>NC_134490.1:19047627-19410127 GCF_040206685.1 Ascaphus truei | reverse complement strand
GCCTATTATTTTCCACTTTAACAGAGAAAGCTCCTAGCCTCTTGGACTTGTTTGTCATCTATACTTTTGAGCACTAGTCTCTCCTACTCTGCATTAAAATATGGTAAGCTGTGTGTGTGTGTCTGTGTGTCTGTGTGTCTGTGTGTCTGTGTGTCTGTGTTTTGTGAGAAGGCAGCGTCTAAAAGACCATAATACATAATACATTTAAAGAGCTTCCTTCTTATAGACATTCTCAGTAGCGGTCACTGGTCACTCTGCCAACGTCAGCAGTTGGGATTTAGGGCCTTTTAGTTAGATTTTGGAAATTAAATAAATGTGACATTTCGGATGTATTTTTTTATTATGATTTTTATTTTTACCTTAGGTGCTTCTCTGACATATGGTTGGACAACAGATCAAGAATATATCCAGACATTAAAAGAAAATTGTCAAAAATAAATTTCAGTGGAATTATGAACTTTGAGATTAATGGTAAGTTTAAAGACATATTTTACTTTGGTAATAAACCTTTTGCATTGTGGCCCAGATTTACCAAGCAGTCTTCTACCATTGGACACCATCAAGCGATGAAAGACGATGTACAGTACAGCACTTTAATGAATGGGATGATAGGTGTCATCCAGAGCTGAAAGGTGCCTTTTTGGCGAAGACTGTTTAGTATAAATATGTATGTATATATGTATGTATATATATATATATATACACACACACACACTGCGGCTCAGTTAACAAATACAGTGTGAAACACAAAGAACATATGGAGTTGTAATAAGAATATTAACTTATTTACCTATGTCTTTAAAACCAAAATGACAATCATTATCCTAGATCATTCATTCTAGCCACCTTTAGGACAGACATTTGTCTGCAGTTTTCTAGTAGTCTGGTCTGTATAGTAGATGATAGTATGCCAAACAGAGCACAGCCAGCGAATTTCAGACTTGAAGAGAGAAATATATCCCAGGCAGACTCCAAACTTAACAAATCAGCTGTTTATTGCAAGCTTCCAAAAAACAGGGACTATATGAACGCACCAACGCGTTTCATGCCGAAGCACTTTGCACGGTGTAAGGGAAACTGAGCTATTTGCATTTTATACATACCTGGTTGATCCTCCGCGCCGCCGGGGATGACGTCACCGACGCGCGACCCCAATCATAAAACACAAAAGAAACATTGACGAAAAAACTTATAAAAATATGTATAAAATACATATACTGGAAAAATATACATTTCTCAAATCCCAAAAACGAGACAAAACTGAACTAAAAATGCAAACCCTTTTAGCCCTGCTGAGAATGATTAATGCACCATCGCTATAGCCAATCTTAAATAGTAATCAAATCACTGCAAAATCTGCACAAAGATGTGTGAGAAGCAAACTTTCACATCATCTGTCACAAGTATGTCACAAAGTTCAGACATTTATAAATTGTAACTCTACATTTATCATATATTTGTTAACATGTGGCTGCGGACAACAATAGTATTGACAATTTTACTTTTCAGGGTATAGAACAGGTTCCTATGCCCCCAACGGGTGGAGATAGATTAAAAATATTAGATAGACGCGAAGTGTTTTGGATTTTCTCTTTAAGAACAAGGACACCATTAGGGATTAATATTGATTGGGATATTAGCCATTTCTTATCAATATAATTTTTAGATATATTTACGAATGTATTTATAATTGAAAAGCCCAAAATAGAAAAATAGGAAAATGGAATACTAGTGATGTATATGGATCACTATATTTTGGCTTAACAACATTGGTTCCAGTGTCTTTCTCCTAATGTCCATTGTTTTTATCTCCTTAAGTATGGTTTTACTACTATGTTACTATGCTTCACATAGGTCATTATTAGATTAGAATATCTTACTGTTCTGTATACACTGGCGACACACTTTATTCGAGCTCGGCTAGTCCCACGAATTCGGGTATACCCGGGTGTATTGAGGTTTGTGACTGTTTTCTGCCCGAGTGCATTGAGGTATTTTCCAAGCAGGGATTGAAGCATTTTATTCCCGCTGGCTGCAATACTGCACAGTATATATATATATACTGCATTACAATTCATGAATTTATGCCATCTGGTAGACACGCGAAGCATTGCAGCCTATTAAATCCTAATCATTATCATTTAACAGATCAGCCGCCTGTCAGCCAGGCATGAACCCAGGCTGGGAAGGCAAACGCAACGGGGCTTGTCAGAGGTGAGGAGCGGCGCATTCCAGGTATCTGCCAGGTACATACTGGGTATTTGCTCGAATAAAGTGTGTCGGTGCAGTAACATATCTGAGTGTCATTAGACAGATAAAAAGTATACACAGGTCCGCCGTGACCCGATTAGTTTCATCCATTGATATAGCGCTACTATCCTTACTCCACTGTCGGGTCTGCCGAGAACAGGGAGTGGGGGAACACGTGTGGACCCTATATGTGTTGGGTTTTTTGAGACTTACAACTGTGGCGCAGTGCCATTTGAGTCTGCTGAAACCTGAGTTCCATACTGCAACAGTGTATAGAGATAGAATTTGATACCAAAAGGAGTCAAACTGAAACAACAAAATTCTTTATACACTACAAAACTTGAAAGCTTACACAACACTAAAGGAATATTAAAATACTCTATGGTCTAGTATATTAAAGAGTACATACTATGGATATATCTATCTACCTATACACACCGATTTATAATAATTTGAGAAACAAGTATATGTGATGTTGGTAGCCTTCCTTATCCCAGTACTTGTATGCTAGTCAGCATTGATATTTAAGCGCCGTTCTTTGTGATGAACTTGATTACGCTATAGAAAGTATATGAGCTATAGGCTATATCAATCTACCATATGTACATATACTCCACATAAGGATATATTCCGTGGGTTTAGAGATGTCAAAGTAGAAAAAAACATATTGCACGTTACCGGAAGACACACATATTAATGTGATTACAAGTCTCCAAAAATATATATGGTAAACTTCTCTACTTCACTCCAACAGGGATTTTTAAACAATACACACTGTAAATAATTGCACAGAGTCACAAATTTAAAGATGTAATAAAGTAATGTAATAAAGTTTTATTGTTTTTTATTTTAATCTGGGTAGCTGATCTAGAATCAATATGTAGTCATTTGTGAAGCAAGTGAAACTGTTGGGACAATCTGTCTGAAAAACACAATACAGCTAAACCCCGTTATAACGCGGGTCTCGGGGTCCACCCCGAGACCACCGCGTTACTAACGGGGTCGCGAGAAAAAAAATGGCCGCCGCGCTTTAGCGCATATTCATCCCGCGGGACAGGAGATGGGAGCGGGCATGTCCCTCCGCTCCCCGCTTCCCCCTGTCACCACGGGACAGCCCGCGGGGCAGGAGATGGGAGCGGGGATGTCCCTCCTGTCCCCGCTTCCCCCTGTCACCGCGGGACAGGCCGCGGGGCAGGAGATGGGAGCGGGGATGTCCCTCCTGTCCCCGCTTCCCCCTGTCACCGCGGGACAGGCCGCGGGGCAGGAGATGGGAGCAGGGATGTCCCTCAGGTCGCCGCTTACCTCAGATCCCGCTGCCTGCATGGAGGTGGTAGCGGGGGGTTTCTTCTCCCCACCGCTGTCCCCGGTGCTCCCGCTGCCTGCGCGGGAGGAGGGGGGGGAGCGGGTGGTGGTGCTGGTCGCGGCCTTTCCTCTGCTCCGACCCCACCCCCCGTCTGTGTAGAGTGAGAGAGTGTGTGTGTGTATGTATATATGGGAGAGAAAGTGTGTGTGTGTATATGGGTGTGTGTATGTGGGTGTGAGTGTGTGTAAGTGTCTGTGAGTGTGTGTAAGTGTCTGAGTGTGTGTGTAAGTGTGTGTGAGTGTGTGTGAGTGTCTGTGAGTGTGTGTGAGTGTCTGTAAGTGTGTGTGAGTGTGTGTGAGTGTCTGTGAGTGTCTAAGTGTGTGTAAGTGTGTGTGAGTGTCTGTAAGTGTGTGTGAGTGTGTGTGAGTGTCTGTAAGTGTGTGTGAGTGTGTGTGAGTGTCTGTAAGTGTGTGTGAGTGTGTGTGAGTGTCTGTGAGTGTGTGTAAGTGTGTGTGAGTGTCTGTAAGTGTGTGTGAGTGTGTGTAAGTATGTGTGAGTGTGTGTGAGTGTCTGTAAGTGTGTGTGAGTGTGTGTGAGTGTCTGTAAGTGTGTGTGAGTGTGTGTGAGTGTCTGTGAGTGTCTAAGTGTGTGTAAGTGTGTGTGAGTGTGTGTGAGTGTCTGTAAGTGTGTGTGCAGTGTGCAGTGTGTGTGCAGTGTGTCAGTGTGTGCAGTGTCAGCAATGAGCAGTGTGTGTGCAGTGTGTGTGCAGTGTGTGTGCAGTGTGTCCAATGAGCAGTGTGTGTGCAGTGTGCTGTGTGTGTGCAGTGTGTCCAATGAGCAGTGTGTGTGCAGTGTGTGTGCAGTGTGTCAGTGTGTGCAGTGTGAGCAATGAGCAGTGTGTGTGCAGTGTGCAGTGTGTGTGCAGTGTGTCAGTGTGTGCAGTGTGAGCAATGAGCAGTGTGCAGTGTGTGTGCAGTGTGTGTGCAGTGTGAGCAATGAGCAGTGTGTGTGCAGTGTGCAGTGTGTGTGCAGTGTGCAGTGTGCAGTGCAGTGTGTGCAGTGTGTCAGTGTGAGCAATGTGCAGTGTGTGTGCAGTGTGTGTGTGCAGTGTGCAGTGTGTGTGCAGTGTGTGTGCAGTGTGTGTGCAGTGTGTGTGCAGTGTGTGTGCAGTGTGTCAGTGTGTGCAGTGTGAGCAATGAGCAGTGTGTGTGCAGTGTGCAGTGTGTCAGTGTGTGCAGTGTGAGCAATGAGCAGTGTGCAGTGTGTGTGCAGTGTGCAGTGTGTGTGCAGTGTGCAGTGTGCAGTGCAGTGTGTGCAGTGTGTCAGTGTGAGCAATGTGCAGTGTGTGTGCAGTGTGTGTGTGCAGTGTGCAGTGTGTGTGCAGTGTGTGTGCAGTGTGTGTGCAGTGTGTCAGTGTGTGCAGTGTGAGCAATGAGCAGTGTGTGTGCAGTGTGCAGTGTGTGTGCAGTGTGTTAGTGTGTGCAGTGTGAGCAATGAGCAGTGTGCAGTGTGTGTGCAGTGTGTGTGCAGTGTGTCAGTGTGTGCAGTGTGAGCAATGAGCAGTGTGTGTGCAGTGTGCAGTGTGTGTGCAGTGTGCAGTGTGCAGTGCAGTGTGTGCAGTGTGTCAGTGTGAGCAATGTGCAGTGTGTGTGCAGTGTGTGTGTGCAGTGTGCAGTGTGTGTGCAGTGTGTGTGCAGTGTGTGTGCAGTGTGTCAGTGTGTGCAGTGTGAGCAATGAGCAGTGTGTGTGCAGTGTGCAGTGTGTGTGCAGTGTGTCAGTGTGAGCAATGAGCAGTGTGTGTGCAGTGTGTGTGCAGTGTGGAAGTGTGAGCAATGAGCAGTGTGTGTGCAGTGTGCAGTGTGCAAAAAAAAATGTAAAAAAAAAATTTTTTTTTTTTTTTTTTTTTTTTAAAAACGGGAGCCACGGGAAAACCGCGTTATAACCGAATCGCGGTATAACGAGGCGCGTTATAACGGGGTTTAGCTGTATATGGAAACACCGTGTGCATTCTAGTGGAGGATTCTTTGTTTGGAACTTCTTTGATCATATCTTGTATTAATTGTATCTATCCTCATGCACCACGTTACTTACCTGAAACAAAAGAAAAGAGAAATAATTATTAGGACGAGCGATTTATAAAGTTTATTTTTGTATAACCTGTTCTGTATAGTATGAACCAATATCTATGAGGGACTTATGACAGATGAATATAGGAGAATAGTGACACTTTATACCCATTTATAATCTAATTATGTTATAATTCTATATATTCTTATCGACCTTTAGAGAGGCATGTTTTTTTCAGGATATTAGTGATCTCAATGAATTATTGGAGGAATTAGGGGATCAACCCTCAGGGGTGGATATCCCAGAATTTAGTACCTGGAAATCTAACCTCAAAAGAGGATCAATCTTCTACCCCCAGTTTGTCAAGAGTCCTTACTTAACGACTTTTGAAAATCTGGTGATTAGAGATCTGCAGATGTTAGCAGAAGGGTTCTCGTTTTCACAGGCGGTTGAGAACAATTTAAGTCAGAGGGAGAGGCAAGCCATGCATTCACTACAAAAAAATTCTTTGATTGTAATTAAAAATGCTGATAAAGGTGCGGCGGTGATGGTTCAGAGTAGGGCTAGCTACCTCAAGGAAGCCTACTGCCAACTTGGGGACGCTACAACCTACTCTGAGCTACCAGAGGACCCTACTGACATATTTTTGAAAGCATTTAAAGATCTTATTTATTTAGGACAAATTACTAATGTCTAGAGCAAAGACGAAATTGTGTTCCTGTGGAACCCTCACCCGAGGACTCCAGTGTTTTACCATCTCCCAAAGATCCATAAGACATTGGTCGACCCCCCAGGGAGACCAATTGTCTCTTCTATTGGATCTTTGGGAGATGGACTTTCTAAATACATTGATAAATACTTGCAACCGTATGTGAGGGGTCTCCCCAAATTTCTGCTGGACTCGGAGGATTTAATTACTCAATTGAAAGGAGTCAAGTGGGGATCACAATCAGTGTGGGTCACCCTTGACGTTACATCATTGTATTCGGTCATTAAACATGACCAAGGAGTGGCAGCTGTCCGCCATTTTTTGGAAGGTCCAGATAATAATTTATTTCACACGACTTTTATATTAGATACTATTCATTTTTTACTCACGCACAATTATTTTTTGTTTGATCACAAATTTTATTTACAGCGGCAAGGGACAGCCATGGGCACAAGTTTTGCACCCACGTATGCTAATTTATTCATGGGGTGGTGGGAGTCACAGTTTATTTTTAGTAGCACTATCCCTTTTAGAAAATACATCACATTTTACAAACGTTATATTGATGACCTGGTTATGATTTGGGAAGGTGATTTATCCACTTTGCATGCTTTTTTTTAACTTTATTAATCAAAATCCTAATAATTGAATATTCACATTTAATTTCAATTGGCATCACATACATTATCTGGACCTGTTACTTTTTATTGACATCAATAGAGACATCCAAACAGATGTCTACAGAAAATCTAATTCTAGAAATAGGTTACTTAGGGCGGACAGCTGTCATCCTAAAGCGGTCATTAAAGGAATCCCCAAAGGCCAATTCCTCAGACTGAGGAGAAACTGCTCCACCGAAGAGGGGTTTGTCCGTCAGTCTGGGGAGTTGGCAAGGCGTTTTCAGCAGAGAGGTTATTATGGTCCTGAGTTACAGCAAACATTTTAGGAAGTTAGAACACTGGACAGGCAGTCCCTACTCCCTTAACATGGATATATGCCCCGGAAGGGAAGATATATAGGGAAGAAAAACGAGCGCTTAAAATTGAATATTCCAACTAACACTAAAGAGCAAATTTTAGGTAAGGACAATAAACAGAAGGACATAACTCAAGATGATACACATTTAATGATCACACAATATAATAAATGTAGTAGACAAGTACAAAAAATTATATATTAACATTGGGACATTTTAAGAATGGACCATAGTTGAGATAAATGTGTCAACCAAGGGCCTCGTTTTGTATATAGAAAGGCTAAAACGATTGCTTCGTATGTCTCCCCCAGTTATGTAGCCTCTCCTTTGGTGAGAATTACTAATACATTTTGTACAAACGGTTCCTTCAGATGTGGAGGTTGTGGCATATGTCGATATATGCTACCTTCTTCCCAATTCTCAGGTTCCCATTCGACTAAGTAATTCCCTATTACATCCTTTATCAACTGCAACACACAATATGTTATATATTTGTTAACTTGTCGTTGTGGGGCAAATTATGTAGGGAGAACAACACGAGCCCTAAAAGTCAGGATCATGGAACACCTTAGATTGATTAAAAAACAGGATTGTTCTCACCCGGTGTCCAAACACTTTACAGAGTGTAAGGAAGGGGGGATTAAAGGATTGACTATTAAAGGGATTGAGAGAGTGACCTCACAGGAAAGGGGAGGAGATAGGCTCAATTTGTTGGACCGCAGGGATGCTTATTGGATTTTTATGCTTAAGACCCGTGCTCCATGCGGTCTCAACATTGAATGGAATCTCAGTCATTTTTTGAGACATTAAGTTTTTTGAAAGTTTTGTGAAATATTAAATATATATGAAATGCTGGGTGTGCTTACATACACTGAGCATTTTGTAAATAAGAGTAAGAGATATATGTAGGGGGAAAGTTGTTCCTTTAGTTATCATCCTCTATGGTTGTCATCATCTTTTATCTATGTACTCTGATCTCCTTTTTGGTCTAAGGATGGTTATCTTGTTGTGAAGGAGGAGAGGAATGGATGTTCACAATTCAATGTGAATTTAAAATGGGTTTGATATGTATGTTATTTATTCCCAGGAGGATTCTCCCTCCCCCCCCCCCCCATTTTTGCTTCCTCCCTCTTCCTTTCTTTTCACCTTATTCCCTCCTCCCTTTTCCTCTTTCCCTCCCCCTCCCTTTCCTTCCCCCCTACCCCCCGGCCCCCTCCCTGGTCATATATATATATAATTTTTCTTCACATTCTTCACGTTTTCTAAAACGCCTGATCACCTGCTAAGCCATTATCTTACAGTGATTAATGATATTAATGAGATTGTTGATGATTATTGGTTCTTAGATGATATCTATGACATATTTTTTAATCCTGCCGAATTTCCTGCAATTCACCCCAGACTGGTGATTTATGAGTAAGAGTGGAATAACCATATAGATTTATATATTCCACCTTATGTTTTTAACCTGTTATGGGCTATTATCATGTTCGTCTTCCTCCATAAATATTATGTTTTTATTTATGTATTTTGAGAGGTAAGGGGACTTGTGTGTGTTTTTTCACGATATATGTACTTGTTGTGTTTTTTGGGGGGATGGGGCAAGGGGACCCTGGTTAAGTTTGTGTGATCACATCTATTATTGCAAGCATTGCGCTTTATTTTGGGGTTAATCCTCAATGTGTGTGATCATTAATTAACTACAGTAGCTACAGTATATGTATAGCAGTCCCGTTGGGACTAATGTGTGGGAGGTTGGAGGGAGGTGCAGCCCTCCGTGGAGTTGGTCCAGGTTAGCATGAGCGGATTGGGCCATAGGAATGAGCACGGCAGCCTGGACTCTGATAGGTTGTTGTGCTTTACCTGGCCTTATCGGCTCGCGTGGACCCACCCATAGGAGTGGAGACTCCTTCCTGCTGCCACCCAGCTGTCACCATGGTACTGTGCTGCCGGATCGCTTAGCACGGTCTGACGTTCGTGAGGAGGTGCGGCCCGAGGATGCGCGATCCCGTGTATCAGGGGATGTGGCATGCAGGACTGACCCGCATGACGTCAGACCGGCGCACAGCGGGTTTTGGCGCCATTTTTGTAAGCTTTGATTGGTGGTTTGCTAGTTATAGGGTATATATAAAGGGGTCCCCTTCCCCTAGTCTCCCATACTCCTTGATAAAGGACCCCTACGATCTGAAACGCGTAGGAGTTTTTGTCTCACCCCCTGGGGTTATGTTACTGAGTGTTACTGAATAAATAGAATTTTATTGTTTCTTCCACTGGCTCCATGTCAGTGCACTGTTTTTGCTCTCTTCTTCTTTATTTTTGTATAACCTGTTCTGTATAGTATGAACCAATATCTATGAGGGACTTATGACAGAGGAATATAGCAGAATGGTGACACCTTATATCCATTTATAATCTAATTATGTTATAATTCTATATATTCTTATGCGATTAATTCTGCCCCTCATATATTGGTTCATTGTCTAAATGAATTTCAAGGTTCTGACCAAATCCCTTATCCTGTTGTGATTACCATCTTTGAAAGCTATATATGCATTCAGCAATTTGATTACTATTTAAGATTGGCTATATTAATGGTGCATTAATTATTCTCAGCAGGGCTGAAAGGGTTTGCATTTTTAGTTCAGTTTAGTTTTATTTGTCTAATTTTTTGGATTTGAGAAATGTATATTTTTCCATTATATGTGTTTTCTACACATTTTTATAATTTTTTTCGTCAATGTTTCTTTTGTGTTTTATGATTAAAGTTTTTTTTAGAAAAAATTATACCACCTGGTCCACTGGACCAATGGGGTGGTACGCCGCGTCAGTCGGACTCCGTTTGGGGTTGCGCGTCGATGACGTCATCCTCGGCGGCGCGGAGGATCAACCAGTTATGTATAAAATGCACACAGCTCAGTTTCCCTTACACCTTGACAAAGTGCTTCGGCATGAAACGCGTAGGTGGGTTCATGTAGTCCCTGTTTTTTGGAAGCTTGCAATAAACAGCTGATTTGTTAAGTTTGGAGTCTGCCTGGGATTTATTTCTCTCTTCAAGTGTGAAAGTCGCTGGCTGCGCTCTGTTTGGCATACTATCATCTGGATTCCTACTATTGACGGATGCACGCCGTGGATGTTGTTAGTGTTCCTGCAACACACAGGTAATGGGCCATAGTGCCATGTAATTGTTCCTGTCTTCTTTGGACATTGCTGTTTATACTTATTATATGTTTGGGTGTATCTAGATGTGTCATCCGTATATGTGGATGTCAAGTGGACACCACTAGGCACATACCCTTTTCATATCTCTTTAAGCATGCATTATATGAAGTGAACACTATATCAACGTCTGGACATTTATTGGATTTATGGTCCCGTTCTTCACAAAGCCTTATCTGGTTTTTGAGCACCACAATATCCACCATTGAACCGGTCTGTCTAGTAGCCTCCAAAGCAGAACAGGAACAAAATAAATATTGTTATTGTTACCCAAAGACTGCTGGATAAACTGTGACACAGGGGGCTCTACTTTTCAATACCAAAATGTAAGCATACAGTCATAATTTTGTCACATCTCATGCTCAAGTATACCAGCAACAGTCTGCCCCTGTGTATTAATTGTAGTCGCATAATTTTCTGCTACGCCCGTGTCAGTCTGTAATGAGATGAGGGATTTATTGAGCAAGTGGGAGGCAAGTAGGGTAGAGGTACGTTTGGCCTGGCCTATGTATTTAGAAATGTGCGGCTTAAGTTACGTTTCCTGGCAGTTTTCTTAAAGGTGGTGCAGGTAATTTTTGGTGCGGAAGAATACCAGCATAGCAAGCAACAAATTCTACAAGAGTAGAAACACTCTTACTAAATAAATATGTTGCGTTTCAGACAGAGAAAATGCAAATACATAGATCCTAGGGATTGTATGCCAAAGAGTGTCACTGGGCGTGAGGGAATATCTTTTCTTTTTGCTCTGATTGTATTGTATTGTATGTCTTTATTTATATAGCGCTTTAATGTACATAGCGCTTCACAGTAGTAATACACGTGGTAATCATATAAATAACAAATAATATAATATAAATAACAGGTCATGGGAATAAGTGCTTCAGACAAACGTAACATTTAGGAAGAGGAGTCCCTGCTCCGAGGAGCTTACAATCTAATTGATATGTAGGAGGAACGTACAGAAACAGTAGGAGGGCATTTTGGTAAGTGCTTCTGCAGGGGGCAAGCTTTATGTATCATGTGTCTAGTAATATCTACGGTGCTACTCATATGCTTCTTTAAGCAAGTGTGTCTTAAGGTGGGTCTTAAAGGTGGATAGAGTGGGTGCTAGTCGGCTACTCTGATCAATTTTTGGACAGGATTTTGTCCTTTTTTTACTGACCAGTTCCCAACAGACAGATTTTATTATATTTGTGGACGTTCCTTGGCGAGGTGGCGCGACTAGAAATTCCGCAACTAAACGGCTTATATCTCGTTTTCCTTCAGACGTGTAGCCTAACTGCTACTGTATTTACCGTGCTGTGAATCCTCCATGAATGGATAGAGTACTCCTATCAGAATATAGAGGGGTTCATAGCATTTTCTCTCTTCGCCAAAAAGGGAAAACTACAGTACCTAGATATAGGTGTATCGCATTATGCTGACAGTGAACTGTAGGTACTCCCTCTGTATTTCACCAATCGGATGCGCGTCATAAAGAACATTACTATTAGCAGATTATAGGACATTTGGCTATCTGTATGTGATTACTTCTAGTCCACATATGGGTTTGGTTATCCTCTCTTTTATGCATTGCAATGTGGAGACCTACTATATCCGTCGATAGATAGGTTTGATATTTGTCATTACTATTGTACAGCATTCTTAGACATATCCTGACCTTATGTGACATTGTCCTATGTACATTTTAAGAATGATCCTTTATTGTATCTATATATATAAATTTGAAAATCTTGGCTGTGAGTGTCTGGAGACCATTTGATTGGTCCGTTGGTCCGCCCGCCCTCCCACGGCTCTCATTGGCCGGTGTTTCTGAGCCCCCCCCCCATCTCCTCCCCGAGAGCACGCTCTCTCCGGCTCTCACCTCCCACAGCGCTCACCCTTCCAAGGCTCTCACATCCCACAGGCCGCTCCGTTCCCCGGCTCTCACCTCCCACAGGCCGCTCCCTTCCCGGTGCTCACCCTTCCCCGGCTCTCACCTCCCACAGGCCGCTCCCTTCCCCGGCTCTCACCTCCCACAGGCCACTCCCTTCCCCCGCGCTCACCCATCCCCGGCTCTCACCTCCCACAGGCCGCTCCCTTCCCGCGCGCTCACCGTTCCCCGGCGCTCACCCTTCCCCGGCTCTCACCTCCCACAGGCCGCTCCCATAGCTCCCTATCCCCGAGAGCGCTCCTCCGACTCTCTCCGCCTCTCCCCGCCTCTCCCTTCACCGGCTCCTACCTGCAACGTGGAAGGACGGTGAAGGACATGTTCAACGGCGGGACGGGAGCCGGGAGCTGTACGGGCCGGCGGGGCACAGCACCTCCTCACTGGAGCGTCTCAGCTCCGCCTCGCCGGGGGTAACGGGCACCGCCGAGGAGCCAGAGGTGGAGGGCGGCCGGTACCCGGAGGAAGAGGAAGAGCGCGGCCGGGTGCGAGGTGAGGAAACGCAGGGGAAGGGATCTTTCACGCGTCCCTGCGTTTCACGCAACCCGGCCCTTCCCTTCAACCCCCCCTGCCTTTCACCCCCCTCCCTGCCTTTCACCCCCCCTCCCTGCCTTTCACCCCTCCTCCCTGCCTTTCAACCCCCATCCCTGCCTTTCACCCCCACTCTCTGCCTTCCCCCCCTCTCCCTGCCTTTCACCCCCCCCCTGCCTTTCACCCCCCCTGCCTTTAACCCCCCCTGCCTTTCACCCCCCCTGCCTTTCACCCCCCCCTCCCTGCCTTTCACCCCCCCTCCCTGCCTTTCACACCCCCCTCCCTGCCTTTCACACCCCCCTCCCTGCCTTCCACCCCCCCTCCCTGCCTTTCACACCCCCTCCCTGCCTTTCACACCCCCTCCCTGCCTTTCACCCCCCCCTCCCTGCCTTTCACTCCCCCTCCCTGTCTTTCACTCCCCCTCCCTGTCTTTCATCCCCCCCCCTCCCTGCCTTTCACCCCCCTCCCTCCCTGCCTTTCACCCCTACCTCCCTGCCTTTCACCCCCCCTCCCTGCCTTTCACCCCCCCTCCCTGCCTTTCACCCCCCTCCCTCCCTGCCTTTCACCCCCCCCCTCCCTGCCTTTCACCCCCCCATCCCTGCCTTTCACCTCCCCCCCTATATTTTTGTATATACATTTAGATGTAATAAACTTGTTTTATTTTTCTTATTAATCACTGTGGAGACCTCGCTAATGGGCTAATGTCATATCTGATGAGTCATACCCTAACTCCACAGCGAGTGCAGCTTCTTAGAGACCCTATTGTTGGACCCCTTCGGGATCAATACTGTGTATACATGAGGGAATTCAACCTATCACTTTGCTTAAAATGTTAAGATTCAGTATTCCTTTAGAAAAGATACATCATGAACACAATTGAGAAAAGAAACAATCTAACTAACCTTGCCCAAGTTTACCAAATGGGCAGGACAGTAATGTAGATGAATTTCTGAGCTAATACTTTGCAAAAAGTGACAATCTAAGAGCCTTACTTTGATGAAAGTATAAAATAACCAATTACATCAACGTTGCGCACGATCAACTGGATAGGGGCTCTTATCTCGTTTTCACATAGGCCACTCAGCAATCAGGAGGTCATAATATCCAATCACTCACACCATGGTGCACTTCCTTTCACATGCGGTAATTACTGTCAAGCAAGGTGCGAACAGACTACAAGTTAGACCTACAGTATGTGACACCGTATCTCATGCAGCTCTCCTTTCTGTATGTCTTAGTGTGCACTGGACTCTTGTACTGTTTCATTGTTGTGATGTGAAAATCAATGCAATGTTTTCATCATACTGACACAGGAACTGTTGTGAAGGTTTATGACATCCCAAGGTATGTGTGCATTGTGCAAAGACTGCAATGATTTTAAAAACTGAATTGATCAGGTACAAGGTGATCAAGTGTAGGTGGTATACTAACAGCGCTGTTTTTCTGGAATGTTTCCCAGGCACCAAGAATGTTTCCCAATCATTGATTCTGAGATAATTAGAGAATGAACATATGCTTTAAAAAAAAATTTACATTCTGAAATTAATGTTATTATCTCAGTCATATTAACTACTCACCATTCAGGTGATGTAAACATGAGTCTGATTGTACAGTATTTGTTTGCTTATAAAATGTGGTTCCCTGCCTTGTTCACTAGTAGCCGGCTGTTAATTTGATAAAGTACCTTTAATGTGAAGAAGAGGTGACAGCAAGCTTTGCCCCACTAGGGCAAATCTCATCAGCAAGTTGCCCGCCGGCCAAAGGCGGCCCACGAAAGACCTTGATGTGGTCCTTGGTCTCTCTGTTCCTGATACTTTCATACTAGTTGCTTGGGTAGCTATGTACTGTCTTTTTACACTGAAACTTCTGTAATTACCTGTAACTTAGGGCAGGGGAGCGCAAACTTTTGCTGCTGAGCCCCCCTGTCTTCCCTGCCCCGATGTTCGCGCCCCCCCTCCCTACCTAAGATCTGCGTCAAATAACGCTGCAGGGTCATGTGATGTCACGTGATTTTATTTAAATGCCTTGGGGAGGAGCGCGGGGCCTCTTCAACCGCCCACGCCCCCCCCCCCCTGAAAAATCTCCCGCCCCCCAGTTTGCGCACCCATGATTTAGGGTAATGAAAATATACAGTATGTGAAATAGATGGTATAAATGATTGCAAAATGTTGAAATATAGTCACCTTTAAGGCCCAGATCCACAGAGATCCGTTATTGACTTAAGGCGGTGTTAAACGAAAAAAAACCTCATCATTAAGTGCGAACGTATCTTCAGAGCTCACTAACGCAGTGTTAAGTGCTGTTATTGAAAATAGAAAAAGAGGCACTCCCCTGGACTTCCAAAGCTTATAACATTTATTGCACAAGCATCAACTTTTTGGTCCACTTGCGAACCTTTGTCAAGATCCAGTGGGATCAATTGTTGCTGTGCACCCGTGGCGATTTGTTACCTGGTATCGTGAGTGCACCTATTTTGGACTATCAATAAGTGCTATTATTGGCCAGAATCGCCATTACATTTACTATAACGGCCGTTGGTGCTAATGTTATGTAACAACATATATAAGCACAGAGCACCGTTATGGTTAAATGGATTTCCAGATGGTAGTTAGGTCATACTGTCCCTAAAGATGTTGTTAATCCCATCCAGACCCTGAAATATACAGTAGCTGGGGGAGAGCCTCTATGTTGGTACCATGGCACGTTGCTTATATACCCCCTCACACCCCCCATACCCAAAACACACCTTTAAACAAGTGGAAAGAAGACACTTGTGCAAGAAAAGGAACCATCTAGTATTTGCCAATCAGTCCTAAAGTATTTTAAAGGCATTCACTGAGATCTTGCGTTTACATTTCATGGTCCTGTTGTTAATAGGTTTGTGGTCAGTGCTTATATTACCTAATGGCTATTTGCCATTGTTTTCACCAAAAACTAGTTGTGAATGCAGGAGAGCACAATTTGTTTAAACAAGGGTTTTAGGCTCTGCAGACACCATTTGTAGACATGTTATTATATACATGTTTGATGGGATCAGATGACTTGTTCTAAGGCCTTTTACAAGTTTTTAATTCATTTAAATATCCTTACCTGTTGCGTCAGACATTTTTTGTGTTTACCTACAGAAATGTATCACAACATTGATTACAATTGTTGTGCAGCTTCTCTATTTTGAATATATATATACAACTGAACCCCATTATAACACGTGCTCGGGGTCCACATAATGAGACCGCGTTATAACCGGGATCGTAAAATGGCCGCCGCGCAAGGACTTACCCGACATCTGCAGCTCTCTCCTCTGCAGCTCTCTCCTTTCTCCCTGCTTCATCAGGCTGATCCACGTGCGCCGCGCACATCTCCAAGGTTTTTTTTTTTTATAGCATTCAATGCTTTATTGCTAATGGACACACACACCTCCCCCCTACACTAATAATTTTACTGCCTTTCAGTTTAATTTTGCTAAAAAAAAAACAAAAAAACTTGGAGATGTTTTTAAAACGGGAGCCACACTCAGACCGCGTTATAAGCAGATCCGTGTGGTAGCGGATCGTGCTATAACGGGGTTGAGCTGTATATAACAATATTTACTGTAGTTTTGGAGAATAAAGTAACTAATGATTTTTCATTCAAAGTTGAATACATTAAAAAAAACTAATTTGACTGTTTTCCTTTTATTTTCTGTTAGAGCTTTTATTAATCTACAGCTCTTCTACGTTTTAAAACTCTTCCTTTCTGGCGATTCGAGAAACTGTTTTCACAGTCTCGTGTATTTTTGCATTTAATTGGGAACCCTTGTGATAAAATACTATAGTGTCAGCAAGCCTCCCAGGCTGCTTGTAAACAACAATTGCAAAATATACCAATCCCATTTATCTATTTAAAGGCTTTATAAATGGCTCACTAGTGTATGTTCTTTATGATTGATTGACAGCATTGAGCTCTCTGCAAAGAATAGTGTGCGTGTTTTTGAATGTGATGAAGACGGTGTTCTGTTTTCTATCAATCATGCTATAAAGCAAGGGTTCTCAACTTCAGTGCTCATGACCCGCAACAGCTCAGGTTTTAAGGATATCTCAGCTTCAGCACAGGTGAAGTTTTTGACTAAGTTACTGATTGAGCCACCTAGGCTGAAGCTAAGATATCCTTAAAACCTGTCCTGTTGGGGGTCTTGAGGACTGGAGTTGAGAACCACTGGCATAAAGTTTGCTCTTTTTCCACCTTCAGATATGTACAGTTGGTGAAATACTACAGTACTTTGTCCTTCTCCAAGCTCCCACTATTTAATGTAAACACTGTAGGCATAAATAGGATAATGCCAATAAAATATACTGTGCCATTATACAAAAGCCAGGGAAATGGAAATAAATGTAATAAAAGTAATGGTAATCCAGTTGAAAAGGTGAGATATTGCATTGCAATGAGCAACGTGATTCGAATTGGGAACAGATATATACAGTATTATTTATTCTGCATTAGTTAACATGGCCTGTTTAATGAAAAACATTATCTCCTTTGAGGCAAGCCTAGTTTCGTAATCATTTTGGTTTTCCATCACTTCAGAAAATGCTGCATTGCAAGATAATAGAAGCAATTTAGTAGTCCCAGAGAATTGCATACGTTGCATCTTCTATTGGGTCATCATCTGCATAAAGGATTTGTTAGAGCATTCCAGTTCCGGTAGAACAACTATCATGATTTCTCAATTTGATTCAGCAAAAGGTATCATTACTAGAGATGGGCGACTTTTCCGCCTAAATCCTAATCCGACGCGGATTGGCCAGTTCCTGCGAGTCGCGGATTTCCGCAGATCAGTCTCAAAAAGGCTGATTCAGGTTTTTTTTTTCTGTTATTGAGAATCCATCTGACGGATTTGGACTCTGAACCTGCAAACTGAATCCGAATCTGACAAACGGAATTATAATACGGGGAAGAGGAGTATATAAATAGTGTTGAATACGACTTCGGATTCGATATAAACATTCCGTGGACCGGGTTTGCGTTAAATCCAATATTGGATTCTTTAAAATCGGAGATTTCGAACTCCATGGTCGCATTTTAAAGAATCCACGCTAAAGTTGCTGAAATCCGACTCCGGGTTTCAGCCTGGGGATCGGATTTGTTCTGAAAAGCCCGGGAGAATCCACGGATCCGATTCTAGTCGTAACCAGTTCTCTTCACTGGCTGCCTAGAAAATGGCAAATTTATTTAAAGATTTGCTTGCTGACATTCAAAGTACTACATGATCAGGGTCCCAGCTTTCGGAAAAAACTTCTTGTTTCCCACACTCCAACTTGGTCACTTCGAACTGCCGGTGAAGGACTCCTAAAAGTTTCCAGAATTTCCCTGACTTCCTTTGGGGCCCGAGCTTTTAGCCACACTGCTCCCACTCTCTGTAACAGTCTGCCTCGTGCAGTTCGAGATGCCCCCTCTCTGGGTATCTATAAAAACAGGCTCAAGACGTACCTGTTAACTCAGGCATTTAATTAATGGACCACAACCTGTCCGGCATTTAATAGCTACTGTACCGTCCCATCCTGTATTGTATCATTCCTTGTGTTTGGTCTCTTTTATAACCTTAAATGTTTGTTTGTTTTTCCATTTTTTTACTTCATTGTGCTTTGAGTCCCCTTAGGAGAAAAGCACTATATAAATAAAGTTGTTATTATTATTAAATCATAGTAATAAAAATAAGAATATATTTCCATACATTAATATTTGATTCTGCATACAGATATAATGACTTAGAGCAGCATCAACAAAGTATAATTTTTGGTATCCAAGACACAAGGAGATAGGGGGACTTGACTTGTCAATAAGCATTAAGTCAAGAACTGTTTTGTTTCCCACTTTGAACACAATGACATTATTATTAGGATACTCCTTCCTACTTTTATATCTTACGGACATGATTGATAGACAGAGCTGGCTGGGAGTTTGGCAAGGCTCGGTGCCCCTCATCCCCGGCATCTCCAGATATGTTGCATTGTCGTGATGTCATGGTGACACGTCACTATGTGATGTCACGGCATCACGTTGTCATGGCAATGCGGCGACGTGGCATCGTGTGACTTTGCGGCGTCGTTTGAACCTGCATTGTCATGGTGGTGCGAGGTCACAAGGCGAAGATGCTAGAGATGCTGGAGCTTGCAGAGGCCCCGCGCTCTCCCTGGAAATCAGTTTCATTTTTGTGAGGGAGAGCGCAGGGCCTGGTGCAAATTCACCGATGGTACTGCCATCAAGCCGTCCTTGTTGATGTAAATATTGCACTAATGCACTGGGTAAGGTATCACTGACATGATATATTACAACATATTCATATCATGAATCAATTTGGTTGTGAAGGAAGAGCTTCAATGTGTTGCAAACTTCTTTGGCAGACAAAGTCTTCAGTCTTTATATGAAAAATGTCATGTTAAGCCGTATCTGTTGTATGTTTTATAGATATTGCGGTAGTGAGGGGGGGGGGGTGGTGGGGAGGGAAGTGGAGTATTAACATCAGTCTCAAATTGCTTAAAGTTACCTTCTTTATGATATGTAATAATACCTCGTCTTTTAAAGAAATATTGCAAAGATGTGTTACATGTGTTTATCTTTTAATGAATCACAATGAGAATTATGCAAAGATATACAGGCATACCCCGCTTTAAGTACACTCACTTTAAGTACACTCGCGAGTAAGTACATGTCGCCCAATAGGCAAATGGCAGCTCACGCATGCGCCTGTCAGCACGTCCTGAACAGCAATACCGGCTCCCTACCTGTACCGAAGCTGTGTGCAAGCAGGGAGACTATAGAGCATGTTACAAATGCGTTATTTACATCAGTTATGCACGTATATGACGATTGCAGTACAGTACATGCATCGATAAGTGGAAAAAAGGTAGTGCTTCACTTTAAGTACATTTTCACTTTACATACATGCTCCGGTCCCATTGCGTATGTTAATGCGGGGTATCCCTGTATTGTAAAAAGCTGCAAAAAAAACAAACTTTTCCTTTAGGTTTTACAGAGGGGATTATTAATTAAACTATAATAGTGCCGAGCAGGGCACTGTTACATGGTAATTCCCATTGAAGTTAATGGGAGATTCTGTGTGTAATCCCTCTTCCCCCGGCTATGAATGGTGTCGCATCAAATTAGTCTATAAAACAGAATTGCTCGGTCTCTCAGCTATATAGATGGTGTGTGGGTAAGTGCTGGGGGGCCGTGGATGATAGTGCATTATATAAATGGGCACCAGGAACAAGGTGTTTATTCAACAGCCAACAAAAAACAGTTCACATTGATATACACGTAATACACGTGGCAAACTATAGGAGCTCAGGGAAATCATCTTCCGGTAGGTCTCAGTGTTAGCCAGAGGGGGGACATAGGCGTAGTTACCCATTGCATAAGGACACAGTGGAATAGCTTGCAGTGACAGCAATGCGAGAAATAAACTGGCTAATTGGGCCATCAAATAGGAGCATGGGTTACAGTAGGGCAACCCCGTGAGGACAGTGCTGCATCCTTCTCCTGCAAACTCAGACTTCCTGATCCTTTATCAGGCGCTTTCTGAATAACCCGTTATTTAACTGACAAATAATAATCAGTGACAACAGAGAAACTAGCTGAAGAGTAGATACATATACACTATGTATAGGACTTACAGTGGGAGGAATACAGAAATACATTTGTGACGATAGCCTGCCACAGGTATTAAAGGGTTAACACAAATCACTGGGTTGAACTGGGACGAGTCTCAGATATAATAAAGTATATTTATTCCTTTGGATAGTTGAACACACAAATAATACAGTAACAAACAAGAAGTACACTTACTTTGGGGTTGGGGAATGAGAAGTATGAAGTATAGCAATTCTCTCGCAATCAGGTAGCATTCAGATGATAAATTGAAGACAAAGTATACCGGGGGACAACAGTTTATAAACCTTTTGTGCCCTATCCTTAACATTGAGTACCGTGGATTGGTTTTCAATTACCTCTAGCCAGTCGTTAACATGGGAACACAAGTTGACTCATGCCCCCCTGCTAGTTGGTGTGTTACAGTGAAGAAAAGGCGCTAACTCTACTAGTGATCACTAACAGTGAATAGTGAATAAATCAAAATCTAATGATACAAAAAACATACTATAGTGCACACGTGATAAATGACGTGAATAAATTAATCAAAACCCCCCTGCTCAAACCCAGCTGGTAGGGACTGGTTCCACTGGTCCCTCAATTCGTGCAGATTCGTTTGAAATCCAGGGGGAGCATGGAAGGGAGATAAAACAAAATATATTCTAAGTGTAGACCGTATGGTACTAAAAGGGGAAATACAGTGAAGTGTCTTGGCTCGTGTGTGTAGCCTACTCACAAGATGTAGATAAAATACGGGCAATGTATCACAGTGGTCTTTGCAGGAAGGACCTCTTGATTCTTGATATGGTGTGGACCCCCAATCTCAGCAGGACAGCAGTTAATATGTCGGAGAAAGAGTATCCATAGTGCATAACTTTTATGGAATTTAAAAATGGACACTTACAATAAAAACAATCAAATCAAGCATGAATCACAATAATGTGATGAAAGAGAGTTGGCTGTGGACTTTTGGCTCACCCACCACCTCCGGTGTGAATGCACTGCATGGGACGCTGCTACGCTGAATGCTCCACCTTCTCAGCTCCCTCTAGGGTGTTCGGGTGTCGTCCGCTCCGGTTCTTATGTTGGACGTCGGTCTGGTAGGTCCCTGGAGCTCCCTCTGACGCGTGCCGTCCTGTCCCCTCCGGTGGACTCCGATATGTCACTTCCGGTTTGGTCGCGATGTGTCACTTCCGGTTGTGGGTCTGCAATCTTCGTCCCTGCTACTCTCTTCCTGTAGGCAGGTTCCACTCTACGGGTTTCGCCAATCGGTGCGTGGCTTCGTCAGGAGTGTACCGCCCCCTGCTAGTCTGCGTCTTAATATAGCTCACATCCTAAACTGTGATTGAAAACATCTGCTTCTTCGAGGTCTGCACTAATCACTAATGGGGAATTAATCAATGTACATGAGGGAGCATCCGTGTGGTATCCATAAAGGGATAAATCTATGACATATTGTTGAAAAAATATAAATAAAAATCAAAATGAAAATATAAGTATAATTATATGAATGGCGTTTAGGATTATAAACATAGATGGGGGGTGAAATCCACTATAGGTTAAACAATCTCGGTGATAATATTTGTTTAAAAACTTATTTATTTATAAAAAGCATTATTTGCTTGTAAAAAGGGTGCTATTCCAATTTTGGAAGGGAAAAAATGTTGTGGGGAAAAAAAGGTTAATGGAATGTATCTCCACATGAAAATCTGAATTGACAGTATAATACAATCTCCTTAAAGGGCTGTTGGAGAATTTAAAGGGGCAATTCAATAAACTGGTTTGCACCCAGCATTGCTCTGTGCCAGATACACATTTGATGTGGAATAGGGTGGAAAAAATGGGTGCCAGATACTTCGTGATGTACAAGGATCAGGGGTTACAAAGCAATGCATGGTGGAAGGGCACCTCTATTGGACACATTTATGCAGACTCTATTTGCAAGCGGCATCATGATCAATTACAGCACAAATGTTCAGTTTATACAATGTCTCTAACAACACAGGGGTGTTGTTACTGGATGTACAGTATGTTGGATAAAACATGAACATATTAAAATATCCGGTTCCTTTGGGTCCAGCAGGTCCAAACTTCCCAGTTCTCAATGCCGTAACTGGGACACCCTATGGTCCAATTTGCGACTTGCTACAACCTGGGGAACCGGAGATACACAAATACACTTAAAACCGTTTCACATTTTAATACACAAAACTCCGCTGTAAATTAAATCACGTTTTTTCACTAAATCCCCATTGAAAACAACGGGTTCCGCCGCCATAGACGTTCAATGGCAAATCGCCGCTTTGGCGGCTACGGGAATCCCCGCCATAGACTTTCAACGGGGCGATGCCGCCGTTGAAGTCAATGGGGGTTTTCCGCCGTACCCGGTCAATGGGGTTTGGCCGCCATTGAAGTCTATGGGAGAAATCCCGAACTTTCAAGGGGTTCCATACTCCGTTGGGTTGGTCCAAGAGGGTCAAGTATGGTTCTGCAGCGATGCCGGAGCAGTGGCTACAGATACCCCAAACCCTGATCCTCTGGACCCTCCGGAACCGGAGCTATGGAGTACCAAATTTCAGCATTTGACACTTAGCCGTTTTCCTGAGCTGTTTCTGCCGCCGCCATTGAAACCTATGGCGCGACCCGCTCTTCTCGGTTCGACCCTTATCGGGGGTCCAGGATACGGGGACCCGGTTGTGGTCGAGTGGGGGGAGGTCTAGGAACCAGGGACAGAAAGAATTTTATTCCTAGGGGCCCTAGAACTGTTTATTCCCACGCCACTTGTCGTTGAACTTGACTTGTAAGTGATCAAAGCTCTCCTATTGAAAATGTATCCGCTTTGCGGTTAAGCGGTTTGGACGGCAGCCAACTCGTTCCTGGAAAGCTCTCTCGAGGATTTCTCCATTGAAGTCAATGAGCCCATTGACTTTCAATGGGAAACCGCCGCTCTCCCTCTCGGACGCCATCTGCTGGTCTTCTCAGGAACAGGACTCAACAGCAAGATTCGCCATTGAAAGACATGGAGTTCCAATGGCGGCCTATGGGAGCCTGCAAAATGGTGCCTGAAAAGGCGGGAAAGTTACACAAAGGGCAATAATCACTATACAACTATTAACCCTTGTGCTCCCGGATGGTCCCAGTGTGTGTGTGATGCAGACACTGATTAACTAGATGTTACAATGAAACGGGAATACACATTTACATGTCATAACAGGAGTTAAATCACAGTTCTGGGTCTCAGCCCAGTTAACCCCTTGTCTCCCTGGTGAGGTCGGGGGATGGCCAACTGGGGTGTAACCCCTTTAATCCCGGGCCACCCCCTTTCTCCCTCTACAACATTGATGGGATGCGTTTGTACGGTGCATCATTTTTTCCCTTTTCACAGACAGCAAGAAGTTCCTTTAATAGTCAAATAAACTAATAAAGGAAGAAGTAAGGACTGAAAACGAATGGTAAAGGGAGTCATTTTCTGACTAGGTGCTGTTTGTTGCTTGCAAAATGGAGACTGCCTTTTGATAGTAATTAGAGCTTTACAATACAGCTCCTGCTAGGGAAAATGGAAGAGCGATACAAACAGAGAATATTGAGTAAGAAAGTGTCAGTACCAGCTCATACACTGTACTTGGGGCCGAGGTCCCCAACTCCAGTCCTCAAGCACCACTACCAGTGCAGATTTAAGGATACCCCTGCTGGAGTAGAGGTGGTTCAGTAAAAATTATTGGGCCAGCTGTGGAATTGGGAACCTCAGGACTAGAGCAATGCAACAACACCAATGCATACTCTGCATTAAAATACTATATTGAGGATTGGGTTGTGTATTTTTGTTGTGGGCTTAAAAAAGTAGTGATCCTGTACCTAACTTAAAAAGATATCTGTATTTTTTTAAACATTAGGGAAACGCTATCTGGACAATATTTTGGAAAGATTTATACATGGTGTATGCTTAGAATGCAGGAAGGGAACTATAGAATATATACATTTTCCTTCAAATAGAAAATGGGCTTATCAGTGTGCAAGTAAAAAAGTAGGGGTCCGCAATGCCCCCTAGTACCATCAAACGTTGACCACTGGTTGTCACAGCCCATTAGCACTCCTGTAAATATAATCAGGGTTAAAAGCAATGTACGGTTTAATGAGATTGAAAACATTGTAGATGGTAGATATAAAGGATAATGTAACTCTCTCCCATATCAGCCTGATCTTCTCTCCTTATATCTCTCTGCTGAGTTCTCATTAAATTGTATATTTTCAAAAAAATATACTAACTATTCATTCTAATCCTGTGCTTCAATGTTGTTTTGCTCTCACTATGAGACTCATTCTGTATGTGCCTAGGCGGCCAAATGGGCCGTTTTCGGCCAGAATTCCCCATTCAAAGTCAATGGGGAATTTCGGCGGAAAACAGCCCGATCGGCTTCTCTGGCACATATAGAATCAGCCCCTATACCTCAGCTGCAATCTCTCTCTCTCTGCATTAAATATGAAAGAAGGGCAGGGATCTAACATAGTGTGGCATTTCAGAATTGCTAGTAAGAGGGAAGACTAGATTGGCCTTTTGTTTCTACCGATTTATGTTCTATACTTATATGTGGTATTTTGAAGTCCATAATACGAAGATAACGACTGAACCACTGATTGAGCCACCTGTCCTGAAGCTAGGATATCCTGAAAACCTGACATGTTGGTGGCCCCTGAGGACTGGAGTTCGCCACCCCTGGACTAGGCTGGCCACAGTAACCTAATCACTAGGCAAGCTTCAAATGAAATATTAAACTATGTATAGATTTGTTGTAGGTTGGGATACAATTTAGGAGCCCAAAATGAGAGTTCTTCATAAGGGAAGTGATAGTGCACCGAGCGCACGGTAGGCTTTAATTTCAGGTAATGTATCACAACCTGCAGCAAATCTACATTATCCAGGTACAATATGGCTACTAGAACTTTCAACTATTATTAATTTTATTATTAATTATTAATCGTTTTATTTGTAATTATTTATACACTTGATAAATTTAAACACTTTAATAACACTACTTTATATTTAAAGCAGCGATCCAGGGTATTTGTAACGGACGTGCTCGCCACAAACCGGGACCGGACCGCGGGGCTGAGGTGGGGATGTGAATACACCGACCTTAGACCACAAAGCCGATTCTGGATTGCGCAGTCTGTAGTCAATCGTAGCCGGTTCGGGTTGGAGAAGGCAGGGTAATCCATGGACAAGCTGGGGTCAGAGTAGTCGATATCCAGGCTGGGGTTCGGCAACGGGTAGGCTGGTGCGAAGCGCTTCAGCATAGCAGCTGAAGCGCGGCAATGGCCTCTGTGTGAGGAGCGGGAGCGGCCCATGATAAAGGTCTCTGCAAGGGGAGAATGCAGACTGGCCTAGGAACACCACAGGGTAGCACTGGGAGACAAGCGCTTCAGCACAGGAACCAGACCTCTGCCAGGAGGGAATGCAGCAGGTCTCAGGAACCAGGGTGCAGACCTCTGCAAGGAGGTAATGCAGCAGGTCTAAGGAACAAGGCAAGGCTAGCACTGGGGATCCAGCGCTTCAGCACAGGAACCAGGAAGCAGACCTCTACAAGGAGGGAATGCAGCAGGTCTCAGGAACCAGGGAGCAGATCTCTGCAAGGAGGGAATGCAGCAGGTCTCAGGAACAAGGCAAGGCTAGCACTGGGGATCCAGCACTTCAGCACAGGAACCAGGTAGCAGACCTCTGCAAGGAGGGAATGCAGCAGGTCTCAGGAACAAGGCAAGGCTAAGGCAAGTTAGCTTGTGGCAAACACAGTTACATCCAAGTCCAACTTGGTTTATGCTCAGCAATGAGGGAAAGGGAGAGCCCAGAATAAGAAGGGCAGGGAGCCAATCCAAAGACAGGGGTGTGTGGGAATTCCTCCAAAGACAGAGCTGCAGTGATTGCACACACAGGTGATTGTGCGTGCCAAGGGGAGGTCTGTCTGAGAGCTTACCAACTCTGCAAGAGTGAGCTCCAGCCAAACCCAGGAACGGATTCCTTACAGTATTCATATATATATATATATTTTTTTTTTTTTTACAGCACTGGAACTGGGGGAATCCTTCGGAGCTGAACTGCATTATCGTTAGCTCCGGGGACCCCCGGCTCTGAATATACTGTAGTTCCCGGTTTCAAACTCCCTGAAGGAAAATTAAAATGGCCCACAAATCTTCCAGGTGCTGCGGACAAATAGTGGGCTTGGTTGCAGCTTCCTATTTGCCGGCAGTTTAAATACCCAGGAAGTAACACCAATAACTAAACCAGTAAGTATCTTGGAAACCAGGGCTCCCCAGATCTACACATATTTCGGTTCAGCTCTGTAGGACCCCCTGGTTCCAATGCTGTAACAAAACATGTATTTATGCAGGATTGCTGTTTATATTTATATAAATATAAATTAGTATATATATATAATTATTATTTTTTTTTCTTGTTATAGGTAAGAAGATTAGATCTAAAAAAATCACAATAAATAAACTTTATATTTTAATATAAATAAGCTTTTTTATAAAGTATTATACAGGATATATATATATATATATATATATCCTGTATAATACTTTATAAAAAAGCTTATTTATATTAAAATATAAAGTTTATTTATTGTGATTTTTATATATATATATATATATATATATATATATATATATATATATATATATATATATATATATATTGTTGCTGTTCATGGTTCTTTGTTTATGACCTTGCCATCAGCCACCAGGACAAAAACACTTCTTCCATCTGCCACCGTGAGTCTTAACTGACAAGGCAGTCCCCCTGTATGATGAATGCAAGCTGATTGGCTGTTAGTGGTGTCCGGGCTTTGAATGACAAAGGATGAGGGAGTGATAAAAGATGGGGATTAATCCTGCGGTAGGAGCCTCTTGTTAAACTCCACCAGCAATATGACTGCTGAACGGATCTAAAGAATATACTGTATATCCTCAGTGCCCAGGGCTGTTAGCGGCTTTAAGAGCCTCTTCCTTGTGAGGCTGAGAGGGGAGCGACAAGGCAGGAAGGATGGAACAGAATGGAATTAGCTGGATACTGAGGGTGAGTAATCAGCTACAAGACCAGGCAGTGTAATAAGCTTCTCTTCTATTCCTGCTCGGTACAATAGGTATGGAGGGGTAGTATGGGCTATAGGGGACTAAGGGATTCTATTTAAGAGCATTTCAGGGAAAATTGTTGCTAAATGAAAGGATGTGTGTATTTACATGAAGATTGCTGCACATCACCTTAATTATCTCAGTTACTGTCACTATCTGGCTCCTCATATATTTGTGGAATCAATGCTACATGTGTTGCACCGTTTCTTCAGATATCTACAACTCAGGGTGTTTGTGAGGCTCTGAACTCTGAAGGAGGGGTAATATGGAGAACTAGGGGAAGCTAAAAGAGGGTTTTTAACAGACATCATAAAAGCATTTATTAAATGTGACATTTGTTGCAGTAATTTGTCTTCATTTCTAATGTGTCAAATAAACTATATATATGTATATATAATGATTTTTTTCCAGCGAGGAGATATGGAAATCTTCCAAAAATCTTCTTTTAGTAGAATTAGTATTGTAAAATAAACGGGCAGATTTGAGCTACTTTGCTTAACTGTTTGTGATAAATGTATATTTGGCAAAGACTCTAAAGGATAAAAATATAATTGACGCCATTTAGTTGACTGGTTATATGCTATATTACAGGGGTGCTCAACTCCAGCTGGGATATCCTGAAAACCTGACCTGTTGACGGGGGGCAGGACTTGAGGACTGGAGTTGAGCACCCCTGCTAAATTATGTTCTCTGTCTCAAATAGATCTAGACTCCTGTATCTTAACCAGAGAAGCAGTCAAACCAGTTATAGCAAAAAAATATCCTTTATAAAGTGTCATAGAAATGAAAGTAGTTTCATTTGCATACTAGGGGAATTAATCTATGTTATTTTACTAGGCTTCTGTTCTAACTAAATAGGAAAAGAATTGATTAAAAACAACTCTTCCTAACAAACATATCCGTTTCCCAGTAATAGTGTTATGTAAATGTGTGGCTGTTTAGAGCTCAGTGTTCTTATGAAGCTGTGTTATCAGATTTGTGGCATTCTTATTACCATTCCAATAATCCTGATAGGTGTCATAGCTCTTCCTATTTATGACTGATTATGATCTTGTTAATGCAAAAAAATATAACATATCAGCAGCTGATAGCAGCTCGGAAGTAAATTGGCTTCCAGTATTGGCACAGAGGTTTGCTCTATATTTCAGATTTTACAAACAGCCCTCTCTCTGATGCAGCTGTTTATTTCATGCATGATGCTACTTTGCTTTATCCTAAGAATAAATTAGAAGAATCTAAAATACGTTGTATTATTCATTACAAGATAGCATAAGACTTGTTATCATCATTGTTATAGAATGGTTATATTGTCTGTATTCAGGATTGAATGAAGGCTCATGCTATTATAAGCAGTGAGCCTGAATATACTGTACTGTATACAGGCATACCCCGCTTTAAGTACACTCACTTTAAGTACACTCGCGAGTAAGTACATATCGCCCAATAGGCAAACGGCAGCTCACGCATGCGCCTGTCATCACGTCCTGAACAGCAATACCGGCTCCCTACCTGTACCGAAGCTGTGCGCAAGCGGGGAGACTATAGAGCCTGTTACAAATGCGTTATTTACATCAGTGATGCACGTATATAACGATTGCAGTACAGTACATGCATCAATAAGTGGGAAAAGGTAGTGCTTCACTTTAAGTACATTTTCGCTTTACATACATGCTCCGGTCCCATTGCGTATGTTAATGTGGGGTATGTCTGTACACAACTTAGATACAGTAGCATGTTAATTTTTTTGAGATTTGAAGGTTGAAGAGAGTTTGTATTCCTAAGAAACAGTGGTGTTTGTGTAGGGGAAATTGTCCCGGAACCCTAAGCATATGTAAACTACAGTAAGTCATTTAGCTTTAAAATAAGAAATGTGGTAGACAAAAAAACATGTATCTCTCCCCCGTTAGTATTCCATCCCTAGAAATGCCATAATTACTATATGGCCTTTCTTGTTGATCCTTTAAAAGGTGCCAGTATTAAGTCTTCCCATAAATCTAGCCCGGCTAAGAATGCAAAGAATGTTTCTTTTGCATATGGAGGTTTTCCTTATCCCAAGCAGATAGAGGTGTAATGCAGAGCTGGATTTCTTGCATTTGAGATGTTTTCATTAACAGAGACAGGGGTATGAAACTTCATCTGTTTGTATGCAGGGGCTTTTTATTCCTCTCACAGACTGGCTTCACCTTCAGTCATTGGAACGTGCTTCTGTGCCTTGTATTGAAGATGCACGTCTGCGTTTCTATGCACATACACTGGGAATGCTGATGAGTTAAAAGCTCCAGAACTCAAGTGAAAAGACTGTCGTTAGTATGCAACATGTAGCCAGTTCAATTTAGCCAGTTGTACAGTATTTGGAGAATAAGATGTTACTTATAAAATGTCTGACAGTATGTATAATGAAATTAGATGTAATCACGACGGCTGAAAGCACAGGGAATAAAGAAACTGCGGATCTGAGTTGTCCGTTATTGTTGCAAGAAAAAAAGAATTGTCCTATTGATGGGAGAAAGAGAGAGAGAATTGTTGTTTATTGAAAGGTTGGTTACCCAGAACAAGGGCATAACTGGATGATTTCCCAACCCCTTGAGTGTCAACCTCTCCCTGCATGTGACATTGCAATGTTTTTCAGATGTTAGGGCATGGGGTTTGACTCAATTGTGCAGTCTCACACAAGACTGAAGGAAGCAATTGGCAGTAAAAGGACTAGCTACAAAACGGTATGACTCGCACTCCAGAAAACATGATTAACAGCCACTGGTGCCAAGCATGTCAGCCACCAGGAACGCTGAAACCCAATGAAGGTAATAATCAAAGTTGTCACTCCAGTGAGTATAAATGTTTTTAATGCATCATTCAAAAAACGTGATAATCCCTGGAGTGCCAACATTGATTTAATACATTAATAGGGGTGGCCAACTCCAGTCCTCAGGGCTACCAACAGGTCAGGTTTTCCAGATATCCCTGCTTCAGCACAGGTGGCTCAATCAGAAATGATTGAGCCACCTGTGCTGAAGCAGGGATATCCCTAATAACTGGCCTGTTGGTGGCCCGTGAGGACTGGAGTTAGCTACCCCTGTCCTAAATGATAGTTTTAATACCACAGGCCACCCTTTCTACCAATTTGTACAGTTGCTTTAAACTGTATGGTTCCCAGTCCGTCCCAAGAACAGAAGTCTGTCTCAAAAGCTTGTGTACAATTACATCTAAGAAATATAACACCGTGGTCCCGTCAAAGCAGTTTTTGAACTTTAAAAGTACTTTCTGTTATAGAAAACAGTATAAGACCTGCTATTTCCGTCCATTATTGCTGTACAGAGAACCCTGTGCACATTGCAGAACTAAGGGGTTTGTTGGTCTCATGTAGCAGATGATATTAAAAAAAGAACACTGCAATATAAAATATAGAATTCTGTAATAAAATGTACAATCAAAGTGAAAAATGTACTTTTTTGGGATCCTAGAGAAATTTTACGTTCATTTAACATAATACTGCATACTTTTTAGTTTTTTGCAACATCGTTAATAACGAGAATGTTATTGGCTTGGGCCATCATATCTATATGTCACATTCCGAGGGGACAAATTGATGCTTTAAGGTGTAATGTAATTTAACCACCTCATTGTCCGATGTGCCTGCCACATATTGCAGAGCCATGATCAGGGAACCAAGAGAGACCCGTAGGTAATCAACCATATCTGGCACGTCATGGTTTGACATAAAATGACATTGAACAATATTGATTTTGTATACACATTTACACACTTCCTTAATGTAAGGATTTCCTCTCACCTTGCACTCATTTCAACCCCCTCCCTCCTTTGCAGATTATGCAGATATGCGCCTCTTCTTAGTTTTCTGATACCATGAAATATAAGAAGCATAGGCTTGAGTACTGAGCTGATTGAGCTGGCATCAGAGAGAGGGATTACTGGATTTTACTAGTGTCTTTTAAATACACAAATCTGCTGCAGTTTTCTCTTCATGCCATTGGGAGGAGTGATTTGCACTGCAACTGCCATAATACATAAGGGTCAAAAATAGCAGGGCAAAGAAAGTGTGCTTTGAGGAATAGCAAAATAATGGGTATGCGCTGGTCACAGAATCTTCCAACAATTTCTTCCCAATAACCAAAAGACAATCGTTCCTGCTGTTCAAATTTCTCCCGCGATCGACGTGGTTAACTATATAACAACAAACAAACAAAAAGCGCATAGAAAGGCTATCAATAAAAAAAAAATCACTTTATCTGATGAATAAACAAGTTAAACACTTACATTAATAAAAAAGTAAGTAATTCAGGTAGAAGTCATGTCCCCACACCGAGGGCCTGATGGCATTTGCTGGAATGACCGGATGGTCAGATGGAAACACTGGGGCTTCACTAGTGCTCGCCACGGGGCATGAAAAAGTCCCAGCGAGAACTACCCGGCTACGCACAGCGTCCCCGAGGGTGGCTGTCGTCACAGCGTCTGACATGACAACGTGATGACCAAAAAACTTCTATGTGTTTTGCATCACATACACTTGAAATGGGGTTGGTCTAAGGATCTCTCGGCTGTCATATTTATACAACCCTATGCCCTGTCATGTTTTGTATTTATTTAGGGTATCAATTTGTTTTATGAGCTTGAAGTGTTCATTCTCACTGATTGGATCTCAACGGAATAGACAGGGCATAGGGTCGTATTAATATGGCAGCCCAGAGATTCTTAGACCACCCCTCTGATAAAGCGTGTGACTGTCAGGATCCATGATCCGCAACGCGCTCAGCGCACCCAGAACTTACCCCAACCTGTGATCGGGCCCTCCGCTCCTTCCATCACCCGTGATGCGACCCTTCCTCCACCTGGCATCAGCCGCCATCCAAAGGGACGCGCGCGCATCTGGCGCGGAGGTAAATACACTGCCATTTGGTCCGTCCTCCAGGTTGCGCCCACGCAGTGACGTCATCGGCGTGGCGTGCGGTCAGTGCAGTAGCACCTTTACTCCCACCCTCTGTGAGATTTGGTCGCTATCTGTATGTTTCCTAGTGCTGTGCATAACTGTGAGGCAACCGGGGGGCTCTGAGTTGCTCCGCGAGGGTGTGGGGAGAATCAGGACAGGGTTTCAGGGTGCTTATTCTCTGTTGGCAGCGCCTCCAGTCCTGGGTCTGCAGGATGGTCCATGCTGGCACTTCTCTTATCCCAAGGCAGTGAATCACACACTTGGATGGTTCAACGGATGTTTATTGCATATTCCAGATTTTACAGCAGTCCACATTCCCTGGAAGGTTACCTTAAGGCTTGAGGCCCATCTAGGTTTCCTTGTGGTGCTCCTCCTGTATCCCCTTATGGGATACAGGGTAGCTGTTGTCACTCCACAGGGGGAGGAAAGAGACACACTGATTTCTGGGAGAGTGCCAGTATATACCCTGTGGGGTTGGGCTTGCAACCCTGCCCCATAACAGGGCAGGTCTGATACTGACTGGCGTCACATAAACCTCATATGACCCAGCCAGTATACTCCCCCAGGCTGACACCCTCAGGTTGTTGCTAGGCCCGCCCTTGCATACAGTAAGTATATCCAAGGCTGCAATAGCACACTAGTCCTTCATGAGGACATAACCCCTCCAGTGCCTGTTCCTAGCAGGACTTATACTGTTAGGGACCAAAGGAAAAGGTAGCGGCTGGAGGCTAGCCTAAATATTTATCGATTTTGTACAGTCAGATCTGGACCAATGTGCACCTGAACTAGGTTTTCCTTGTCCCATGATTTCAATGTGTTTCTGGATCTTGTGATTCAACTTTCAGCTATACAGTACTAAGATTAAGAACAACTATTACATCTGATGCTTTGAGTGCCTTTCTGAGGAAGTATTACAAACCGGAAAAATGGTATAATAGAAGTTACCATCCTGAAATTAGATTATGTCTTTCCCTGCTAACCCTGAGGCTTAACATATCAATTTTAAATATGGAGTATGAAAGGACACAAGTCCTATTAACATTTCTCATTTTCTTCGCATTCAGCAGACATTTAAGTAGTGCACTGAGTAATATATTAGATGATTCAATACTGTAAATTAGTAGCCTTAGTTACCTCCTGTTTTTCCCTGCTTCTCATGGAATGAGGACTGTTGACTACAACTGGATTCTGTGGCCCCTGTGCCATATGCCGTGAAGCTGCTTCTCAATGCGGGGACCAGTTCAGCTCTGTTAAATGGAACTCAAATATTCTCCATCTCAGGGAAGTGGCTAGACAGCATATTTAGTAGGCACCAGTGTATACAGTGTCAAGAAACTACGAGTAGGAGCATTTACACATGGACACACAACTATCATGTAGGAGCACAAAAATTGGTTATTTGATAAAACAAACTTAGCCATGTTGCTAGCCCAACAGAATGCCAAATGCCATAAAAGTGAGGACTAACCCTCCCTCTTTAACTAAGGTGGGCAATGCCACCCTAATGGAAACAACTAGAGATATGATGTGTAATTATATATGTGAATAATATGTATATTACACTGTAAACAACTGTACCATATGCTATATATCTCTGATAAAAAAAAATCAGACTAGATGAAATACCCTTTTTTGATTTCGATTATACAAAGTGACTCGCCACATACCCAAACCCCTTAAAAGAAAAAAAAAAGGCACTGATGATAGCTGTTCCTTGCCCAGGGAAGACACCCCACCCCAAACTTGATAATGGATAGCAAGACGCCAATTGTCCCTAAGGACACCTTGCGTACACACATACAACTCAAACTGTACACTGGCCCTCCTTCTGGGCTCGAGTTGTGTGCTTCCCTAACCCAACCAACCCCTCTGTACCTACTCCACTCCACCCTACAGAGGTCTCACCGTATAGCTTTGCGTCACACCTGCTCAATAAGCCAAATTCCCCTCTACATTAGAAACTGTGCTGTGGTTGCTATCATACACACATCTTCTAGAAAGAATCCAATGATCCCAGCACACAGAAGAATCAAAAAAGAAGGGAATATGCCGAAAAAGGGTTAATGAGCAAAAAAAAACACAAATCCTAATGTCGCACCCCCTGTTAGGATACATTTATCCCAGTTGCTCGTTGTTTTTGTGCATTTTTCTATAGGGAGATCTGTACAGGGAAAGGGAAGTACCATCAGACATTTTTGTGTCTCGTGGGAACGGGCCTGAAGAAGGGGTTTGTACACCGAAACTTGCCGCCCCCCTCTCCTGTCATTTTTATATTTTTTGTCTCACCCTATCCCATCCCCCTTTTTTCCTTCTCCTGTTTTTCTCCCATTATTATTTTTTGTTTGGATGTATTGTGGTTTTGTATTTTTTACTTACATAACATTAGGATTTGTGTTTTTTTTTTTGCTCATTAAACCTTTTTTGGCATATTCCCTTCTTTTTTGATTTTTCTGTGTGCTGGGAACATTGGATTCTTTTTGGATTACTATTCGAGAGGAAATAGGGTCCTCTCAGTTCCACGTTGCACTACATCCATTTATTTCAACTTATGCTGCCTTAGTGTGCTGTCTATTTCGATTGTTTGTTACACATCTTCTACTCACACCAAGAGGAAAACTTGCATGTTCCGTACTGTTATCTCCCCTACTACAAATACTGATGGCGGTTTAAATTGTGATGTATAATGTCATGGGCCTTCACTGACCCCCGAGAAACGGAAACTACTCTTTACAGACATTAATAAACTCAAGGGTAAGATTGTCTTCTTCCAAGAGACACACCTTAGGAAGAAGAACAGCCACCTCATATTTAGCAAACAATTTTCCCAAGTCAATCAGGCATCAGCACTTGACAAAACAAAAGGGGTAGCAAGTTTAATACACAACATATTCCATTCCAGTTACATAAGGCCATATACAATAAGCTAGGCAGATAAATCATCCCGTTAGGCTGTATTGGACCAGATACAATTACCCTAGCAAACATCTAGAGCCCCAAATGAAAAATAACACATATTCTTTGACCATTTCTTTCAAAAATTCACCAAAATTATATCGTCACTGGGTGGCGATATAAACGCTATAACCTCCCCAGAACTCAATAGATCCAGCACCACCGGGACAAATATAGACAGACGAAACCTCTCACTCCCAAAAACTAAGGCATACATGCCAAAACCTCAACCTACTAGAAACCTGGCGACACATACACCGAAAGGAGAGAGACTACTCCTCACCAGTACATAATAGCTACTCAAGACTAGATTACATATTCATCGACAGATCACAGGTACAACACCAGTCAAATGCTACATACCATTCAAACACTTAGTCAGACCATGCACCTCTAGAAATAACGAGGATGGGCCTATCCCTACCACTGCAGGTACACTCCTGAAAACTAAATAAGAGTATATTGAGCAGCTGCCTAACGGTAGCTAAAATCAAGGAAAACCTGTCCACATACTGCCAATTAAATACAACGGCAGACACTTCCTTGACTACAATGTGGGGAGCCCATAAAGCGGTCATTAGAGGCTCATTTATAAGCATTGCATCCCATAACAAAAAAACTAAGGCAGCACAAATTGACTCCCTTCCCAGAAAATTGGCCAACCTAGAGACACAAAACATCCCCAAACTATTCCTTAGGAAACAGATAACAACTACCAGAGGTGAACTAACCAACTGCTCAACGAACGCACTGAGCGGTCCCTACGATGGACAAATGGAAAGTTTTACACAAAAAGTAACACAGCTGATAGTATGCTGGCTAACTGAACAACATAAAACAAATTGGTAACATTCCCACAATTAAACTCAAGGATGGCACAATGTCAGTAGATCCCACAAAAATGTGCAAAAGATTTGAAGAATATTACACAGAACTATACAATCTCACGCAGTTCCAGAACAAATGGAACTCTAACCCCCAGGAGATACATAAATACTTGAAACAAAGCAAAATTCCTAAATTTTCTGCAGAGGCTAGAAGAGCCTTAGACCAACCCATTAACTCAGAGGAAATACTCAAGGCCATTAAAGACTCAAAAAATAACAAGTCTACGGGTCCAGACGGCTTACCTAACTTATACTACTAAACCTTCCCAGCTATCCTAGCTCTGAGACTAGTACAATTATTCAATGATTTTATGAAAGGGGCTACATACCCGCATTCAATGACTACTGTAAACATAGTTGTGATACCGAAATACAGCAAAGACCCAACAGACTATAAAAGCTATCGCCCAATATCACTCCTTAATTCAGACATTAGATTCTATGCAAAAGTTCTAGCCAATAGGTTAAATGCCTATCTACCATATCTAGAACACCAGACTGTGGGGGGGGGGGGTTGGGCGGGCTTTATTCCGGGCCGCTAAGCACTTGATAACACCAGGCGTATAATAAATCTAATGCATATAGCCCATAATGCAAAAACACCAGCTATGCACCTAAGCCTCAATGCGGAGAAGGCCTTTCATAGAATTAACTGGGTATTTATGTTCGCAACACTTGAGTCTTTCGGATTGGGTCCGAAATTTATAATGGTCATCCAAAGATTATATTCAAATCCCTCAACAATTATTAAGACAAATGGGTTGTTCTCGAATAAAATCCCCATCCCGATTGGGACAAGACAAGGCTGCCCCTTACCTTCGCTCATATTTGCTCTGACAATAGAGCCTTTAGTGTGGCATAGTAGACGTAGTCAGGACACCTCTAGCATTAAAGTGGGTTCTGACAAGCACAAAATAGCTCTATTAGCAATAACAAAATCAATGATGTTGCTCCCAAATTTATTTTCTATTTTGGGATCTTTTGGAAAACTGTCAGGGTACCACACGAAATCAGTAGCCCCCAACCTCACAAATCCTAGCCATGCAGTTAAACTAGTACAGCTGAACTTTGATTTTAAATAGGCAACATCAAGCATTTAAAGCCAACTACGAAGACTTACTTAAAATAATCTTGAGATTGGAGGAAATATAACATCTGATGTATAGGCAAAATAGCGGCAATAAAAATGAATATCCTCCCCAAGCGGCCATATTTATTCCACACCCTACCCATCCAGGTTCGCCAAGCTATTCTACAAAAAATACAAAAATAATTCAACTTTATTTGGAACGATAAAAAACTGAGGGTGAGAAAAGACATACTATATAGACCTAGACTGGGAGGTGGGTTATCAGTACCTAATTTTACCAACTACTATGGAGCAGCCCAACTGGGACAATTAGTCCGGTGGCATTCAAAATCTGGATCCTGTTGGTGGGTGGATCTAGAATCTTTCTTTACTAGCCCACTTGACATCAAAGACATCATGTGGATTCCATAAGCTGACAGACAACTGTCCATTCTAAGCCACCCCATCCTAAAACATTCTTGTCACGTATGGGACATGAACAGGAAAACTTTTTGCTTAGCTAAACTCCCATCAATGTTATTCCCATTCTAGATCACCTACGATTCCTTATGGGTCAAGGCCATGGAGAATAGTTGGCCTCCCATGATACGACTCCTTTTGTCTGGGGGGGGGGGGGGGGGGGGGATAATCGAACTGTTTAGGTCTGCAGGAGAAATTTGACATACCAAACTCTGAGTTTTTCCACTGCTTACAAATTCGACACTACATCAGTCCTAAAATCCTAGATCCTGAAGGACATTTCGAAGTTTTGTGTGACTGTGGAGCTGACAGTGGAGGAATTACTTCAACTGTTTATGGCTTTTTAGTACCGGAGGAACCAGACATTAAATATGACTCAATGGGAGAGAGAACTAGGCAAGGAGCTTGATCAAGAGGAATGGACAGACATCTGTGAGGCCACTGTCCGCTTTGAAGGAAAACTCATATATGGTCCTATTTAGTTGGTATTTCACACCCCAGAAACTGCGTAACAGTGTCATCCTTATGCGGGAGGGACTGTGGCCAGATAGGCTCTATGCTCCACATTTGGTGGATGTGTCTGAGCCTCCTGAAACAGGGACATCCTGAAAACCTGACCTGGTCTTTCCTATTGAGGACTGGCGTTGACCACCCCTGCTGTACATGTTTTCATTCAGTCAATACATACAGTATATTAAACTCTCAGGACAATTGTTGTTTTGCTTTCTAAACACCACTCTGGACACTCTGGCCCCAGTGGGCATCAATGTCGACTGGGAACTTCAACATTTTTTACATTAATTACATTTCTTTCCTTCCTTTTCTTTCCTTTCCCCTTCTTCCCCCCCCCTCCCCCCTCCTCTCCCCCCATCCCCCTCCTCTCCCCCCCTCGTCCCCCCCTTCCCCCTCCCGCCGTCCATTCTTTCCTCATCCTTTCCCCCCCCCCCCTTTCCCTTCCCCCCCCCTTTTTTTATTCATGATTAACAGATTTTCACTTGGTTGGATATGCTGGACATGTATAATCATTGGGTATATAAGGTTCTATGAACATTATCCAATGGCTAGGTATTATTTAATCATGATAAGTTATAGATGATTGGTGTAGTTATCTGTTTATTATTGTGCTTTGTCCATATACAACAAATATGTGTTCTTTATTATATACAAGGACACATGAATGGCATAGTATATTATAAGATATCAATTTATTATATAATTAATTTTGCCAGTTATTGTTAGTCGTTATGTATTGTGATGATCCAATATTCAGCACTTTTGTTTTAAATTTTTGGATCACTTCATGGTTGGAGTGAGTTTTATTGTCACACAGTTCTTCTTAAATAGTTAAGGGAGTTCAGGGCTGCTCGTTTTTGCTTGGAATCCTGTATCTTTAATTATGTACAATGTGGAAGGTATTTATCTATTTAGTTTCCACTATACTGTGTGTGTATATAGTACCCATTTGTTTCCTGCCCCGGTTTTTGTACTATCGTTTCCAGCAGGCTAATAGTTAAGCTCAATTGTAATCAGACCAAGAGCTTTTCATTGGTGGCTCAGCCGTCATGTTATAGGGGAGCTGGAGCTTCTGTGTCTCCGTGTGATGCCTGCTTGTTTAAGAGGAAAAAAGACAGTGTGAACAGCGCTAAAAATAGTGAATTAGGTAAATGACCCTAATAAAACTGACCCTTGATTCTGGGCTAGGCTGCCTGGTAGATACTGATTGTACAATCAGATAACATGAACAAAGGAAAAAAGATAAACCGGCGCCTTACAAGTCCAATGAGATGACTATCAGAGTCCAATAGATGAGGAGTGATGTCCAAATAATGATTCAAATGATATCAACTGGTGATTATCCTCCGTGGACAGGTGAACATATGGAAATAAACACAAAGAGAATTATAGTGCAGTATGTCAGTGAATTACACACACACATGAACATAGCAAGACATAACAGTACAGACGCACAAGACCAACTAGACAAACAATGGCAAGGCTAAAAAATATGTAAAAGCTAATTTAATAAATTATGAGATAACAAAAAATAAGAGTACAAGAGGACTATGAGAGAACCAGGTCCGGAAGGTGTAAAATCGAAGCCCTACTTACAAAACTCAAATTGCAAGTCAGCATTGATTGTTAGGGAACGGCACGATAACTCCTGCTATTCCTCTGCACCACGCCACTTGAGCGACCTCCTGCAACGCCCTGCTTGTTCCGGATGAATTCACCGTCACTTGGGGGCGGGTCCTGTGGATGCGTGCTCTAACAATATCCTCCGTTCACAGTTGTAGTCCGGCCGCGTCACTCAAGTCTCTCCTCAACAACTACAGCTTTAAAATGATACTTCCCAACGCGTTTCGTGCGCATGCGCACTTCCTCAGGGGATTGTCAATTTTTCCTCTGCTTGTTTAAGAGATACCAGCTGTTACTAGTGCTGTTATTACTTAGCGTCCCTGTCAGAGGGAGCGGATTGACTCTCATAGGTAGAGTGCGCCGATACGTCATCACAGGTGGCGGGAATTGTGGGTATTTAAATCTTATGTGTCTTGTGTATACTATACTCTTTGACAAAGGCCCGCTGCGGCTGAAACGCGACCGAGTTTGTCTGTTGCTGTTTTTATGTGCCATTAAACTTTGTTGTACCCAGTTCCTTGCAAGTTTGGTCCCACGTATTTTTTCCAAGGCAGCTGCACCACCATCCATGAATCTTCTACATTAAACACCACTCATGCAATATACAGTGAATTGGCTATATTTGTGTATTTGGAACAGTGCTTGACTAGCTAGAAGTTACATATATGGTCCCTAATAGGCTGTGTAAAATGTTACTGAAATATACTGATCCTTTTTATAATAAAGTGTTTTTATTTAAAACAGCTGCAGTAGTTATAGTGCATATAATACTACAATTGATGTTAATGGCTTTACAAAGCACATTACAGCTGGCACCGCTTTGTGAATAAGTCCCTTAATGTTTTGAAACTATTGTTTGAATTCAAGCACATCGTTTTCACTTGTAAATGGGATAAAGAGGTATATTCTGCCCCTGTAGAAATGTGAGGGCATCATTTATTGGTTCCTCTATGGGCATTCATCTAAGGCAGGGGTGAGCAACTCCAGTCCTCAAGGGCCACCAACCGGTCAGGTTTTCAGGATATCCCTGCTTCAGCACAGGTGGCTCAATGAGTCCTAACTTCAGCACAGGTGGCTCTTTGAATGAGAAACCTGTACTGAAGCAGGGCTTTTCTAAAAACCCAACCTGTTGGTAGCCCTTAAGGGCTGGAGTTGCTCACCCCTGATCTAAAGTATCATTGACTTGCACTGCACAATGTATGTATGTATGTATGTACAGTATGTATGTATGTATGTATGTCTTTATACTGTATAGCGCCATTAATGTACATAGCGCTTCACAGTAGTAATACAGGTGACAGTCATATAAATAACAAATAATACCAATAACAGATCATTGGAATAAGTGCTTCAGACATAAAAGTAAAATTTCAGAAGAGGAATCCCTCTCCGAAGAGCTTACAATCTAATTGGTAGGTAGGAAGAACGTACAGAGACACAATACAAGCAGGTAACAAGTAATTCAGGTGCATGTTGTATGTGCAGAACGTAGGGCATCCTGTCCAGAAGATTTTACACCATGAGACATTATGGAAAAGTATTTGACTAAATGGACAGTACCATACAATCTCTGAATGGGAACAGAGATAATGCATTATACTGTTGTAACGGGTATTCCCTATGAATACCGCCGCTACTACCTGCTGTGCAACCTGTGTGGCTCTCAGGAGCCTAAGCCTCCGCTTGGGGAACCTGGGGTACATACATATCATACATCTCTAGGTGCAACGCCTCCACCTGGGAGGGATCCCAGCGGAGTGGGAGGAGGCCCTCACAGGAAACAACCACACAACACGAACGAATATAAAACAGGACTGGCTTTACTGCATGGAAACACATATATCACTCAATAACATCATAACATCATCATGCGCCACGGCGGGCGCTAACCACACTGGGTGTCACGGCGGACACTAACCACACTAGGCGTCACGGCGGACGCTACCACCTCTAGGCGTCACGGCGGACGCTATCACCTCTAGGCGTCACGGCGGACGCTACCACCTCTAGGCGTCACGGCGGACGCTACCACCTCTAGGCGTCACGGCGGACGCTATCACCTCTAGGCGTCACGGCGGACGCTACCACCCACAATTTGACCCCACCCTGTGTCCAGTAACCCCCACCCAAATGTCTCGTACTCCCAGAGTCAAATACCACTGTGCATATGTGTGTGTGACTGCGCAGCCACTATGTTTGGTGATAGGCCTGGTTGGTGCACGTGAGTTGCAGGTTACCTGCCCGGGCTCCAGCCACGGGTACCGCGATATCAATCCGCACGATCCGACGTTGTCCTCCACACCGCGTGGGTTGAAAGTCCAGCGCGAACAATGTCTCTCCTAGTCTTAGGGTCTTTGGTGGTGTTCTGAGCCCAGAACCCACCTCGCAGGGCCGCACGGCTTCAGCACTGTGTCCCTGACTACTTGACCAAATAATGGGGCAGTGTCCCTATCTAGGGACCCTAACGACGCGATCGCGGCCTCGGCAACCGGCCCGATCGCGTCCCCGGCAACCGCCCGATCCCACCATGGCAACCGGCCGCACAGCAACACCGCGCGCTCGCAACGGGGAAGGAGGGGGCCGAGTGCGCGAGGGGGACAAAGGAAGGGGCGAGAGTGCGCGAGGGGGACCTGGCTACATCCTCCCCCTGGTGAAAACTCCAACGTCCCCGCTTGGACCACATAACTTACTACTATACACAAACGTTATATAATAAAAATGCATCTGGTACGAATACAACTTAGCACATTGCATCAACTTTAAACAAGGTTACACAACTCTGTGAGCATCACAATCACGGATTGGATTTTGCTCCGAGACCACTGCTGAGCCTCATAATGGGGTGCCCCCATTTGATCATAGGTTACCCGAGTTGGAGGGTACCTGCCCCTTTGGCTCCTACGGAGTTGTTCTTCAGCAACTCCCTCTGGGGAGTAATAAGTACAGTCCTGAGGCTCAGCCTCTTCCCTTGAGGGGAGAAATGTCTCTGAACAGTCTCTGTTAGGCACAAAGCACGGGCTCTGTGGATCCAAAGGCTGGCCTGTTGGTGCCACCTTAGTAGGCATTGGCCTACGGGGCCCCTTACCCGTAGCTCCTCCGGGAGATGCCCCTTCTGTGGAATAGTCCCTTTGAGAGGGTCCCTCCATAGGGTCTTCAGGAGTTTCAGAGTGGGTCTCGTTATTTACGGTCTCTTGACCCACCTTTGATAGATCGGACTCACCGTTGAGCGGTGTGGCCTGTATTTCTTCTTCTTCGTCTCCCACTTGGGGGATAGGGAGAAGGTGATTACGATGCCAAACCTTTACCCGGCCGTCTGTGTCTTTGATGCGATAGACCGGGAGGCCGGGCATCTGTGACTCTACCTCATATACGCCATCTCTCCATCGGTCTGCCAGTTTATGTTTTCCGGGGACTCCCAAATTACGAAGTAACACAGCGTCCCCAGGACGTAACTCTCGATACTTGACTTTGTTGTCGTATCGTCTCTTATTGCCAGCATTCAGTTTAGCTGTAGACTTCTCAGCCTGTTGGTAAGCTCGCTGCAAACTGTCCTTTAGCCTTTGCACATACTTGAAATGGGTCGCATTGTGTATCCCATCCGTTGAGACTCGAAGACGCACATCCACGGGGAGTCTTGCCTCCCGCCCAAACATGAGGAAGTACGGGGAGAACCCTGTGGACTCATGGCGAGTACAGTTATACGCGTGTACCAAAGTTTCTACATGACGACTCCATTCTGTTTTCTGCATTCCCTTCAGGGTTCCCAGCATGTCCAACAGGGTCCTGTTGAATCGTTCAGGTAAAGCATCTCCTTCAGGGTGGTACGGCGTCGTCCGGGATTTGGCGATGTTCAGCATTTTAAGTAATTCTCGGATCAGAGTACTCTCAAAATCTCGCCCTTGGTCGGAGTGAAGTCGGTTTGGAAGACCGTAGTGAACGAAGAACTTTTCCCATAGAACTTTCGCGACCGTGATAGCCTTTTGGTCTTTTGTGGGGAAGGCCTGTGCATAGCGGGTGTAATGGTCCGTGATGACCAGCACATTACCGATCCCTCGACTACACAGGAAGTCCATACACACCAGGTCCATTGGACCAGAACTCTTTAGATGGGCCATGGGAGCTGCTCGGGTAGGCAACGTCTTGCGTTGAACGCACTGGGAACAATGGCGGCAGTGTTGTTCCACCGCTTCCCGCATCTTGGGCCAGAAAAACCGGTCTCGGACTAGCCCAAAAGTCTTCTCCACCCCGAGATGCCCGTGGTCATCGTGTAGAGACTTCAACACCATATAGCTCAAGTTTTGGGGTAGAACTAGTTGTCGCCTATCAGGGTGGTTATGATATTGGACTACCCTATAGAGCAAACAATTATCTATCTCGAACTTGTCCACCTCACGCATGAGTAACGCGACCAGATCTCGGGGAGCACTCTTCAATAGAGCAGGGTTCTTCCGCTGAACGGCTTGTCGGATTATGCTGATCACTGGATCTCTTAATTGATAGTCTACTAAGTCTTTCCATCTTATGACTTTGTCCTGGGTTATGTTCATCCCTGCGGGGTCGCAGTAGGCAGCAGGGATCGCTTGCGACTGGCACCCTAACGAATCGGCTACTCTTAGTTCAGAGAATGCGACCTGATCATTGATGACGGCCGCTATACTACACATTGCTCGCATCCCAGGTCCAGGGATCTCTTCCCATTCATCATCATCAGGAGTGGCACTCAATCCTGGTCGTCGTGATAGAGCATCGGCCCCAATGTTCAGAGGCCCTGGCTTGTACTTCAGGGAGAATCGGTAGTTACATAGTGTTGCCAGCCAGCGATGTCCGGCTGCATCCAATTTGGCGGAAGTATTGATATACGTGAGGGGATTGTTATCGGTCCTTACCTCAAACGTAACACCATAGAGGTAATCGTGAAGTTTCTCCGTGATCGCCCATTTGAGAGCCAGGAACTCTAGCTTGTGCACCGGATATTTCTGCTCACTGGGTGTCAGACTGCGGCTGATGTAGGCTACAGGCCGTAGACCCTCGGGGTGTTTCTGATGAAGGACAGCGCCCAGTCCATTGAGACTGGCATCCACATGCAGGACATATGGTTGTTCTGGGTCAGCATATGCAAGCACTGGTGCTTCAGTCAGGCTTTTCTTCAAATCCAGGAAGGCCCGTTCACACTCAGGCGTCCACTTATCACCAAACGGTTGACGGGCCGACGTGGCCTTTCTCCCAGTATCTTCGGGGTATATCTTCAGCAAATTGTTCAGGGGTTTAGCTCGACTAGAGTACCCTTCCACGAACCGACGGTAATACCCACAGAACCCGAGGAAGGATCGCAGTTCCGCGACATTATCGGGACGCGGCCAGTTCACCACCGCTTCTACTTTGGCGGGATCAGTAGCAATCCCCTGGGCAGACACGATGTGTCCCACGTAGGTCACTGCGGTGTGGCAAAACCTACACTTGTCGAGTGATAGCTTCAATCCTTCTTGGCCAAGACGATCTATCACCTTCAGTAGCCTCTCCTCGTGTTCTTCTAAGGTCTTCCCAAAGACAATGATATCGTCCAGGTAAACCAGGCACTCCCGAGGATTCATGTCCCCTATTGTTTTTTCCATCAACCGCTGGAAAGTAGCAGGGGCTCCGCATATACCTTGGGGCATACGCGTGAACTGGTAGAAGCCCAGGGGACAGACGAAGGCAGTCTTTTCCTGATCCTCTTCACTCATGGGTACCTGGTAGTACCCAGATCGCAAATCAAGCACACTAAACCATTGGCTCCCGTTCAGAGCGTTCAGGATCTCTTCAATACGAGGGAGATTGTATTGGTCAGGTACCGTACGATTATTTAGGGTTCGATAATCGACGCACAATCTTACAGATCCATTCTTCTTCCTTACTACCACTATGGGTGATGCATAAGGACTCCGCGACTCCGTCAGTATTCCAGCGGTCTTCATCTCCTCCAGGACATCCCTTACATCGTCCACATCCCTGGGAGCGATACGACGAGAGCGTTCACGGAACGGAGTGGCGTCATTCAGCCTAATAGTGTGTTGGGCGCTGCAACTGCGGCCCACATACATCTCGCTGGTAGAAAATACTGTTTTTCTTTCCTTCAGCTTGGCTGTCAGTCGATCCTTCCACTCGGTCGGCAGGGTCGAATCCCCGAAGTTGAAGTCCAGGTCGACTAACCGCTCACCTACTGCAGCGGCGTTCACCTGGGGCGCGGTTTCCACCGGGCTGACGGGATATATACTGCCCAGACTTTCTCCTACATCGATGTCCATTGGAAATGGGGAGATGTTTTGGATATACACATGGGTTCGGAGAGGAACTCGGGTTGTCCACTCTTTTACTTCAGGTATTAACCGATACCCTCTCTGGATCTCTTCCTCAGGATCACTCTCCAGAGAGAACAGATGATCGGTCTCCTCCCGATCCGGATAACAGCACCAGACGGCCATGCGTTTCACTCCCCCTGGTGAAATGGTCGTCAGTCCACGTTGACGATTGTAGAGGTCCCCGTGACGCTCTAGGGCATATACTCGGTTGCACTCCTCTCTCAGTACAGGATCTAGGCGGGTATCGGCCATTGGCAATTCATTAGTCTCCTTCAAGTAGGCTCTGATGACTGCTCGTACTATATCCGTATTTGTCCCCAGGATGACCGGATACTGACACTGTCCTTGAGGTTTTGGGCACACCATTGCCTCCACACTCATGGGATGTTTCTTGCCGGTATTCAATTGAAGTATCTCCAGTTGAACGCTCACAATCCCATCGATGGGGTAATCTTCGTTGCTCAACCCCCTCACTTTCATATGTTCCGCCGACCGCAGGGGACAATGCTTCAGGTGCTGGTCGTAGAAGTGCCGGTATATTATGGTCACTTGAGACCCGGTGTCCAATAGAGCAGCAGCATAGACTCCCTCTACTACCACACGTACGATGGCCGAAGGGCCCACCTGACAGTAGCCATCTCCCCCTGGAGTTCCTTCGCCTGGGCTCAGGTCAGGAGGGGCTTCGGGAGGCGTGGGGGTAGCCTCGGTGGTTTTGGCTTCTGAGGTCTGCCTCTGACAGATCATAGTCCTGGCCGAGCTTCCTTTACGGAGCGTTTCCTTTTCTTGGGTGTCTCCATTAGAGCACTCTCTAGAGAAATGGCCTTTCTGTCCACAGGTATAGCAGACGACGTCTTTGAGGTCCAGTCGTCTTGGGTAGGTGGGGGAGGATCTCCCCGAAGCCCGCCCTTTCGTTGAGGGCGACTTGGGTGGCGCATCTTCCTCTTTGACAGGTGTCTTGGGCCGACGAGCGGACGCTCCCGGGGTGGCACTGGCCGGAGGATCTTTGGCTTTGGTGCCTGCATGCAGCTTGGTATAGGCCTCATGCCCTTTTACGATTCCCAGAATGTCCATGAAGGTAGGGGGGGGTCCCTCCTTTAGGGAGCACCTGATCATAATCACAATGTGATGCGTGGGGATGGCCCCTCGGAGGAACTGCTTGCGCCGATATTCGTCCATCTCTGAAGATAGGATGAGGCCGCAAGTTCGCAATTTCCACAGGACCAGCTGGATGCGTTGTAGGAAGTCGGACAGGTCTTCCTTCTCCTTCTGTCTGAGAGCGTAATACTTGAACCACAGCTCGCTCTCCTCTTCCTCCTTGCCATAGATCTGGACTAACAAGTCTACCATCTGGTGAGCAGAGAGATCAGGGTCTTGGTCACGCTGTGCACTGACCATGGTGGCCGCTGGGGGTCGTAGACTTTCCAGGATTCTCTGCCGTCTGACCGTTTCAGAGCAGGGCCATTCGTCGATCACCTTGAGGGTGTGCTCCTTCCAAGAATCGATACTCTCTTCGCCTGTGGGGACAGGGACCGTCCCTGAGAACGCCTTCAATTTCCTATAATTTTGGGCTTGAGCGGACGTAGTTATCGCTTCCACTAGCTGCGGGAATGTCACTCCTAACAGGGAGCCGTCATTGTTGGAGCCACTGGCTATCGCTGCTCGCTGCCTGTTAGGGGTTGGGGTAGAACTGTTCACGGACCGGTTAGTAACCGGTGATGTGGCCGGACTGCCGGCCCAACTGGTGGCCCCTTGCCTAGCATCTGAAGAGAATGTCACTCTGGGTAGGGATATATCTGATCGGATGGGTGTACTGGCGGCCATATCTCTGTCGTCCCAACCCTCATGTCTGGGGAGGGAAGTGACGTGACTGGAAACAGTTCCCGGGTAAATTAGAGGGCATCCGTGCGGCAAAGTCTCTGGTAGATACACTACTCGTGGGCCTCTATCAGGAAGTATAGCTTGTTCAGTGGCTAGCAATAGGGTATTCTCTTGCCGGTCAATGTCATAGTGCTTGCTGATGAGGCGGGCGTCCGCCAGACCAGGTAATGTCCTTACTGCGCTGCAGACAGTAAACATGGAGACATCAGCAGGCACTCCGTCTACGGCGACCACGTGTCGCAGAAGCTCTCCTAGCTTTTCGGCCCAGTCGGCCACTTGTTTGGGCTTGAGCGCAGACATGCTGACTGACAGGGTAACGGTACTACAAAGTGGGGCACCCCAGGACTCTCTCAGCAGCGCCTCCAAATGTAACGGGTATTCCCTATGAATACCGCCGCTACTACCTGCTGTGCAACCTGTGTGGCTCTCAGGAGCCTAAGCCTCCGCTTGGGGAACCTGGGGTACATACATATCATACATCTCTAGGTGCAACGCCTCCACCTGGGAGGGATCCCAGCGGAGTGGGAGGAGGCCCTCACAGGAAACAACCACACAACACGAACGAATATAAAACAGGACTGGCTTTACTGCATGGAAACACATATCACTCAATAACATCATAACATCATCATGCGCCACGGCGGGCGCTAACCACACTGGGTGTCACGGCGGACACTAACCACACTAGGCGTCACGGCGGACGCTACCACCTCTAGGCGTCACGGCGGACGCTATCACCTCTAGGCGTCACGGCGGACGCTACCACCTCTAGGTGTCACGGCGGACGCTACCACCTCTAGGCGTCACGGCGGACGCTATCACCTCTAGGCGTCACGGCGGACGCTACCACCCACAATGTGACCCCACCCTGTGTCCAGTAACCCCCACCCAAATGTCTCGTACTCCCAGAGTCAAATACCACTGTGCATATGTGTGTGTGACTGCGCAGCCACTATGTTTGGTGATAGGCCTGGTTGGTGCACGTGAGTTGCAGGTTACCTGCCCGGGCTCCAGCCACGGGTACCGCGATATCAATCCGCACGATCCGACGTTGTCCTCCACACCGCGTGGGTTGAAAGTCAAGCGCGAACAATGTCTCTCCTAGTCTTAGGGTCTTTGGTGGTGTTCTGAGCCCAGAACCCACCTCGCAGGGCCGCACGGCTTCAGCACTGTGTCCCTGACTACTTGACCAAATAATGGGGCAGTGTCCCTATCTAGGGCCTGTCCCTAAGCTCCACAAGCTATTAGGTGGCTCAGGACCTAACTGGGACCTTGGGGGCTGCTGGCCTATGCAGAGGGTCACTGACCCCTGCATCCACCTCTTACCCCTAGCTGGTCCGGATCCTGACTGCCTGTGTCACTGCAAAACCCCGCGAAAAGTATCTCTTCTTCCCGGGCAAATTCCTCAGCCCTATTGGCTCCCTGGCGTCAGGTGGCTCTGCCCCTATGCACCCTGGGGGCTGGCCGTCTATTCTCGCGCATGCGCGAGCTATCTGGGGCCTCCCGCGCTAGCTGGCCTCCTGCGCATGCGCGAGCTAACTGTCATGGCGGCGCCCTGCTCCGCTAGCCGCCGGGACCCTAACGACACGATCGCGGCCTCGGCAACCGGCCCGATCGCGTCCCCGGCAACCGCCCGATCCCACCATGGCAACCGGCCGCACAGCAACACCGCGCGCTCGCAACGGGGAAGGAGGGGGCCGAGTGCGCGAGGGGGACAAAGGAAGGGGCGAGAGTGCGCGAGGGGGACCTGGCTACACTGTATATGGTGTTATGTGGGCATAACTCAACTCAGCACAGAATAGGACTTCTTTTCAATGTGTATAAAGCAATGCAGAGGACATCATTTCCCCTGTGAAATACCCAGTAAATGATTATTAGAAGAGATCTCTCCACTTTTCATATGTTTGGTGATTTAGAATGGAACACGTTATATAAAGATTCAAATGAACTTTGATGGAAAACAGCAGATCCAATGACAGAAGTTCTTCAAATAGTGAAAGCATAACAATAACTTGTATGGAAATAGTTCCTAAAAGCATATTTTTTGGTATACAGTAGTATTATTATCATTACGTACCTAGAGCCATATGTAATTAGAAACAGGGAGAAAATATGATTGGGCAAGATCACACCGCGATAATCTGTGGCTACGTTGGTAATTGAACCCCCAAACTCGTTAATTAATCGCCAACATTTGAAGCACCCCGACTCTCCTGAGATTAAGATGCATTTTGCTGCATGACTTTAAAAGATATGTACATTTTGGGGATTTATTCTATGTTGCTTCTTATTCATTTTTGTAGACTTACTGTATGTAAAATTGAACTGAGCAAGCATGAAAGAGATTAAGGAAAGTGCCAGCATAATGATGCAGGCGGCTCATTGCTGTAAACTGCAGGCAAGGGAGAATGCTACCTGCCAACGGTGGTTTAACTGTGACCTGGATTTAAATGGAAATGTACTGTAGGGCTAAAGCTTATTTATGTTGTGCTAGATTCTGAGTGTTAGTCGGTTATCTAGCAAAGTCTCCCAAATGCAAAACTGGTGCAAAAAGTTGGGTAACAACAGTATCAGATTTCTGAAAGAAGAAAAATCTAATTGGAAGCACAGTAATAGTTTTTTTTACTTTGGTAAATCTGTTTTTGTTCATTGCACCAGTTTTTCACTTGGGACAGACTTTAATAAATAACCTACCTTACTTTGTTCCCCAGGTCGGGGCTAAATTTGAAGTGGTTACTGCAAATATGTATTAAGCAGTGATTTCCCATAAGACACTTCCAGCTCCTGGAAGATATCTTACAGCCCATTCAAGTGGATAGGCCGTAAGGGGTCTTATGGCTTACCACTACTTATCTCTATATATAAAATGCTAAGGATGTCTGCAACAACTGGAATGCCTCCTCAACGAGAGGAGCAAGGAGGGGAGGAGACAAAGAGAGAAACAGCAAGGAGTGGAGGAGACAGAGAGAGACAGCAAGGACAGGAAGAGACGGGGAAAGGAGAGCAGTGTGCACATAGGGCAGGAGGGAGTGCAAAGAGAGGGGAGGAGAGACATAAAGGTGAATAGGAGGAAGAAACAGACCGCAAGGAGTCACCCTGATTCAAACTCTGTATCATTGTTTTACACTCAGTCTTTACTCACTGGGCCGCTCCTTCTCTCCCTAAATGGCCCTATATCCTGTTTTCATATAACATGGTAATTTGGTGTCTTTTGATGTGTCTACTTATCAAACTCAAGCTATGGTATACAATTGCAGAGATTTATTTTTCTGTCTTTCAGTATCCGTGGCAAAGTAATACAGAAATAATCTTAATTAAGTGTCTTAGATTTGACACTGAACAAATGTTTTGCTCCTATTTTGTTCTTTGTATGTCAGCTTGCAGTTTGGAGAGTTTCAATAGACACGGATTATAATGAATATATCACATTTTGCATTTCTCAGCCATCATGTATTTGCCTTTTTTTTAGCTTTGCACAACAATCACCTTCTAAGGGGTGATGTAAAACTTCCTTGGTAACACTGTAGGGGATATGTATCAAGATGGAGCAAATTGCTCCAACTTGAAAGAGCAAAACATTTTGTATGTGTTCATTTGCTTCTGCTCCATATGTATGAAGCTTGTTATTTGTGCTTCTTATATCAGGCGCTGAGCAAAATAAGTTAATGTCGCCTCCAGCATGGTGGATTGAAGCCACGTAACCATGCTTCATTATACAGATGCAAACTTTAGTAAATCTACTCTCCTACTATTACACTCCTAAATCCTCCAAAAACACACCTTTACCGATGCAAGTGGAGCAAAATTGAATGCAAACCACATTAATACATATACATTGACACAGAATCAAATTGGTGCAATTAGTGTATTTTTTAAGCAATGGTCTAAATTTGCTCCAATTGCTCCTCTTGATACATATCCGTAAAAAAAGCAGAAAATTGCCCAAAAGGTTAATTGTACCACAGTAAAGGTTTCTGAATTCATGCATTGGCAGGTTTCTGAATTCATGCATTGACTTTGTTGTATTGTATTTATGATCCATTTTCCATCAGCATAATTATATTTCATGTTTTTCTTACGCTATTCGAATGACATTTATTGAAATAACATTTTAACTATTATTATTTTTTTTATTTTTAGAATTCAGCAAAGATGCTTAAAAAACAACTACCTAAGTTTAAAAACCCTTAAGTTTGTACATTTTACCATTGGATTTAGTTGACATAGCTTTCAAAGATGGCTCAGACTGGTGGGGTTGTTCGATTTGTAACAGAAGGGGACTGCGTTCTTTCATCTCCGAGATCCCTCCGGGAATTTGAAGGGAAACCTTGGATACCAACATTGAACTCTGAGTTTGCCTGCAGCACCCAGCGCTCCTTCACACCCAACCTCAATTCTCGGAGGATCCAACTATTGAGAAAGAGCCTTACACCAGAGGCCAGACGTGCTCATCTTGGAATGTATAACAGTACAGGGTCTTTGGTTTGCAATTCTTCTGACATGGGACTTAAATCCGGGAGAGTAACAGCTCCCTGCAGCCCACTGAGAAGTAATCCTCTTTACTCCCCTGGCAGTAGAAGACCATTAGTGTTGCCCCAAACACTGGGACAAAGCTCTATTGTAACATTTACATTTGTCAAAAAATCCAGCGTACAGACTTTAAATGGGATCCCGGCGCTATCAGAGTCCAATCTAAATAAGCAACAGGAAGGTACAGACCAAAGCAGAGATAATGCTTTTAAAGTTGAAAAGGAGCTGGGTGCTTGCCATGGAAAAGCTGCTGCGGAGCCAGATGCTCTTAGTGTTGAGCAGGAGGTTGACTCTTCACAACTAAAAACATCTTCTCCCCAAGGAGGTAAAACACAGCTGGCGTCTAACAGTCCTCAAACACACCAGAGGCAGCCTGACAGTGAATCAGGAAGAGGGAGTCCCTTCTCTGCGAGCAACCCGGATTGTCATTTGAGCCAACCGCTTGATTCTTTAAATAGTTATGTTAACACAAAGAACCTGGCAACAGACATTATTTCATCCTCAAATACCCCATCTATAACCTCAAGTCCTTCTCACAGTCCTCTACTAAGAAGGTTTGAGGCAGAAATACATTTATGCAAAGAAGAAGTTCGATCCCCCAAAAAAGCAGCTGGGGAGTCTAATGAAGATTCATCAAGCAGCACAAGAAGTCCAAGGAGGCTAGAACCTAACCAACAGGTACCTTAGTGCAGGGACGGCCTTAGGGCAAGACGAGCAATGCAGCCACCTTGGGTTCAGCGCCTTTGGGGGCCCGCGCTCCCTCTTCTCCCTCCTCCTCCTGTCGGGGGCCAGAATCCAACGTCCACCCGACCGGAGAGGTGAGCTGGAGGAGGGAGCACGGGGCCTCCGAATCGGCTGGATCGCTTTTCACCGAGAGGTAGGTGTGTGTGTTTTTGTCTTTCTTTGAGAGGGGTCTTCCCTTTTCTGAAGCGGGCCGCCTCCTGTAGTGTCATGTTGCCATAGTGACCGGCATCAAATGACAGCATGACATCTTATGGCGATGTGTTGCCTTGGCAACGTGATGTCACATGCCTCCGCAACGCTGCCGGAGGAGGGCCGCTCTTCAAGATGTGTCCTTAACGGTTTTCACAGCGGAAGCCCCGCTGCCAGTGTGCCGCCTTGGGCCCCACAAAGCCTAAAGCCAGCCCTGCTTAGTGTCTTAATTTCCATAAACAGATTAACTTGATATTCGTTACTGTATTTCCTTTGCTTATGTGTCTTTTAAAATATTTTAGGTTGATGCATGGGGATTTCCAAAGGAGGCCTCTTTACATGCACAGAGGATAGCAAAAGCAAAGTGGGAATTCTTCTATGGATCACCAGAATCACAAAGGACGGGTAAGTGAAGTTACCAGAACAATTCTGCTGTGTCTCAAAGAAGAACTTTGCTGATGTTATTTGAAGTAAGTTGAGTTTGATACAGAGATGTTTCTCAGGGTAGATTTTTTTTTTTTTTTATGCATCAGAAAGCAATTAGGATTCGTAGTATAGCTCGGTCCTCGTGTGATGAAGAAAGACACCTTGATACTAGACAAAGGAATCTTTTTCCGGGCCTAATACTTATACCTTTCTAAGCTGTCACACTACATCTGTAACTGTCTCTTCTTTGTTTAACAAACTTAATGTTCTTGGGCCAAATAAGTGAAAGAGAATATATCAATAGTGGCGCTCTAATTAGCTTTGTGCAACAAAAATTAGTGCAGTGGTGTGAAAACAACAATTTAAAATACAAACACATACAGGCATACCCCACATTAACGTACGCAATGGGACCGCAGCATGTATGTAAAGCGAAAATGTACTTAAAGTGAAGCACTACCTTTTTCCCACTTATTAATGCATGTACTGTACTGCAATCGTCATATACGTGCATAACTGATGTAAATAAGGCATTTGTAACAGGCTCTATAGTCTCCCCGCTTGCGCACAGCTTCGGTACAAGTAGGGAGCCGGTATTGCTGTTCAGGACATGCTGACAGGCGCATGCGTGAGCTGCCGTTTGCCTATTGAGCGATATGTACTTACTCGCGAGTGTACTTAAAGTGAGTGTCCTTAATCCGGGGTATGCCTGTATGCTGATTGCTGATGTGACCCGGTGGTGGGATTTCTCTCACAATCCCATGTGAAGTAGATGAAGTGTTGATCGTTGGGAAGCGCAAAACATGTGAAAATAGAAGAAATAATCTAATGGTGCAATATTGTTGTAATAACAGTGGGCCAAATAAAGCATGAATGTGTGTGTGAGATTTATGGGCCAAATCTCTCTATTCTCTCCTGTGTCAGGAGCTCCAAGGTCCAAACAGCTGAATTTGCTCTTTCATGCTGCCTTGAAACATTAACCCATCCCTTGCTGGTTAACACTGACCCAAGTATTCAAACGAAACACAATCTTCTCTTCTTTTAAACAAACATAGTCTCCCTTCTTACCCATAATCCTCGTAGGACAAAATCCAGGGGTTTCAGGTCCAACAATATTCTTTTCAGAATTGTAGACATGTGGCTACCATTTGCTGAAACGTTTATCCATCTATCCAGTTCATCAAAACAAATGTTCTCCTTTGAGAAAATCGACCTTAAAGTAGACGTACTGTAATACATTCACGTCTGCTTTGTTGACTCTGTGGTTCCTATTCAATATGCTGAAAAGCTATTTTCCCAGTGCTGGAGAAGAACTCAGTTCCATTCAAGTGAATGGGACAAAAATCTTCTCCAGCACAAAAAGCGGTTCCATTGCATATTGAATGAGTCTTTTATTTTGCGTTTGGCGACATTTGAATCCTTGGTCTACTTGCGTTAGAAGCTAGGGACTGACCCCGGCAGCCATATTGTGCCCACTGGGCAAGTATATCTTGGGAACCTAAGGACCTCAGAGATCGAAAGACTGAAGGACCCTCCCCCACACCCGTTCAGATAATATTAAAATATTGGGGGGGGAAACAAGCAGCACGGACTGTTGCTTTAACATAAGTATGGTCTGACTGGGTGGTCACAGGGTAAGGTTAAGAGCCTTGACATTAACATAAAGTAATGGAGAAGTTTGGGAACACAGTAAACATATGCTGTATATTTGTAAGTGGCTTTTCATGCTGTTTTCGGCCGACATCCCCCATTGATGTCAATGTGTGATTTTCAGCTGAAAATTGCATTTTTGGAGTATATAGAATTACCCCCTTCATTTTTCGTCTCCTGGAATGTACACACCAAAGCCGAGGGATTACAAGGCATCTCACAACTGTAATTTTAAGAGATTAAATGAATTGTTGTTCTTTGACTGTGGTGTACTACAATAGTCCGAAATAGAAACAGAATTTGATGGCAGATAAAAACCTCTTGGCCCACCCATTTTACTATCTGTTGTAAAACCCTTAGCCTGTCTGGGATCCTTTGGGTTCCTTCCTATCTAGGATAGCCTTTTTGTGTATCCGAAGCATGTCTGAATTCCCTACTGTAATTGCCTCTACCACTTCTGTTGGAGACTATACCACGAATCCATCACCCTGTGCATGAAAAAGTACTTCCTCGTATTTCCCCCCGAGCCTGCCACGCTCCAGCTCCAGAGCATGAACTCTTGCACTTCTTTCCCCAAAATATTCTGTACTTTCTTAAAATGGTTTTCTGTTAGCATAATGAATAGTAGTAAGACAAGCATGAGGTGTAATGCGGTTAGTGTGAATTTACTGACAGTGTGTCTCTTTTCCAGGTTTGCAACTGGTTGAGCCACTCTCGTCCCCCTGTACACCCATCAATGCTCGAAGTTTGAGGAAGAGACATTCTGAACCTGAACCCAATGTATCTAAGCATAGTTGGTATCATGTGGAGGTAGAATTAGAGACCACCCCTTCAACCAATCAGCAGTCTGAAATTTGCGAGACAGGCATTATTCGTAGAACCATCAAATACTCTGAAACAGACATTGACTCTGTGCCACTGAGGTGCTACCGTGAGACTAACATCGATGACATACTGGCTGAGAATGAGGGGGTGGATTCAGCTATTGGGAGCCAAAAGGACAGTGAAAGCAACAGGAGCATCACTGAAACCAATGGGGGGAAACTCAACGAGCATCCTGAACAGCCCGTTACTCAGGACTATGCTGGTTTTCCAAGCAACGTGGCGCAGGACAATGGTGAAGAGGATGAAGACGAAGTGTTTGAAGCAACAAGGTTGAGAAACAGCAAAAGGTAAGGGGTAGTGACGTATTACACAAGAAGACACTCCACCACCCTAACCTGCCAGACTGCATGCTGAAAAAACACTTACTATGCAAACACAACAGAATAGCTGTTTTGTAAGCTTACAAACATGACTTTGAGCACCGTGGTATCCACAGGTTATTGATCCTGAAATTTAAGCTGCTTTTATATAAGTTGCTCTAGCAATATGGAAATCAAATTTGCATTAAATGTTCAGAATACCAAACCAATACATGCCTATGATTATCAAGGCAGTGGTTGTATATTGTGTCTCTACTCTCAATACACTTCTGACATTGTAGCACTGTACCTCAATCTGCCACAGGAAAAGTACATTGTACTCACCAATACCTGCTGTATCTACGGGCCAGATCCACACAGCTCTGTGGCCTCAGGTCTCATAACATCACGTTACCACAATCAATAACTTACTGTACTTTCCAAACACATATCCACACAGTCAATTCAATGCGAAAACAATGGGCGTGCATATCTCATTAGCATAGGCTTAAAGTCACGTTAAGTTAGCACTTCATTGTGTTATATTAAAATATCATGGCGTTAAGCAGGACTTGCATAAAGGTGGCATCAGTTCCATCCAGACCCTGAAAATATGATTTTTGAGGCACAAGAGAGAGACTCCTCTCCAGTAAAAGCCATATTTTAGGGTCTGGTTGGGAATAACGCCACATTTAAGTATGACTTAACTAACGCTACTTTAAATCCATGTGTTACCCTTAACAGACCTTTGTGGATAGGCGTTGTCGCAGGGGAACCCCTCTTTTGCATTCCATTATCACTAACATCCGGTGTAGTTAACCCAATTCATGTACTATCTCGGGGCTAGCCAACTTCAGTCCTCAAGAGCTACCAACAGGTTAGGTTTTCAGGATATCGCTGTTTCAGCACAGGTGGCTCAACCATTCCCTGCTTCAGCACAGGTGGCTCAATCAGTGGCTCAGTCTTCGACTGCTCCACCTGTGCGGAAGCATGAATATCCTGAAAACCTGACCTGTTGGTAGCTCTTGAGGACTGGAGTTGGCTACTCCTGGACTACGTGATAAATTCCACCATATACTGAGAATGAGGAAATTGGGAGTACAATGTGTTGTCTACCCAGGAACCAGGTGCAGAACGTTTCCTGGTCTGTATTCCAGCTGTTTTCTTTGTTTCATATAATAGATCCTGTGAAGTCTAAGGCAAGATTGTAAAGGAATCTATGAGACTGTATTTTCCTTTGGGGGGGCAAAACATGTGGGGGTTTTAATAGGTGGGAAGCAGGGGGTCTCCAGAGCTGAACTGTGTCAATTTCAGCTCCGTTGACTCTCTGCTCCCTGAGATACTTACCTCTGGAGGTGGTGCTGGTAGCAGCTCCGCAGGTTTAAAGGTCCTGGTCATGCGGGCCAATAGGACGCCGCAAGGGATGATGTCATGGCTTCCTATTGGCCCAAAGTGACGCGGGACATTTAAGCTGCCATTTCAATAGCCGCACACAGCCCATCCGGAGCTGCTACTAGCACCCCCTACGGAGGTAAGTATCTCGTGAAGCTGTGGGTCCGCAGAGCTGAAATTAACGCAGTTTAGCTCCGGAGACCCATGCTTCAAACCTATAACTATAAAAAAAAATCAAAAGGAATACAGGATTGCTGCTTTAAACAGATAAAGAAAAGCAACTGTCTTACATTTTAACTGTGTTGTACAACAAGCCATTGCTCTATTAGCCAGTATACGTCTCCAATAATTGTTCGGTTTCAGAGAGAATGCACAGGCTTCACTCGGATCTCCGTTGTCATTCCTCCTCTGTCATAGGCTTTCAGAAGATGGCATGGACTCTTTCAGCAAGCATTTTGAGAGCATCATGGAGTCCCATCGAGCCAAGGGCACATCCTACTCCAGTTTGGATTCCATTGACATTCTCTCTTCTGCTCAGAATCAAAACAGCTTCTTCACTTTTGACCTTCCAACACTGACCTCAGAAACTGAAAAACAAATCTGTAAGAATGCTCAGCTAATTGATGAAAATGTTGCCCCCTTGGCTCATCTGGACCTGGACTCTGGAACAAGTTCCACCACTGATTCAGCCTGGAGTGAAAGAGAGGAAGAGCTTGGAAATGCTCCAGGGGCAACCAACAACCTGCACAGCCCCTGCCAGTCTGAAGACAGCTTGACAATTGCAGACACTCTCATCCAAAGGTATGTAATAGAAGTACGTTATAAGACACAGTACAGGATATCTCAGAATTAAATATCTTTACTGCTTTACATTGTCTTCTGCATTTACGTTATGTGTATTCAATGTCCCATATTCTCTGCTACACCTATTCCTTATAACTACAATATTTCAACAACACCTCAGTGCTGGTAACTACCGTACCATTTTGAGATTACTAGCAAAGTAACTGAGAATCCAAACCACAGTTTTCGAATTTCCGTCACCTGCCCGCAGAATCATCAACCCCTTTTTGGGTTTAATGCACCGTAACGGGCGTAACCTCTCATTGTTTTGAATCAGTTAATGCCTTTCGGGTGTGTTAACCCCGTAATGGGAGCTTGATGAATAACTTCCTCATGTTATTTGAAAACGAGTGCTGAAGCAGAGATATCCTGAAAACCCGACCTGTTGGTGGTCCTTGAGGACTGGAGTTGCCCATCCCTGCCTTAAATTCACAATTCTTGTGGGTTTCATTCCAGCCTCTGGTTTGTGGCTGATGATAAAACCATTGTGCTATTCTCCTCCTAAGAGTCCTCCATGAAACCAAAGCACTGGCTGCCTTGATGAATAAGGAGGTGCCCACATGAATGCCTCCAAAATATTCATTGTACTGTATGTAGAATGTGGCTCTAGATACGGACAGGAAGTTAGAATGGGTCATATTTTAGAGTTCTATTTTGATAAGTGTCGGCAATAGTAGATAGTTGTATTTCTGCCTTTTTTAACCCTTACACCTTCTCTACTTGACGAGAACTTCAGAACTACGATTTCCTGCTGCTTTCTGATGAACCTAAGGCCTCTTCTATGGTGACGCTTAGCCGGCGTGAGCGCTCGCCCTGGTCGCGATGAAACACAATGCTGCAATGTGCGTGGCCAGCGTGAGCGAGCGCGGCGCTTAGCTGCTTGCAGATGCAAGCAATTTTGATTATGCCGCTCGCTGGCGCGTCATGTGAGCAGTTCGCCCAATGAAGGCGAGCCAGCTCTGTGACATCATGGCCACGCCCCTGATGCCCCCCCCCCCCACCCGGCATGCGCAAATAGCTGGTTATAAATCGCCCGGCCCAACAGAGCGCGTGACATCACCGCGCACGAGCGCCAGCGCGCTCGCTCCCTGCCTAGCCACAGCCTAACCCACCTTGGAAATGTAGCATATGCATCCTTCTTGGATACAAACGATTGTTGATCATGATGTAATAATTAAACTGTAAATCTAAAATAACAAGTGCAGAATAGCAACAGAAAGAGAGCAATGTACTGTATACAGCAAATAGCAGTACGGGCTACTTCAGAGATGTCAAGCTGGGAGGACCAAAATCAACAAGACTGGGGTTCTGGACTTTAAAAATGCCCAAAGTATGCACTTCTTTAACCCAGGCTGTGCTGAAAAGCTGTGTAATGTGGCAGGCATACACTTATAGGGGACCTTGTTAAAATGGACATAACATGCGTTATAAAAGTGACAAAAACCCTCCACCGTACAGTGAACAGCAAATACAAATATAATTTTGTGCACATTCATGTCTCGGGCAAGTCTGCAACCCGGCTTTTCACCACTATGTCTTGGCATACAATGCTTCCACTGCAGCCAGGGATTCTGGGAAATTACATGCAAATGAGCATAAAAGGTGACACTGTGTGCTCATTTGCATGTAATTTCCCAGAATCCCTAGCTGCAGTGGAAGCATTGTATGCTAAGAGATAATTGGGAAGGGCAGGGTTGCAGACCTGCCTGAGACATGTGAATGTGCTCACAAGAGATCTTTATTTGCTGTACACTGTGCGGTGGAGCGATTTGTCACTTTTTTTACCCGTATAATTTATATAATGTGGGTCTGTAAGATTAAATGTTAATGAAAATGGTACTGATTTTTTTTGTTTTTATCATTGAGCCTCCTTTGAAGTTTATTAAATGGGGGGGGGGGGGGTGCTTTAAATCAGCGAAATCTGTTACATGCTAATTACTAAAGACGGGAAAATCCGCCCAAATCCGTTTGCCAGATTTTCTTGACTTTTCCGGCCCCAAAAAAATCCGTGTTGCGGTATATAAAATCCGCGGACGGATTTTGTCGGTTATAATCCACGTGGATTCATCAAAATCCGCCATTTGGATACAACCCGTGGACGGATTTGTAGAATCCAATCCGCGGATTCAGCAACGCATTGGCGAGTTTGTAAGAATCCACCACCGGATTGCTGAAACCGCGGATTAGATTCTGCAAATCCGTCCACGGGTTGCGGAGTGTATTGGTAATAATAATTTTTTTAAATACACAAACCGCAAATCGCCCTTTTTGAGATGAATCTACTGAAATCCGCAGACCAAAGGAACCGGCCAATCCGCTGCGGATCCAAATCCGCCCCCAAAATTCGCCCATCTCTTGTAATGACCATTTCTAGCCCGGCTTTATCATCCTTTGCTCTTACACATTGGCTCAAGTCCACTGTTAGTCACTAGGTGGCGCTACACGTTTAAAGAAAAAGAAGCGCTTGAGGCTAAAGACTTTATAAAAAATTGTGAATAAAGATGTGCAAAGTGTCCGTGCGAGTCCACGAACGTTGCTGTTTCCCACCCCCCCCCACCGCAGAATAAAACGGCAAATGTCGCTACAGAAATTCGCATGCAGGTCATGGGACCCCCTTTTTTTTCTTTCTCAGAAAAGAGGCATTTTAGAGCTTTCACACCTTTAGAACTCACGTTACCGGAGCAGTTAAGCAGTGGTGCACCAATTGCTGTCAGGAGTCTAATCCTGTGGTAGTTCCCATTTTGTCAATAGATTCAATAGTTGACACACATGCTCAAGACACACACACACACGCTCGAGGCACACACATATCCTCGAGATACACACGCTCGAGGCACACACACATTCGAGAAAGACACACCTCTCTCCGCTCCTTGCTGTTTCCTCCTCTTCTTGGCTCCACCCTCAGGCTCCTGATACCTGCTCCTGATTGGCTACTACTGGGTAATGCAGCCAATCAGGATGGAGGAAGCTGCCCAGCCCCCTACCATCAGCCGTGCTCTCTCCCTGCTCAGGGAAATACCGGGGCCCCCCAAGCTGGTCAGGTCACTATGTCCAGAGAGGTAACACCGTACACATACATGGCCAGTATTACCTCTCATTTTTTACTGGACGGTGTGTCCCAATACAGGACAGTCCGGTTCAATACTGGACATCTGGGAACTAGGTGCCTGAAGGAGTCTGGGACCGAAACGCGTAGGAGGAATATGTAAAATTTAAGAAAGAACTTTTTTCTCCAACTCTACGAGTGCCCCGCTGCCTTCCTGCTATTGAACCTTTTTGCCCCAGCCATTTTGATATGCACAATTACAATTGAAATTAAAGTTTGCATCCTAAACAGCCGTGGTGCAAACATTACTGTGCTAATGCAGTTTTGATTGCACTCTCTTTAGTCTTTTATATTCACTAAGTTGCACTATTCCAAAAATCTGCTAATTTACAGTTTTTGGTTTGGTACATGGAATGCCTGTTCCCATACTCCGGAGTGTATGAGGAAGGCTGTACCATTGCCCAAATGTCAGACATGCAGCAGGCTCACCACGGCCCATATTTACTGAGTAGTGACATTCTACAAGACTCCATCAGGCGCCTGAAGACTCCTACTGTTTATTCATTTGAATGGGCCGTAATATGTCTATCGGCACTGGAAGGTGTCCTATGCCATAGCACCGCTTAGTAAAGATGGGCCCATTTCTTTAAAAATATATATGTTTTTGCATGATCAGCTCAACAGCTTAAATATACAGTAAATGTTGGGTTATATTTTACTAAAGCAGTGCTTTCCTATAAGATAACGTCTAGCGCTGAAGACACCTGATGGCCTGTTGAGGCGAATGGACAGGAAAGTGTCTAACCAGCAGCGGAAGGTGTTTGATAGCATAGCACCACTTTGTAACTATGGCCCATGATCTGTGAGCCTGCCGGAGATCTCACGGCCTGCCAGCGCTCCTCGTGTGGGCGTTCTGTGCAGGAGCTCTCCCTGGAACATGCTGCCGTACATCTGCCCGTTGGTTTGTGACCAGGAGAGCTGCTTCATTCTTTCGATTTTACTGCTCCTCAAACCTTCCCTATCAATATAACTAAAACAGTGTGCTCTGACCCTTACACATGTGTTAATGATGATCAAACAAATTGAATACATGTACTGGGTTGTATGTATACTCTGTGTGTAGCAGAAGCACAAACCTTGCTGTTTAGTGTATATCAGAGGTTCTCAACTCCAGTCATCAAGACCCTCCAACAAGTAAGGTTTTCAGGATATCCCTGCTTCAGCACAGGTGGCTCAATCAGTGTCTCAGTCATGCTGGACTGTTAGCAATTGTGGTAAAATCCAGTAAGGTCTGAAATAACACAGACATGGATCTTTGTCACAATGTTGACCTGGAGTTAGTTGGCACGTATGACGATGCCCATTTCTTTTATCCTTGGTTAGATTCGTATTTTACAGTTTTCTACACAAAGATATTGCTCAAATCAGACTGATGGGAAAGAACCTTCTATTGTTTTAGCAAGGGCTTTAACAATATTATCATCTGATTCCATAGGCTGCCATAACTTTTCAATAGAATAATTTCTTCCAATGAAGAGGATTTGCATTGTAGGACGGAATAAAATCTATTAAAAAAAAATACATTCTGTTTTTATAAGTACCTATTAAAAAAAATCTAAATACAGTACCTAAGTACATATTTGCTAAGTGGTGCTATGCTATAAAACACCTTCCGGTGTCAGAAAACCCTTCATGGCGCATACTCTTGAATTAGCCGTAAAATATCTTCTGGCGACGGAAGATATTTTAGGAAATAGTACTAAACAAGAAATAGAAGGAGCACACAAAAGACTGTGATAGAGTCAAAAAACTTCAAAGTGTATTAAATTCATCAGAGACAATAACAAGGTAACGTTTCTGGACAAAGAGTCCCTTCTTCTGACCAAACACCTAGCATGTGATAAGTAACAAACATCTATATATACCCCAACAAGGTAAAAGATCACCTACCCCCAGCAACACCTGTAGTGAAAGGCTGTAACCACTCTGCAGTTAGTCCCGTCCTCGGCATCTGACGTCATCACGTGGCAGAGCTCCACGACGCACGTCTCTCTTCTTAGGAAATAGTACAGCGTAGTAAATACGTCCTATAATCCCGCAGGCATCATTCGAATTACTGATGTAGTTAGAAATTGCAGCTGTTATAAAATAAGTTTAAAAAAAACATGAATTTACAAGGAAAGCTCTGGATTGCCACTGTATAACAGTGATCAGCAACACTCACTGTAGAAAGCATGACAATGATTGATCAAAGGCTACAATGCATCAACAGAAATGTGTGTTTTTGAAGTTGAGTTTTGAGGGAGGACTGCACTTTTATTACCTTCCATTATAAAGATGGCCTTATGTGGCGGTTTCACTAAAGTTATTTATATTTAGCACGCAATAAAGCATCTGGAGAGACGTCAGGCTGGGAGGCGACGGCACTTGGGCCTGTGTGAAGTAGGTAGGAAGCAGAGAGAATGTTCCTAGTGACAGCTGTGGAATTAACGTGTAAAGAGCAGCAGCTGGAGACATTACTCAGCATATGCTGGCCTGCAAAGTGTCTCACTCTCACCCCCTCTCCCCTGTGTCATGGTGTTACACAGCCACCTGATCACACTCGGCGTCATACCTACACACAGCTGTGATGAGCCTGTGCATGCTCTCGCGCACACACCCACGCAGTCACACACACAATCTCTATAATGCACATAATGTCAAATTAGCCCCAAATGACACTGGCCACTGGCTTGTTAAATTAGATTATTGCAGCCAATGCACTGAAAGTCAGTCAGGAGGTGAATGAAAAGCTTTACTGCTGATGAGGCTACTCATTTCTGTGCTCGGATGGCCCCATGATGGAGGTTAAAGTTGGAGTCCTACTTAGTAACGTGTGTGCATCAAGGAAAAGAAGAGTGTGCTTTGGTGCATTGGTTTCTGTCTGCAGCTTCATTATGTAAGACATTCGCTCATCATAATTGTTACGGTTGATACAGATCAGTAGCTTTTTCACCACCTCAGGTCTAGCAGATTCACCAGACCCAAAGCAAGGAGGAACAATAACAAAGAGATCTAGAATTTGTATACATGTTGCTATCATATATGTAGTACTTCTATTAGTACTGTAGATATGTAGACTTGTTGTAATACCTTTTCAGAGTGCACTTGAAGAAGAGACCCATGAGGTTTTTTCAGTTCCGTACAGTACACTTCTATCTCATATTTTAAGAACTCTGATGTCTGTCTGTTAAGAGGTATTACAACCCAAAACAAGTCTATATTTCTCAGAAACAGACAGCTACTGGATGCTGATATATATATATATATATATATATATATATATATATATATACAGCTCCACCCCCTTATAACGCTGCGCTTGGGGTCCAAAGAATCACATGGCACTATAAGCGGATCGCGTTAGAAATAATGTACAATTGTATGCATTGTACAATAAAGTATTTAAGATACCAATAATTGTGTTGTAGAGTATTCATAAATACAAAAATTGTGAGCCACGCTTGCATCGCGTTATAAGCGGATTCGCGTTGTAACGGATCGCGTTATAATGGGGTTGAGCTATATATATATATATATATATATATATATATATATATATATATATATATATATATATATATATATATATATATATATATATAAATGTAGCCATGTCTAGGATTGGTGTACATATCTCTTTCTCATGTTGGCAGTAACCCTGGTAAGTGTGCAGGATTGCCAGCAACAATCAATGGAGGTTTGCCCTAACACCCTGGTGAGGTGTCATATGTCCCCAAAGGAAGTGACAACATGCAGTGTGTTCCCACTTAGGATACAGGGCATGTTTGTTCTCCGGGGGGGGTGATATAAGACACAGCACTGCCTAAAGTTAGAAGTTCAGTTTCCTGTTGTTGTGCTGTTCAGTTCAGTGAGAGGCACGTAAGGTCTGCAACAATGTTGCAGTGTCTCCTGCTAGCTGTGAGTCAGTGAGCATACGCAGCAGAGTTAGAGGAGCTGAGAGAGACAAAGCAGCTGCACTGGATATAGGTAGGACTCGCACCCACTACCTCAGCTACCTGTCCTGATGACATCCCCTAATACCATCAAGCGGGAGACTCAGGAGTCCTGTTACTTGCAGGTGCACCACCATACACGATCACGTAATGGGGATTGGTTAGATTACCCGGGCCAATGTGAGATTGGGGGGGGGGGAAACCCGTTACAATTGGAGGCGCTGCTGAGATGCCTGTTAACAGGACAGGCTTTTGCTATGCACACAATAGGAAACAGGGAGAGTGTTTGCTGCCACTCTGTGCTGGAAAGGGAAAATCTAGGGGTAGTCAGGAGAACGAAAAACCTCGCAAAGCACGCCCTAGACTGACCTAAGGGGTTAGTGAGTCTGGAGCCGGGGGCTATAGCTGTCCTAGTCACCTTGAGGTAGCGCTAGGGGTAGGATGCCTGAAGGGATAGCCTGTTAACGTGGTCAGGAATTCTGGAGAGGATCTGCACTAGGCTAGCCAACAGTAGGTAGACGCCCAAGTACTGCATGGAAGAGTACTCTAGTCCATTCCAGATCACTTACCAAAGGGAGCACAGACTGGGAGGAAGGAGATACAGCAGACACAGCAAGAGTGAGCCTAGCCTGAGGTAGTGCAAACACGAGTCAGATCTACATTAGGTACACATGGTGGTGCACAAGGCATGGTTGTTGTATCGGTATGGCAGCTGCCCCGCAGAGAGGAGCTCCATGTACAATCAGAACAAACACAGCAACCAAAATGGCGGTGGCGGAGTCAGTAGTAATGCTCACTCAGTCCGTTGCGTGTGAAGAGGACATAGGACAAGTGATGAAGCGGTACTACAGTCTTCGTCAGAAAGACGGAGAGGAGCTATCTGATTTCCTCCTGCGCATTATAACAGTCTTATGGGAGATGCGGAAAAGGGATCGTATTACGGCCACTGAGATGAATGTGTACTGTTGTGATCAATTTCTGAGAGGAGCAATACCTGACCATCCTATTGTAGTCAGGATGAGGTGCTCCTGGATACGGGGTGACCCCCTTTCCTGGAAGAAGCTAGTGGATGAGATAGAGAAACATGAAGTTACAACTGCTGCTAACATGGATTGCAGAGCGATCCAAAATGGCGGTTCCCGCTTCCCTGGGAGACCGCGTGGGCCAGTTGCAGAAAAAGCTGCAAATGCTAAAATTGCAGAAAGTTGGCCAGGATTGGCGCCACAAGGAAAACCACACCCTGCGGGGAGGTATGGCGCGAAAGCTGTAGCCGCGCCCTCAGAGACTGTGACGGACTCAGAGCCAATTAGGGGCCATAACGTGAATCTGTGTGATCCTCCCCAAATCTTCACCAGGGGGAGGGGTCCCCATCTCGGTCAGGCGGGAGCGGACACAGCCAAGCTGACGGCTGAAGCTCCGCCCTTGGTCAAGCAAGAACCAGTTGATCCTGGAGAAGGGGGATCGTTTCTAATGATTGCAAAGGAGCCTCAAGAGAAAGGGGCCCACAACCGCGGTGAGAGCCTGGAATCTCACTGTCGATCCCTTGCAGGAGTACCACTCCCTGAGTGGGAGTTCGGCTCCTCGGCCGAGGAGCAAGCGACCCCAACGACGGTGGTGATGCGCCTACCGGCGGACCACTACAGCGGTGCTGTGAAAGAACCGGCACTTACCTGTGTCGCGGCAGAGCGGAGTCTCGTGTCGCCGGTACAGAAACAACCTGAGAGGCGGAGTCCCACGGCCGTGGTGACTGGCAGAACAGATGGTGGAGAGGAACCCATCCCGAGCCGACGGAGCGGTGAGATACATCCTTACCCTCCACAGGCGCCGGTGGTGGCAACGGCGGAGAAAGGCCTAGCCCAGGCCCGAACGGAGCGGAGAGCAGAACCATCACTTCCGGCGGCGGACGTCGTTCTGGAGGAAGAGGTTCCGGTTGGGAACCCAACGCAAGATGGCAGCGAGTTCCGCGAGATGGCCGCGTCCTCGCGGCCAAGCAGCTGTACCAGGTCGCCGGGGTCCGGGAAGAGCCGGCAGGCCCTGCGGAAGCCTGGGAACAATGACACGGATGAACCGGAGTGCCAGTCCGATGGTACTGGGCAAGGTAGCGAGAAGTTGCGGGTCGTAGCCCCGCGTATGTCGGCAGTGTTTCCTTATGCCCAACCCCCGGCCATAGTTAAAACCCATGCCCCTGTCACTTTTTCCTATGGGTCCCAGTCTAGCCAAGGGTTTTCTGGGGAGTCCCGAGCCACTTCTGAAGAATGGACTGGGGATAACTTGGACTGGGGCGAGTGCTTTACATACGATGAGGGATCGGGGAGGGAAATGGCTATGCAAAGAATGTTATACTGCACTGATGATGACAATCGTACTGTTATGGTGGGGTGTGATTCTAAGAGCATTGGGTCAAATTTTGGGTCCCCAGGAACATTGGGAGTTTCATCTGGGGATTTGGGTAATGTTGCTCATATTGTGCCTATTGCCCAGGGAACCCCCTATGTGCCCCCACTGTCAGAAAGAGTTATTAGGGATCGCCAAAAGTGGTTACTTTATTTTCACCATCCATGGGAGGGAGAAAGTAAGTTCGAAATGGGGTCCCCTGATGAGGATAGGGGATATGGCACTGATGAGGAGGAAGGATCAGGGGAAGAAGATTGGGATCCTGGCGGGTTAGACGAGAAGTGGTGTAGTCAAGAGGGGATAGTCTACGTCCCCAGGAGATGCATTAGGGAGGTTTATGGGCATGATCCTTTCAGTCCATTAGTATCCATGCCAGGATTATGGGCTGATTGTGGGTGTCCAGTGTGTCACCCAGAGTGTTACTGCATTGATGCTCTAAGCCCAGTGGACCATGCTGTGCGCAAGCCACCTTGAGAAGGTATGGGGGTACCAGTCATGGGTTCTACAGAAGGGAATAATTCTGGGTGTTACACATCTACGTTAGGATGTATCTGTTATAATGTTTTGAGAAAAGATATGTACTGTAATAATGTGTTGTTATGTTTTGCAGTGCTACCTGAAGGAAGGTTCCGCAAATTTAGGTTCCCAAGCGAGGACGTTGGGATTCCACCAGGGGGAGAATGTAGCCATGTCTAGGATTGGTGTACATATCTCTTTCTCATGTTGGCAGTAACCCTGGTAAGTGTGCAGGATTGCCAGCAACAATCAATGGAGGTTTGCCCTCACACCCTGGTGAGGTGTCATATGTCCCCAAAGGAAGTGACAACATGCAGTGTGTTCCCACTTAGGATACAGGGCATGTTTGTTCTCCGGGGGGGGTGATATAAGACACAGCACTGCCTAAAGTTAGAAGTTCAGTTTCCTGTTGTTGTGCTGTTCAGTTCAGTGAGAGGCACGTAAGGTCTGCAACAATGTTGCAGTGTCTCCTGCTAGCTGTGAGTCAGTGAGCATACGCAGCAGAGTTAGAGGAGCTGAGAGAGACAAAGCAGCTCAAGAGAGGAGCTTACAGCAGCCAGAGAAGCTGGGGAATCTCTTTAAGAGTAGAGGTGGAAAGCAGATCTATTAGGGTAAGGGACCTTCCTAATGGAGTGCTGCAAGGAGATGAGTGGCTGAGCTGCTAGCTGTGAGGGGCAGCTTGCCCATACCAACCATCAATAAAGATGCCCTGTTTGAATATACCTCCACTGTGTGAGTGTGGAGTTACTCAGCAGTGGATGGCACCACCAAGAAGGAGTTCCTCACCAAGACCATCTCCCTGCGGAAGCACAGATCCTGATGAGGTGGAGGCGCTGCACTGGATATAGGTAGGACTCGCACCCACTACCTCAGCTACCTGTCCTGATGACATCCCCTAATACCATCAAGCGGGAGACTCAGGAGTCCTGTTACTTGCAGGTGCACCACCATACACGATCACGTAATGGGGATTGGTTAGATTACCCGGGCCAATGTGAGATTGGGGGGGGGGAAACCCGTTACATATATATATATATATTCATAAAATGTTTTACCAGGAAGTAATACATTAAGAGTTACCTCTCGTTTTCAAGTATTTCCTCGGCATAGAGCTATAATGACAAATAATACATGGTTACAAATACATAGTTACATAAGTGAACAGGGTATGCATAATATACAAGACATTGCATGGGCAGTTAGAGATAATATATATTATAGGCTTATGTAGCAGTTACAGACCAGACTAAAATGTGAGACAGCTTTAGATGTGAAAGAATTTAGACTGGTGGTGGCTGTGAGAGTCTCCGGTAGATTGTTCTAGTTTTGGGATGCACGGTAAGAGAAGGAAGAGCGGCCGGATACTTTACTGAGCCTTGGGACCATGAATAGTCTTTTGGAGTCAGATCTCAGATGATAAGTGCTGCATGTGGTAGGGGTGAGGAGCTTGTTCAGATAGACGGGTAGCTTGCCCAGAAAGTATTTGAAGGCAATACAGGAAAGATGAACTTTGCGCCTAGACTCAAGTGATGACCAATCTAGTTCTTTGAGCATTTCGCAGTGATGTGTGTTGAAGTTGCATTGGAGAAAAAAAGGGCATATTGAATTGTAGAGGTTATCAAGTTTGCTAAGGTGGGTTTGGGGTGCCGAGCCGTTTACTATGCCTCTATAGTCGATAATTGGCATTAGCATCTGCTGTGTGATATGCTTTCTGACCAGCAGACTTAGGGAAGATTGGTTCCTATAAAGTACACCTAGTTTGACATAGGATTTGTATATCAGGGTATCAATGTGCATCCCAAATGTTAAGTGGGAGTCAAATCATATGTCCAAGTATTTAAAACTAGTAACAGGAGTTAGGGTGGTATTAGCGTTGGTTCTGATCTGGAGGTAAATCATTAGAAGCTTTAAAAATGTAGACTTGGTCCCAAATACCATTGTTACTGCCTTGTAAGTGTTTAAAAACAGTTTGTTTTGGGAAATCCAATTTTCAAGTCTCAAAAAGTCAGAGTGAAGTATGTGTTCAAGGTCGGAGATGCTAGGGCTCTGTGCATATAAGATTGTGTAATCTGCATACATGTGTGGAAAAGAAGTTATATCAGTGGCGCTCAACACTGTAATGATCAAAGCAATTCTAATAGATATTATAAAATATATATTATAAAATATACAACCAGAGCCACGGAAATCGCCCGTCCGATTGGATGCTCAACGTGGTAAGGGTAAACATGTAAATATACAAAGAAATCAAATCATAGCATAATACTGTAAAACATACACATACATAAACAAACAACACTTAACAAACGCTGAGAACAACAGGTAACTACTCACAATGGCATTTAATATGGCATATCATTAATATCTTAAAATACACTTATTACACATAAAATAGTACATAAAAACATATATTAGGTTCAAGCAAGATTCTCCAACTCGGGTGGGGGTACCTGCTTACCGAAAACAGGATGTAATCAGGCAATGGATAATTCAAAGAGTATCCCCTCTTATGGATAGCTGCTGCTGCTGCTGCTGTTGTTAACACCTGGGCTCAGACGAGGAGTCTATTATTGGCAGGGACAGGTTTTTCCAGCTAGCTGCGTCTGCCTCAGTCCTCTCCCAGCACTGCAGAAGCTCCAGGACCACACACAGAGATACTTCCTGGTCTGCCCGCACCACGTGCACCAAACACAGAAATGTTGGATATTCCATACTTTTAACCCCTGAGGAAGAAAGCAAGACTTTCGAAACGCGTAGGGTGGTTCTGTGAGGTCCCCACTACTCGGGTGTGAGTGCTGTACCCTTCCGAAGCTGGGAGCTGTGAGCTGTGAGCTGTGGGAAAGCACATGCTGGCGTAGGAATATCCAACATTTCAGCATTGCTGTGTTTGGTGCACGTGGTGCGGGCAGACCAGGAAGTATCTCCGTGTGTGGTCCTGGAGCTTCTGCAGTGCTGGGAGAGGACTGAGGCAGACGCAGCTAGCTGGAAAAACCTGTCCCTGCCAATAATAGACTCCTCGTCTGAGCCCAGGTGTTAACAACAGCAGCAGCAGCAGCAGCAGCTATCCATAAGAGGGGATACTCTTTGAATTATCCATTGCCTGATTACATCCTGTTTTCGGTAAGCAGGTACCCCCACCCGAGTTGGAGAATCTTGCTTGAACCTAATATATGTTTTTATGTACTATTTTATGTGTAATAAGTGTATTTTAAGATATTAATGATATGCCATATTAAATGCCATTGTGAGTAGTTACCTGTTGTTCTCAGCGTTTGTTAAGTGTTGTTTGTTTATGTATGTGTATGTTTTACAGTATTATGCTATGATTTGATTTCTTTGTATATTTACATGTTTACCCTTACCACGTGGAGCATCCAATCGGACGGGCGATTTCCGTGGCTCTGGTTGTATATTTTATAATATATATTTTATAATATCTATTAGAATTGCTTTGATCATTACAGTGTTGAGCGCCACTGATATAACTTCTTTTCCACTTCTATAGCCTGACTAGGGGTCAGGGTTATATCACCGGCTGCCAGCTCACTGTGGGATATAGCGCTACCTATTTGTTTTTTCTACTGCATACATGTGTATTGAAGCTTCCTTACAAGCTGTAGGAAGATCATTGATGAACACCGAGAATAGTAGGAGCCCCAGAACAGAGCTTTGCGGGACACCACAGGGGATATCCAAGGGGTTGGAGTTAGACACATGTTGGGATCTACCTGATAGGTAGGAATGAAACCAGTTTAAAGCATGCTTCCCTATTCTAGAGCACTGGAGTTTGTTAACAAGATAATATGATCAACAATATTAAAAGCCTTTGCAAAATCTAGGTATATTGCACCAGTGAATTGTCCCAGTTCCATTCCACACTGTATCTCATTGCAAACTTTTAGGAGGGTAGTTACCGTAGAGTGTTTGGGGCGAAAACCAGATTGGAATTGGCTAGGGAAATTTGTCTTTTTGTAGTAATCGCTTAATTGGGAGTGAACACATTTTTCTATGACTTTGGATGGAAGAGAGATTGGCCAGTAATTTCAGACAGTGTTTTTGTTCCCACTTTTGAAAATTGGGACAACTCTGGCAGTTTTCCTGGTCTTAGGGATATGGCCTGCAGACAGAATAGAGTTGACTATGGAAGCAATTGGTTTGGCAATGTCTGGGGCACCAAGTCTTAGGAATTTAGATTGCAGTAAGTCAGGTCCACATTGGCTGCATAATTTTAATTTGAGGAGCCCTTGCGTAATCTAATCTTCAGATACTGGGACAAATTGAAAATTGAGAGCAGTGTTGGGAGAGGGTGGGGCAATAGGGGTACTCTCAGAATGAGGTTCATGTTTGTGGTTTGGGTTGCGTTTCGCTAATAAGTTAGTAGCACACCCCACAAAGTAATCATTGAATGTATGATATATTATCATCAGTGGTAGCAGCACTTGTCGATCCACTGCTGGATGAAACCTCCTCAATGATCTTCCAGGTCTGCGGTTGCAACCTCTCTTCTCAACGTTGCTCCAAACAAAATTCTGATTTCATCCTCCCATCTTACTTTCGGTCATCTTGGTCTTTTAATTTCTCTTGGAATCCGGTCAAATACCATCTTTGTCCAACGATGGTCATTTCTTCTTGCAATATGTCCATCCCGCTGCTATTTTAATTGCTTCACCCGTGTTGTCACAAACTTTTGTTTGGTTTCGGACCCATTTAGTCTCTTCAGATAATAGAGAGTGTGTGTGTGTGTGTGTGTGTGTGTGTGTGTGTGTGTGTGTGTGTGTGTGTGTGTGTGTGTGTGTGTGTGTGTGTGTGTGTGTGTGTGTGTGTGTGACCTGTGTGAGGAATTAATCATTTATACCATTACATTTTGTTCAAGAATCTTGTAGGTTGTGACACCTTTTGATTGAAGACCGATATGAAAATGTTTTTCAGTATATTTGGTTGCACATTTCGGTGAACTGAACCGTATTTTTATATTTTACTCACACGGCTTTCAGTGAACACAGCGCAAGAAACGAATAGTTTTGTTTACTTTAAGTGCTGAAATGACAAATTGAGGCTTGGCGCAAGTCAACAAGTTTTAACTGCAAGATTCTGCTGCTATGGCAACAGGACAGCCTACCATTTAAACGCAATGTTATCCGTAGTTTGTAATTAATATGAAAAGGTCAAAATAGTCCCCAGCTCAGTATCTGGACAGGAATACAATGGGTTTCTATTTAGCAGTTCTAAAAATGAAATACTGGTGGGTAAACAAACAGGGCTTCGCATTTAAAGTTTCAACGACATATAAAGATTTCTTCCCAATAGTGTAACGGAGGGTGTTCGTTTCCACCTACCTTGTTTTTTCCCTGCACACTCATTTTTTTTTTTAATTGGGTCATTTATTACCAAAAAAAAGTCTCAATTGATATCGACACTAAGCCCTTCTCACTTCGTAGACCTCGAAGAAGCCTGATCTGTGAAAATTAAGATAATAAAACAATAATTCTATGGACTATGGTAATGCGCATTCACAACAGCTCTGTTCTGCCAGGTGTGGTGGAGAAAGTTAGAAACTCCTGCTGTTTATTCTATGTGAACACACTACTGCAGGACGGACGGGGGGGGGGGCTTTTTCAATGCAAATGAAAAGTAAATGAAAGAAAAAGGGGGCAAGAAAAAAAAAATGGTTGTTAATCTGCTTTAAAGGGCTTCACCTGAAGCTCTCTTTCAAAAGGGGGTCACATGAGAAGGAACGGCACCTTTAATCCATTCTGTTATTCGGTTGTTTTGGATTTTTTAAATAGAACTCAACGGCACCAAAGGGGTTGAAAGTAGAATGGCAGTTTACCAAAGGATGTCGATTTTTAATTCTAATCCTCATTATTTAAAGGTGTGTAAGAAATGAACATGGTGCACGTGTAATACATTTATTTCACATATGCCTGAGATCATTTAAATAGAAGTATTTTGCTATATATATATATATATATATATGTATATATATATATATATATATGTCAAGTTCCTAAGAGCTTACATGAATTAATTGGGGTAAATATTATTATATGGGAGTCAGCCTTCACTAAAGTCTTTGGGGCTACTGATGCCAACAATGAGTGAGACTATCGTTTAATAACAGAAACTGATTGTGACGATAGCCTGTGACAGGTTGTAAGTTTACACCAAATAACTGGGTTTGGTCTGGGGGAGGAGAGAGATTCTGTGTGGGGGGGGGGGGAGAGAGAAAGACATGCTGGGGGGGAGAGGAGAGAGACATGCTGGGGGGAGAGGAGAGAAAGATGTGGGGTAAGAGGGTGAGAGATGATAATGAGGGGGAGAGATTAGGAAATGGAGGGGGAGAGATGAGAAGGAGGGGGAGAGATGATTAGGAGGAGGTGGGGGACAGAGGATGATGAGGAAGGGGAGAGGATGAGGAGGAGGGGAGAGAGGAGGAGGAGGGGAGAGATTAAGAGGAGGGGTAGAGCTAATAAGGAGGAGGGGGAGAGAGGATCAGGGAGAGGATGGGGGGAGGGAGAAAAAAATTGCAGTCAGAATTAATATTAATGGTGCCCTGGAAATCTTTTTGCCTGGGGGTCCGCGCATGTCTAGCTACGCCACTGACCTGAAAGCAAAAGCTCTGAGGTATACTTTGTTTGTTCTCTTCCCACCTTGCTGTCGACATTATTGCATGTGCATACGGACTTAAAACATTACAGATTTAAAAAGTATACTGGGAAGGCAGAGAATGTGATTTTAAGGAGCCAACATGAGATTTATTGATAGATGTAGTTGTACACAGCTCTTAGAACTTTGCAAGGCTCTATGTTGCATTAACCACTTCTATCATAAAGGTCAGCAAGGCATAGGCTTGAAATACATGGTAGTAGTATAGTGAACTTGAACATTCACAAATCCGGCGCTCAGAGATATAATAGGAAGCTGAACAGCATCACATAGTATGTCATGAAGAGGGGGGAGTGACCGAGTTATAGGCTAACCTCCATATGAGTCAAACGTGAGAAAGCAAATGTCTTTTTTGGATAATTGGCTTACATATAAGCGCTAATGCATCAGATCATAAAACTCACGATAAACAGGAGGGCCCGGCGGTACCCCCACGGAGTCTGGAAACTCATCCGGTCTTCCTCATCACGATCCAGCTGCGACTCCTCCGTCACAATGGGCGATGGGGACTAGGGGTAGTCTGTATCCGGCTGTTGTCCCAACAACCCGGCGTGCTACCGAAGGCGTCTTGCGTAGCTATGGTGCTCCTCCCATGGGAGAAAAGATCGATGCACCGCCGGAAGAACTCGTGCAGAGGCTGAGAGATGTGACTGTAAAAGACTTTATTTCGGCATAGAAGTGGGGCTCTGGCGGATCCTCTCCAGAGCCCCACTTCTATGCCGAAATAAAGTTTTTTACAGTCACATCTCTCAGCCTCTGCACAAGTTCTTCCGGCGGTGCATCGATCTTTTCTCCCATGGGAGGAGCACCATAGCTTGAAATGCATGGTAGGTGTCTCTGGTTGTGAAGGGAACATGCACCAACATATTTTTACTCTTTTCAGCCTTAACCATCATTGTCTCCTAATTGAACTGCCCTTGTGGCCTCCACAGCTGAGGCTGGGAGTTAGAAGCTGAAGAGATGAAGATACGGGTAGACAAGGTGACTGAGCTATAGACTTAAAGATAAATTAGGAAAGGGAGTTTTAGAACACCATTCCATTCCCCAAACCAGAATGTTAAAAACACAAAAACAAATCGCCTCCTAACTAAGACCTCTTTGTGTTTGATCAAGTGGAAACTGGTTTATAATGTTCATGTGGTTTTACAAACATATTTTCCCGTAGGATAAAGTGTCAGTTGATGTTCTGGGTTTTATAAACCAGCCCCCCCCTCAAAATGCTGCACAGATAAAGAGCAGAGTGCTACTTCCACAGGCAGAGCCACCGTGTTATTTTGACTTTGCTTTATTCCTCATTGCCATGCAGCATAATCGCCAGGAGGAGAGTCTGCACCTGGACGTTTGTGCCAATTCTCCAACAATTGTCTGGTTGCTCTTAATTCTGTCAAAACATTGTTACATTTAGCAAATTAAACTGAAAACTGAATTTACAGTGTATGCCAATACGTTGTAACGCCATTTCGTAATTTCAATATGTTTAAAAACATCTAAAAATTTGGGCCAACAGTTAAAGTTCAACAACAACTTCCAGTTAGTAGTACACGACAGTTTTGTGAATGGACTCGTTAAGGAATTATATCTATTTGACGTTCAAAAGCTGCTACTTCACAAAGTAAGCTGTTATTAGGCATACTAGAGTATTTTAACTTTGAGTAAAAATATATATATAGTCCCTAGGGTAAGCAAAGGTATATTTTAGGTGAATAAATAATGGCAGATATAGTAGGATGTCTTTTTTAAAACATTTTTGGCATTATTCATTTTGCACAAACTCGTGGATAGTCCCATTCAAGCCAGTGGGAATTTTCAGGCAGTAGCGCCCCATCGGCACTATTTCACTTTAATGAATAACCGCTACTGAGTTCTTTGAGTAACCTAAATATCGCCTTATGTTTTAGTGAACCTCCCATTGACAATATGGCTTCGGATTTGGACTCTGAGATGGACAGCACTGAGCGGCTGGCTCTAGGAAGCACAGACACCTTGTCGAATGGACATAAAGCAGATCAGGAGGCTGCAAAACGTCTGGCAAAGAGGCTTTACAATCTGGATGGGTTCAAGAAAGCTGATGTGGCCAGGCACCTGGGGAAGAAGTACGTGTGGGTATTGTGAGGACTATATATACCAAAGACCTGTTATCGAGTATCTGTGATGTGGTGAACCATTGATGGAATTCATATTTGGTCAAACCCAGACTTACATTCAACTGTCCCTCTACTGCAACATAGTTGAACCAGTAATGTTGCATGTAAATATGTCCCTTTTTCCATTATTCCACACACCAAACCATTTTCATTCCATCGATAAGCATTTTCCAACACACACATTACACAAATGAAGATGAACTTTCATGAACAACAAGAGCCAACCATTTAGAGCAGTGGTGGGCAATTAAAGGTGGCACGTCAACAGGTGATTTCTTTTTATACCAATAAAATCCACGTGTTTCCCCATTTAATGGAATTAAAAGCCAACATATTATATTTACATGTACAAATTAACTATGCTGAGTAAAACAACCTCGACATTTAATTAAGAAAAAAACCTTGTTAACTGTATGCAGCTGGTCTCGGCTGCATATGGGAGGGTAGTGGCCCCTCCCCACCAAGGTTTAAGCTTGCCCCACCCCACTTTCCAAGTTGGCAGGTCAGTTTCATTTTGCCAGGTTACGACAGATCCAATGCGATCATTCTTCCTGAAATTATACAGGTAAATAAGAATTTTAACCCAGGTGAGTGTTAGGACCTGCTACGGTCATGCCTTGTAAGTGGCAGCAGGCTTAAGACGCTTTGGCCAAAGGGTTAAACCAAATGACCCTTTTACAAGAGATATATAGGTATTGCACTGTGTATTTTTGTCACATTGGAAGTAGCTTTGGGCATCTTTGATTGTTTTTTGTTGTATAAATTAAGAAAAAAACTTTCAAAGTCAGAATCTAAAATTTTACCCGGACTGAGTAGGCTACTCGTGACCCTGTAACCCATTCAATCACATTGCCCACCACTAAGGCAGGACTCTGGTTATTAGCATAGGCAGTAACCTTGAAGTACATGGACCACCAGTGATCTGAAGAGGGAAATGGTGCAATATATAACCAACCACAGCTCGTCTTTCTGGATCATCTTTATTTTAGAGACAGGCTGTAGTTAACATACAAAATACTCCGGTATTTGGATCTATTACTCAATAAAGTTTCAAATTTCCAGTCTCTCATTTTGTTGTTTTGCATTTTTCTCACTTTCTTTTCAAAAACTGGAGTCTGTTGATTTGTTAGCTGCATTTGCCTGGTAAATGTGTGTGTCCGTGTTCTGTCCTCCTCCTCCTCTTGTCACGTATGTTGTGTGGCCATTGGTCAGTAACCATGCTTCCTGTTTCTTGCAGCAATGAGTTCAGTAAGATGGTTGCAGAGGAATACCTGAAGTTTTTTGTCTTCACTGGGATGACTCTTGATCAAGCCCTCAGGTCAGTGCTTTTGCAGAGGGCTTGTGGTTAGTATCTCACAATACAAATGAGATCCTGTACAAATAAAAAAATAACTATCAACCATTAATATAGTGTGTATGGGTCTACTTCCAACTTGCAATTGTCCCAAATGTTGGATTTCGTTACCCGTATATTCATTCGTTTAGAAGTTATATCAAAATATTATCATTGTCCAGCAGAGTGAAAATAGTGTTGGAGGACATGTGAGTAATTCATGTGTTTTAGCGATCAGTAGATTAAGTTTTAGGGCTAATAGATGAAGATGTACTGTTGCTGTTGAAAGGTAATTATGATAAACATGTGAATGATGGAATTGGTATACAATAATGCTTGGTCCTTTATCTTGCTGTTTAAAAAAAAAAACGTTACATGCCTTTAAGCTTGACATTATTAATTAAATATTGCAATATGGAGTACAGGCATACCCCGGTTTAAGGACACTCACTTTAAGTACACTCGCGAGTAAGTACATCTCGCTCAATAGGCAAACGGCAGCTCACGCATGCGCCTGTCAGCACGTCCTGAACAGAAATACCGGCTCCCTACCTGTACCGAAGCTGTGCGCAAGCGGGGAGACTATAGAGCGTGTTACAAATGGGTTATTTACATCAGTTATGCACGTATATGATGATTGCAGTACAGTACATGCATCGATAAGTGGGGAAAAGGTAGTGCTTCACTTTAAGTACATTTTCGCTTTACATGCTCCGGTCCCATTGCGTACGTTAATGCGGGGTATGCCTGTATTTGTATATGTACATACTAAGCAATGATCCCGAGAGGTCACAAAAGGTTCCCTAATAGATGCACACGCTGTATGAACAATAGAAGGGACAGTACGAGTCTGCGGGATATAAATGTCTCACTCGAACTTCCCAAGGTAATCCACAAGGGACCATAAAAATGTATTTGTATATGCCAATAATTAGATGCATTCGTTTCAAGACAATTTGGTACCTCAGCTGCTCATCATTTCTGTTCCAAATATTGCCCTGATAAAAAGAATTCCTGTCCCAGCCCCTTGTTATGTGCATTTCTCATGACTGCTTATTTCCTCTGGTCTCACCACCAGCATTCTTTACATATTCCCCATCTTATCTTAGTTTTGAATGTAACGGTCTTCTCTCCATGGGCATGTATTTAATGCACGGGTGGCCAACTCCAGTCCTCATGGGCCACCAGCTGGTCAGGTTTTAAGGATACCCCTGCTTCAGCACAGGTGTCTCAATTAGTGGCGCAGTCAAAGAATGAGCCACCTGTGCTGAAGCAGGGATATCCTTAAAAACTGGCCTGTTGGTGGCCCTTGAGGACTGGAGTTGGCCACTCCTGATTTATTGTATCCATGTTTATCCGGTCCCGCCTCATTCTTGATGAATGCATTATTATTATTATTAGAATGAAAAAAGAGCCCAAACCATCTTAGGGCTCATCCTGTGATTCTTTCTTTTTTTTTAATAAACTGGGCAAACTTTTGGGTGTGTGAACTTATGCACAAGAGTACGAATTTCCAATTATTATTATTATTATTTTATTTTTATTTATTTTTGTAAGATTTCCTGATAATTTTGTGTTTTTAACGCAATATTTTACAAAACCAAAACATATAAATATCTTAAAACCACAACACCAGTAACCACCTTTAGCTTATTTTGCATTGATTGAGTTATCCTTTGAAAGACTTTAAAAACACAAGCATTTATTTTTTTTTACTTCCACTGGACATGAATTATTTGAGCGTATTGTTTATTTTCCCTTGTAGGACGTTTCTGAGAGAGTTGGCTCTTATGGGAGAGACCCAAGAGAGAGAGCGAATTCTGGCCCACTTCTCCCAGCGATATCACCAGTGTAACGGCAACAGCATCTCATCTGAAGGTGAGGACCCTGTGTATATTATAACCAGTGTGTATGCATATCTGTTTATTGTATAAATACAAAGGTCTGCGCATATTTCATTAGCATGAGTTCAGTAAGACTAGGCGGCCCACCAGCTGTTTATCCTACGTATGTTTTTTGTCATTGTCATGGCAGGGCAAAGAAACAGAACACACAAATGGCTCCTTTCTGGTCTCTCCCTTCATTGTTTGAAATCCTGTTTTCCCAGTCTCATGTGCCTGTTGGGGAGAAACGTCTGTCTCTGGCAGTCGTGCATTCCGTCCCTTTTTATAGTCTACAACTGCTTACCAAAGTGTGCAAAAAAAAAAATAGTAACGCCTATTTATATCAGCCAATAATTTCAGTCAATAAGCAAATGTTGGTGAGCAGTGGCATGATTGGCTAGTTTGTGTGAGCATTTGGTGACTATGTTGGACACAATGCTCATCAGCACAAGATATTCTTGTTTCATCACATTTAACACCCTTTCTTGTTCAATAGATTTTGTATTTCACTTATAAATACACCATGTCCACCTACAGTGGAACAGGTGATTTCCTTGTTTTCCACTGGTGTTCTAACCCAGGGGTGCTCAACTCCAGTCCTCAAGCCCCCCCCCCCCTCCCAACAGGTCAGGTTTTCAGGATATCCCTGCTTCAGTACAGGTAGCTAGCTCAGTCAGTCCCTACTTCATTTGATTGAGCCTCTGATTGGGCCACCTGTGCTGAAGCTGAGATATCCTGAAAACCTTTCATGGAGTCGAGCACCCCTTTTCTAACCACTGTTTTCTTACTAATTGGCCTCAGATTTGGTGATGGGAAATAAAAGTTCACCCAATCATCTATTACCATCTATAAACTGTTCAGTATGTGTGGACTGAATTTATAAACAAACACAATAGATCAGTGTTCCTTTCCATGTTGGACACTGCTGTCCTCTCAGGGTTAACCATTATTTTTGCCCAAAGCAGAGTAGAGAACGAACGGATGAACAGATCATTATAATTTAGTCCGGCCTTGCGTGAAATATGTTCAAATAGGCAGTAAATGTTCTCTCAGGCAAATTCTTGAAGCAGCTAGTGTTCTTTGTAACCCAGTATGATTTTATTTATTTTTATTTATAAAATGTTTTACCAGGAAGTAATACATTGACCGTTACCTCTCGTTTTCAAGTATGTCCTGGGCACAGAGTTAGGATGACAATACATGGTTCCATTAAAGGACCAGGGGTTTATACATTGAATGTAAATACTTTTGTGGAGTTCTCTATTCTCCGAATTTCTCTCTGACATTCTTGTTATATAACGGATACTGTGTATTTTACCAACTAGTCCTAGTTTAGCAATTTGTTTTTATTTTAATAGAATACCGTCAAGGATCTAGCAGAATTCAGAAAGGATATAAAATATATGCAGGTTACATTCCATTAACCCAGGGGGGCTTCAACTCCTGAAACCTCCCAAATGGGCCAGCTTTTCAGGATATCCCAGCTTCAGCAAAGGTGGCTCGATCAGTCAATGCTTCAGCACAGGTGTCTCAGAGACTCGGTCTTTGACTAAGCCTCTGAACCACCGGTGCTGGAGCTGGGATATCCTGAAAACCTGACCTGTTGGGGGGGGGGGGGAAGGGGGGGAAGAGGGGATAGGTAGCTTGAGGACTGGAGTTGAGCACCCTACATTAACCCACCATTCAGGATCCTGGTAAAGTATGAGCAAGTGGTTGGAATGGGATGGTACTTGGTAATATTTCTATACAACTCTTTGAATGAAACTAGAATGTATTTTTTTTTTAAAGCTCTCTCATACTGTCCTTATAATATAATTGTAGTAGAAACATTTAATTTAGACTGTAATGTCCAAGGTTCTTCTTTCTAAAGAATATTGGGCTCTTCTGCTGACAAAGCATGGCATTGACTTGGTTACAGTTTTCCATTTAGTGTTCTCATGCAAGGGTGGCCAACCCAGTCCAAGGGCCACCAAACAGTCAGGTTTTAAGGCTGTCCCTGCTGCAGCACAGCTGAGTCGCTGATTGAGTGAGGCACCTGTGCTGAAGCTGGGATATCCTTAAAACCTGATCTGTTGGTGTCCCCTGAGGACTGGAGTTGGCCACCCTTGATCTACTCTATTAAAACATACTGTATCTTCAAGTCAAATGTTCTAGCTGTTGTGAAATCACAACTAAAGAAAAGCCATTTTCTATTATTTTACACCAAAACCTAAATTTGCTCATGTCAACAGAACATAAGATAAAGAACGGAAAAGGAAAAAAATATCTGGATTTTATAGCCCTTTCTACAGCAACATTGCTATTATTCTGATCTTTGTGTGCGTCATAGTGAAAGAAAAGGAGATGTTAGACAGCAAACGATACTGTTTAACAAATTAATTTTGTTTATCTGGAAAGGCGCATTATAAAAACGGCATACTTTGCAGGTTTTACATTTTATTGGACTAAATATTGTTTACTGCAACTATTTTTAATGTTTGTGTAATCTAATCTTAATAGACGCTCGAACCACTATAATGCCTCAGACATTAGCAATATGTTACAGTCCACTAAATCACAGAGATTATTGTTAAGAATATAATGTTATAAATAATAAGAATAAGGTCTGTTTAGTGCAGGGGTGCGCAAATTGGTGGGCGCCGCGGTTACAAGTTCAAGTTCATCATAACTTGAATGAAGACGATTTTGGGAGGTTGTGAAATTTATTTGTTTAATATTTTGTCTCTTGATTTTTACATTGCAGATGGTATTCATACCCTGACCTGTGCATTGATGCTGTTAAACACAGACCTACATGGCCATGTACGTACAATAATTGTATTGTATTTGCAATATAATTCTTTGAATTAGAAGTTATAAAGATGTCACTTTCACATACTGTATGCTGAGGGTTGGGATAAACCTAGGTTCATGGAATGTCCATAAAGTTCAACCTACATTTAGATGACAGATACTTTATCCTATCTTTGTACTTACAGTATATTGAGTATCTTCTTTGGATTGATTTTTCCAGTCAACCAGGAAAGAAGCTTCTCTATGAGAAAATAAATATAGGTGAAATTTAATGCAAAGCCAAACATGTTTTAACTTTCTTTTCAATGTCTGTATTTATTATGGGCAATAAGGAGGCAATATAGGAAAGGTACTGTACAGTATAATAGTTTTAGCTCCTCTTACTACCCCACTTTCTTCCCCCTTCTCCTGCACTTTTCTAGTCCAAAATGGGCTTATTTGACCTACCCCTCAATTCTCATATGGACGGTGGAAATAGCCAAGGAAAACATTCATTTCTAATCATCATTTGCTATGAACACTCACAATTAACATTATAGTCCAATATAGGCAGTGGTGGGATCGAAAAATGTTAATAACCGGTTCTTACCTTGGCGGGCGGCGTCTACCAGCATCTTTTCCCTGCATATCTCTTCTCAATATGCCATGACAACGCGATGCCTCGTGTTGCCATGGTAACGAACGTCACGTGATGCTGTCACGTGGTGTTCCCGTTGGCATGGCAACACGGTGCCATTTGACGCCGCGCAGCAATATTGAGAAGAGATCTGCAGGGAAAAGATGCTGGTAGACGCCACCCGCCACAGGTAAGAGAATTAAGCACCGGTTCGGCGAACTTGTGAAATTTTAGTAACAGGTTCGCATGAACCGGTGCGAACCGGCTGAATCCCACCACTGAGTACAGGGAATTGAACGCAACGTAACACGAAATACATACAGATGTAGCAAGACTTACTGTTAGTCTTGCCGAGGCCGCTCGCAGATCCACGACCTAACGCTGCGGGGAAGTCCGATCCAGAAGCATGTACCCCCCCCCAGCGCTGCGGGCGTTGGCTTTTTCAGCGGCGGCGCTGGGTACAATAAGTCTTACTACATCTGTACTCAAACATTATAGATACAAAGTAGCAGTAGTCTGTTTTATTTTTATATAAATTGATAAGTTTATGGTAAAGTAGTACTTTTCTTTAACACACATAAAAGTGTTATACATGCTTCATTAATCAATATGGCAATAATGGTCAACATTTGCATCCACACAACAGTCTATGGTTTTTTTTTTCCCTTAACCAATGTGTGTCTTTTCCCCCCCAGAACATCGGTAAAAGGATGTCCTGCTCAGAGTTCATTGGAAATTTGGAAGGACTAAATGGAGGAAAGGATTTTCCGAGGGAACTTCTCAAGGTAAAAGACAAATTCTTCAGTAGATGAATTGGGGAAGTCTTCTTGAGTTACTGTAGATGTCCCCTGGTGCCTGTATGAGCATGTGGATGTTTGTTTTAGTTTTATATCAAATCCCCTCTAAAAAGATAGCCTTTTGGAACATCACTACTTCTGATTGACCACTGGCAATCCGTAGGACAAGTCATAGAAGAGTGCAGTCGTGTTCTTGCTGTGATCGAAAAGTGCAGTCGAATAACACATCAGGGTCTATACCTTGCAAGTTGGATTTTTAAGTCTTCAGATCCACATAGGATAGTTCTCAGGTCAAACTTTAAAGCATGCAAGAGTGTAAAGTGTTTCACTGGTACGACTATGCATTGCTTGTTCTTCTTGCATTACAAGGGAGAGAGTAGCATCAAGACAAAATAGGTGGATAGTACATTTAACACCAACAGGAAAAATGTGCTTAAAAGATGAATGATACACAGATGCCTTAACACAACATTTTGTTCATTTAAAAACAATAGTCATTTGGAAACTAAAACCTTGATAAGACTTTCTTGCGTTGGAGTTCGCAGCTGCTGGCATTGTGACTCATTCTACACAGTTCTCACCAAATTGTCTCTCCCCCGGTTGCTTTGTAATTGGTGAGATTTGCAATTCTGAAAGTCTAACTTCTACATCTATAACATTACCTGCCTAATTGTACGATGCAATTGCAAATGCATTAGTACAGTATATATCACAAGTATATGCATTAGTGCATATACAAAAGAGGGAAGACTAGTAACTAACAGAGGTGTTAAGTCAAATTCAAGGACAGATTTATAATTAATAGTAGTGCAAAATACGGTTTTTGGATTAAAAACTGGTTTTGCACAAGGTGCTATTTAGTAACAGATTTAGAGGTCTTTAATAAAAAAAATAGGGTTTACCTCCTAATGGGAAAAAGCATACTACAAACTTCTATGAACAGGATAAACTAATGCAAACCTGGTCTCTTAGTTTGAAAGTGAGTGGAGTTTCATTAAATTGCACCATTATAAAATAACCCCTGATTAATGGCTACATAATGTCATACTTTTTGTAAAAATGTTTACACGTTCAGCCCTGGTATTATTGCGTTTATCGGATTTAAAGCAGCCGTTTAAGCTGCTGTTTAAAAAAAATCCATTCAATATGTGCATCAATACAATCTGCATACTGACAAGTGATTAGCCTCGGGGGTTCAATACGTGCTGCAGAAGGGGACCCATGGTGCAAAGTTCTGTGTGGAAGAGAGGGCAGAGCTCAAGAGCCAGAGCCTGTCCCAGAAGAGGAAGGGGATGTGATTTTGTAGGTTGCTATAGAAACAAAAATGCTTGTTACAATAGAATACACTAAAAATGTCTTTAAAAATTATTATTATTTTTTTTTTTAAATGTTACAAGTATTTTCTCATAGTACCGAACTGATTTATTAAGAAACAAACACATGTAGTATATTGCTTGCACTGACCTTCCAAATGCATTAAAAGCGAGAGAATTATTACAATAACATTTTTTTTAGGAACATTGTGCTCTTATTTTGATTATTTATTCATGTAGATACTTTGCAGGTTAAGATGCCTTCATAGTTCTAACATTCAAGGCAGATCCAGATTTTGCTGAATAGATTTAGTCTTTTTTTGTTACGTGTACTGTATCTGAAAAACAAACTCAAAAGCTGCCATGAACATTCATGGTAGTGAAATAAATGATATGACTATTTCATACTTTATACAGTACCTATAAAATCATTTTTACAAATCTGCTAGACATTTTCTCTGGATTTAATCAAGGCTTCAATTTACAATATAATTAATGTGACATATATCCTATAGCCTCCTCTTCTCATATCTCCCATTACTGTGTCAACAGCTGCCAATTTATATGCTGGTTTTGCTGGTTTTTGTTTTTTTACTAAAGTCCCTCAGCTGCAAAAACACAGCACAATTCATCAGAGAAATTGAATCCCATTAAAATCAATTATAATAATAGCATGTTCTTGTACAGCGCTGCTAGTTTTATGTAGCGCTTTACAGAGGCATTTTGCAGGCACAGTCCCTGCCCCGTGGAGTTTACAATCAATGTTTTTGGTTCCTGAGGCACAGGGAGATAAAGTGACTTGCCCAAGGTCACACCGGGAATTGAACCAGGCTCCCCTGCTTCAAACTCTCTGTGCCAGTCAGTGTCGTTACTCACTGAGCCACTCCTTCTCCCACTTGGCGTTTTTCCTCCGATAAATCTTGTGCAGTTCTGTTTTTGCCCCGGAGAAGTAATAAATAATACTGTTTACAATTTTTAATAAAATAGTGCAAAATATACCACGATATAAAATTGCAACCATCCTTTTGCACATTAACTTGTCCCACAGACAAGGTAAGACTTGCACATTTGTAGTGCAAACAGTTTAAGAAGATCTTAAAATTACAAATTTTTAATAACGTTAAATTTGGCCAAAGAGTTCAAAATATTAATTTATATCTAGTTCAACTTGAAATAATGCACGTAGGGTTAGAGTTACCCTGTATCCCCTCACTTGTCATTTAATAAATTATTTTTAACGTTTTTTCTGGTTTGTGGCCCCACTCTTTGATACTGCTGTGCTCCGTTTTTTGGACCCTATGGGACATCTATCCTATCAACTTGAAATAAGATTGAATTATTTTTCTTATTACATTACAATTACTAGCATTGCCCCAAAGAGCTTGCAATCTAATTTTTGGCTTCCAATGCAGGAGAAGGTGAATTGCCCAGGGTCAGGTTAACTGGCCATTTCACAAATCACGAGGCCATTTCCCATGTAATGGGAGTGGTGATAAGAACACTGGAATACCATGTCTAACATCATTTGTCTAAGGTTCTCAGTGTAGAAATGAAATCAGTACACAGAATATGTGCATCACCAGCTTGTATACATATAATAGTAACCATAACACCAGACTTGCCATTATAAGCAGCTCACTTTTCACCAGTTCTAGACTGTAGCCCAGATTTAGTATATTGTGCTATTACATAAGACTCCATACAGTGTCAGAAGACCTTATGTTATTGCGGCCTATTTACAACGGAAGGTGTCTCATGGAAAAAGGTACCTCCTATATATTGGCATTTATGTTCTTAAAGAAGCAGCATCATATAGGTTTTGAAATACATGTATGACTCTTCTAGACTACCGTAGATGTGACTATGGGTTGCATGTCAGCCTACAACATACCCTCCAACATGTCACTGCGGAAAATAGGTACACAACTCCAGGTACACATAACTCCATGCCCCTCATATATAAGGTCATGCCCCTCATATATTCTCACAACCCTCCTATAGAGTCCCACATATATCCTACAACACTCATATACCCAACACACATCCCTCTTATGTAGCATGACTGGCCCAGACTGCACTCTACCTCTTGTCACGTATGCCCTTTGCTACAGGCTGCGACAGGCTATCCTAGGGGCATTGACCTCTCCTCATGCTGACTCTCTGAGTGACAGAAGTGGCCTGTGTACAGCCAGTCATGGTACAGACCTTGTGCCCTCCCCTTCTGGAGTCTCAGAGAGGAAGTTCCAAATTATAGTTCAGTTGTTGTGCACCCCTCCTAGGGAGAGGAGGTGTGTGTTGCTCCTGGCTGGGAGTGAGCCAGGTCAGTCAGTCCCTCCTGGGCTGACTGGGCCAGAGAGATCAGAGGCCTCAAGACTACCAGAGAGCCAAGCACCATCCAGAGGCCTGGGATCCTCTGTGACCTATCTGCATCCGCTGTGTAACATCTGCAGTGACTGCTCAATAAAGCCTCCCTTTTCATATACCCCAGCCTGAGCTCTCAGTCTATTGGGTAGGGGTATGAATGGAATCTGCCCTAGTGGGGGACTGACTACGGAAATCCTGGAGTCCACTGAAGCTGGAGGCGCTGACACCCTGCGTTGAACATCAAGATCACCAAAAGCCTATCCTGTTCCCCACACCATCGCGGACCACTCAGCTCTCCTGGACCCTCACAGGTATGATTTACCACAAACAGCACTAACCAGTAGTACATCTTCCAGAGAGAGGGGGGGTGGGGGGGGAAACTGTGTTACACTTATATATTGTTTCAAACCTCTCCACGTGACCTATGGCCACACCAGGTTTCTCAGGCAATCAGTAGAATATGATGCAAAATAGTGCTCAAAATCACACGTGAAGCCTGTATCCAACTTGTGTAAAGTGTTCCTGTAAGTCCTGGGTGCTTCAGTAGTTGTCCACAGTGAAAACAGTCCATATATAATGATAGCACAGAGGAATAAGCGACTAGCGGTGTCCATCAGGTTCCCACAGAATATGGCAGAATATAATATCCTCTACACAATATATAATATACTTAGTGGTCGGAAAGCAAGGTAACATAATTACGTAACTTAACACCGTGATAAAGTGCTCGCGCACGAAACGCATAGGTGCGTTTTCTATCAGTTTTCCATTAGAGCTTTATAATAAACCACTTTTCTTTGTAGTTGCCCTGGATCATTGCATGTTTTGGCTGTGCTCCGGTTCTACACTTCTGTTCTTTCTCAGGCAATCACCTAACATTCTATTAATATGCAAAAACGTAGGAGTGCGTTCACCTGGGTGCAAGTGCATTGGTTATTCCCAAAACCTGGTGTGGGTCACGAGGAAAGGTTTATAAAACACTGCCCTACAGCCCTCATATACAGCACCCCTACTTCACTAATGCCATAACCCCCACCCACTAATGTTATACCCCCCCACTACACTGCTACATTATTATAGCTCACAACATTTGTCAGTTGCTCCTCACCTTCAATTCATAAGGAAGCTCTTTGCAATCGCAGGCTGAACCTGCTGAAGGTGTGCGGGCAGAGGGGGCACCTTGCCCATAAGGACCGCGGAGGGTCTGGGGACCGCTGCTGTTTCCCCGCTGCTGCACGCCGATGATGATAGGCTGACTGTACAGCAAACCCGCATGGCCAGCCTATCAGCATCGCCTAAGATTCTTATTGGCCAGTACAAGCAGGTACACTGCTTGGGGGCCAGGACAGAGCCTACTAAAACGGTACTGTACGGGCCAAATCAGTACAGTTAGAGGGTGTACAACAATCATAGTAGGTACTGAGGGGGTCAAGAAGCATGTTAATGAACAATCATGAAGGCAGAATAGTGCACTAGATAAATAGAGGTTGTTTGTAGAAACCAGTAAAGACTTTGTTGTGTGTGGTATTGACACTTTTTCATACTTTGCAGGGGCATGCAACTCATTATTAAGGGGCAGTGGCGTTGAAGGGGTTGGTGACTCACTTCTTAAATGGCTCGATAATTAGTAACAAAGCTCCTTAGCCTACAGTCCTTCCACAGATTTTGCTAAACACCTTAAATTGTGACGTCTTAAAATTAATCTAAAACAATCCCTTAGCTAGATCTTCCTATTGTAACGTGAACACAACAAACACAAAGATTCCCCAGTGAATGCACTCAGAATGATATTGTATGGATGATTGAAAAGTTAAAATAACTGTTTATTATATATAATCAAATAAAAAATATTTATACAGGGGGATGTGGTAAAATGATCCAAGACCACTCCCTGATGACACACCAATTAAAACTTCCACCCGGAATACATAAGGAAGAAGAACCTGATACAACACTAGTCTATAATATGCCTAATAGTATAAAGGATAACTTGTACAGAGAATAGATCCTAAGGAAATAGTATTGATAATAAATACGTTCACAAAACCTTTTGTGACCATACGTCGTAACAGTGGATAGATATGATTTGCAATTGAGATGGGGTTAATATTAACTCACAGGAGGTACCTTGCGCAGGCGAAAGGTGAGTTGGCTAGAGTGGCCGTGTGTATTAACCCTGGTTGCATATCTAAGTCACGTGCTCATTTGTGTGCTGTTCTTGGCGGTGATATATTGGGACGGATTTAGGAGAGATATAACTCATTTGAGGGACCTTTGCGAAGGTGAAGAGTGGGGCAGCTTGTACAAAGAGTAGATCCTAAGGAAATAGTATTGATAATAAATACGTTCACAAAACGTTTTGTGACCATACATCGTAACACTATTCTACTATTATGTCACACTAGTTCTATATCATAGGTTTGCCATTTCGGCATATATTTTCTGTCTCTGATTAACTCCTTTTGGAATCAGCACTGATATTAGGTACTACTTTACCATATCAGTTTTTTTAGATAATAGTATTGCTATATTTATTATCAATACTATTTCCTTAGGATCTACTCTTTGTACAAGTTATCTTTTATACTCTTAGGCATATTATAGACTAGTGTTGTATCAGGTTCTTCTTCCTTATGTATTCCGGGTGGAAGTTTTAATTGGTGTGTCATCAGGGAGTGGTCTTGGATCATTTTACCACATCCCTCTGTATAAATATTTTTTATTTGATTATATATAATAAACAGTTATTTTAACTTTTCAATCATCCATACAATATCATTCTGAGTGCATTCACTAGGGAATCTTTGTGTTTGTTGTGTTTGTTGTGTTGATTTATCCCTTATCCCTATTTGCACCTTATGATTTTCTATACTGCTACCTACTATGCTATTTACTCTAAGCTGACGCGGGAGCTTCCCCTTCTTTTCCCGTCCCCTCGTTTTATATATTGTAACATGTGATTGGCATATACACTATAACATCTGAATTGTTTCTAAAGTGTAAATTGTTACAGGTGTCCACAGACTTTTTAATATTATACTTTACATGTCAAAATTTAGCTTTATTTTATTATATACAGGCATACCCCGCTTTAAGTACACTCACTTTAAGTACACTCGCGAGTAAGTACATATCACCCAATAGGCAAACAGCAGCTCACGCATGCGCCTGTCATCACGTCCTGAACAGCAATACCGGCTCCCTACCTGTACCAAAGCTGTGCGCAAGCAGGGAGACTATAGAGCCTGTTACACATGTGTTATTTACATCAGTTATGCACGTATATAACGATTGCAGTACAGTACATGCATCGATAAGTGGGAAAAGGTAGTGCTTCACTTTAAGTACATTTTCGCTTTACATACATGCTCCGGTCCCATTGTGTACGTTAATGCGGGGTATGCCTGTATAGAGAAGTAGAAAAAGGTAGCACTCTCATGGCATTAATGGGGTAAGCAGTTCTAAATACTATACTGTGCCTGGTAAAACAATATCAGGATAAAAGAAAAAAGCCCAAAAGAGCATTATTACCAGCACTGGACACGTACTGTGAAAGCATATCTGTTTTTTATTATCCCATACTGACCATGGTACCCTGACGTCCACAGTGAAACCTTCCACTGTTGCGGTATCATAATACGTTTCTGTATGTGTGTGTGTATTTGTATGTATGTGTGTGTCACGTACGGCACCCTGCGAGCACGCGACCTGCATACAGGACAAGGGTTAATACTGATGCTCGCAAGCGCTCCCACTTTTCACCTCTGTAGAGGTCTGTCAAATTGACAATATATCCTCTACAGGACAAGGATCAATACACAGCCCACAAGCTGCCCCACTCTTCACCTTCGCAAAGGTCCCTCAAATGAGTTATATCTCTCCTAAATCCGTCCTGATATATCACCGCTAAGAACAGCACACAAGTGAGCACGTGACTTAGATATGCAACCAGGGTTAATACACATGGCCACTCTAGCCAACTCACTTTTCGCCTACGCAAGGTACCTCCTGTGAGTTAATATTAACCCCATCTCAATTGCAAATCATATCTATCCACTGCCACCACCTGAGGTGCAAACAAAAGATGTCAAATTAATATTTACCAGGGCCCCAGGTCCCTGTTTATGATATGAATTACTATGCACTTTAATATACAAAAATCAGTTGTAGCAAAATGTGTCCGAAAATGGAAATACTCTCTCCAGAGTGCCCAAAGCATTACTTATTTTTATTATGTTTTAATATATATATATATATATATATATATAAAAATACAGTGCTTGGATTACAGAAAAAAAAGTATTACAAGAAACATACAATTACAATAAAATGCAGAACAGCTTCTTAAAATAAAAGGATAAACAGACAGAAAATCCTATACATTACCAAATGTCAATTTCCCCAGAGAGGCTACTGGTACAGAAACTGAGTTCTCATGGATTTAGTCCTAAATCTACCTCTGTTGAGATCTGATTTTCATAAATTCCTTGCTCAGACTTAAATATTCTTTCTTCCCATGTAAACCACATAAACCCACCCCTTGTTGTAAATCAGCTGTGAGATTGACGGTTTTTACGACAGACGGAAAAAAAACTTGTGCCTACTATAACTGTGCTCATAACTCCACTTCTGTAATACTTACACACACGTGAGACACATCAATACATTCAGGCGCTCATGGTGGACAGAAGAAAGATGAGTGATCGATGCAGCAGCCGCTCTGAATACTGGGACTCACCAGGTAAAACTTAAAAATCAGGCTTTATTGAAGTTACATTAAAATGAAGACACTCGGTACATACAAAAATGGAAGAACCTCCTCCCACACGTTTCGGGCATGAACAATTAGACTAAACATGAACATCTTAATCCTAAATGTAAGAGAAATATTAATATCTGTCTCTAAGTACCTACTAGACCTGATGTGTCGGTAATCATTATGTGCGACTCAGTTCCACAGATACACACATGTAATTTTTAGCATGTTCAGCTGAGGACATCACATGATATTCTGATTTTGAATAAAGTCACTCATGTTGAATACTTTCTTAGCCACACCTCTTGAACCTTGCAGAACCATCTAGAGACTGCCTTTGAAGCTTGCTCTAAGGCAGTGATTCACAAATTTTTGTTTGGAGGAACCCTTGAAGTGTTTTGAAAAAATCTCGAGGAACCCCTATCTGGCTGACACCTATTAGGTTCATTTCACACGTTACGAGCCACCTCTATTTCCCACCCTCTACCCATGTATTTCTCTCCCCTTCATCTCACCCTCCCCCCTCCCGCATCACATGTATTTCTCCCCTGCGTCTCCCTCTTACTCCCTCTTTTCCTCACTCTCTCTCCCCCTCTCTCCTCTCACTCGCCCATACCTTCCGTCAATTACCCCACTCTCACTCAATCCCCCCACAAAATACATTCCAAATAAAATCACCCCCCAAATACATATTACCCTACCCCGCAATACATAATAAAAATACCCCGCCAATACATATTAAAAAGGCCCCCGCTACCCCAATACATTTTAAAAAGACCCCCGCCGCCCCAATACATTAAAAAAATTCCCCCACGCCCCAATACATTTTAAAAAGACCCCCACCTCCCCAATGCATATTTAAAAAATCGGGCCACATGGCCCTCATATCTCCCCAGCACCCCTCATCATCATCTTCCTCATATACCCACCCCCTGCATTTCACATCACCCCCCCCTGCATCTCACATCTCCGCCCCCCCCTGTATCTCACTTCTCCCTCCACCCCTGTATCTCACTTCTCCCTCTCCCTCCCCATATGCCTACCTCAGGCGGTGGTGGGCGGGAGGCGGCGCGCAGAAGGCGACGGCGGGAGGCGGCGAGCAGGAGGCGTCAGGGGCAGGAAGTGACGGCGGGCTATAGCAGGAAGGGCTGCACGCTCGCTCTTGCTAGCAGCAGGCACCAGAAGTGCCGCACTGCAAGACCGCGCTCCTGTAACCGGCCTCTGGGGTGAGGGGGAGAGCCGGAGAGAGCCGTCACGGGCCGCACAGTGAGTGCGGGCGGCTATGTGGAACCCCTGGAATCGCTCCATGGAACCCCAAGGTTCCAAAGAACCCTGGTTGAGAATCACTGCTCTAAGGAGACGACGTTTACAGAAAGTTGTCACAGGGCCATATTTTACACACAAGTCTCCAGACACTGCCCTTACCTCGACTCTATCAGCCATATACAACCCATCTGGCACTTTTAAATGAGCATATACAGAATAGCCCCCCCCCCCCCCCCCCAATTAAGCTCTCTTTGAAGCGCAGCACAAACCTGGAAAAAGTCCTGACATATTACCACCCCAACAGATGTTATTTTCAAATAAAACTTCAATCACATTAACCCCTGATGCACTAGATGGATTTAAATACATAATATCTCATGACATTATCATGACAGTGTGTATATATGATTTTATTTTTTTTACCTGAACTGGGGGTCCCTGGGAGCTGATCCATGTTTTCCTGATCTCCAGGCCCTGCCTGGTCCCCTAAATCAGGGGTGCTCTACTCCAGTTCTCAAGACCCCCCCAACAATTCAGGGTTTACGGCTATCCTGGCTTTAGCACTGGTGGCTCAATCAGTGGCTCAGTCTTCGACTGCACCACCGGTGCTGAAGCAGGGATATCCTTAAAACCTAACGTGTTGAGGGCTCTTGAAGACTGGCGTTAAGAACCCCGTCCCTAGATAGAGGCATGGCTAAAGGGTCAGAGCTCATTCTGGTGTCCAATTTGGAGATGATGTTCTAACTTTCTCCTGGCGACCCTGCTGCTTCCTTTTGTGTGATGTCACTGTGTGTTTAACAAGAGCTTGCACAGGCAGAAAAAAAACCACCCCATGTCTCCCATTGCCTTTATTGGCTCCCTAGTAATGGCAGTCTGGGATAATGGTTAGAGGAATCACTTGGTTGAGAAATAATGCGCGCTTCATTTCCAATTTTGTAAAGCGCTATGTACATGAATAGCACTATATAAATAATTATTTATATATATTTTGACAGAGTCACGGGGGCCTATTCTAGTAGCCTCGATGAGTTTGCTGCTATCCCGCAAGGTTTGGCATGTTCTCGCCAAATGGCTTGTCAGTTGAGTTATCACGGTATTCAGAAAGAATCTGAACACCTCTCAAACCATGCGGCAGGAAAATGCCTGTACGGTACAGCAGCGATGAGATCTCAGCCTCACTTAAAGTTCTCCCCCGTACGAACTGGCTACAGAGCTGCACAGAGAGAGCCGCCTCTCCCTGCACATATCTCGCAAGCGATCGCAGTGTTTTTATAAAAAAATGTAATACTAGTGTACGTGAGCAGGGGGTCTCCGGAGCAGAACCACGTTGATTTCAGGTCCGGGGACCCGCTGCTTCCAGAAATAGAAGCTCCTTTATGAGGTGCCGGTATCACTATGCAATGTTTAAATGTCCCGCGTCACGTGACCCGGGACCTTTAAAGATTGCATGGGGATACCGGCACCCCATAACGGGGCCTCTATCTCGGGCTACCAGCACTCCCGCATGGAGATACAGTATGTATCAACCATTACAATAAACCATTTCCCTAAGCATTTTAAAAAGCCTAATAGAATCCATATTAACCCATTAAATTGGCAGCAGATTTATTGGTGGCTGTAAGAGACGTGTGCAGAGGTACATATAATGGAGACCGATTTGGGTGAAATTATATCTTGGCTTTACTGAGCCTGTTCCTTTATCCAGGCACAACATACAAAAACAACAAAATAACAAACCCCTATCTCTTTGTAAGGGCTAACTTATTTCCCCAGACCCTATCTGCAGGACTGGAGTGATATTCCCATTACCAGCCTATCACCCCAAAGTCTCAGGAAGTACCTTAAGCAGGTGGCCCTCCATGTCAGTCTCTGGCAGGTTCCTGAGTCCTCAGTGTCCAGGAAATATAGGTCTCTGGGTGTCTTGATCTCCACACTGCCTTTGTGCTCAAGACAGTGTCTGTGTGCAAGCTTCTCTGCTCTCCTTCTGTCGGCCCAAATGTGAGCTAAGGAATCTCTCCTGTGTCTCACATGAGGCTTTTTACAGAGCTCTCATTAGTCCAGGTGGAGACTAGTTAATTGAGTGGCTGCAATTAACTATCTCTGCTGGTTTCTCAGAGCTCTGAGGCTGCTTTATTTAAACAGGGATAAGTCCCTGTTACAGTGGCCATGCAAAAAATCACCCAAAAAGAAATATTAACGGTTAAACCTTGTGGTATTGTTGTTCTGTATATATGAACCTCTTTGTATGCACAATGCTGCTTTGATCTATGCATTCAATTTTTTTTTGTCTATATTCAAAGCTAGGTCAGAGGATTATATGCCCTTGGCTCAGTTACTTAAAAAAAATTAAAAAAAAGCGCTGCGGTTATGAGTAATCCACTATTTTAGAACCACAAGGATAAAGCATTACAGAGGAGGATTGCTGGGTACACAGAGGATGTAAAAAAATATATTTTTGGTTAAGGAATCCTAGAATTGTAATTCTGCGGAATTGTAAGGAACCTCAACCCTCTCTAATAGCACGTCTGAGATCAGATGCATTGTAAGTTACCTCAACTCTCTCTAATAGCGCGTCTGAGATCAGATGCATTGTAAGGAACCCCAACCCTCTCTAATAGCGCGTCTGAGATCAGATGCATTGTAAGGAACCCCAACCCTCTCTTATAGCGCGTCTGAGATCAGATGCATTGTAAGGAACCCCAACCCTCTCTAAAAGCGCGTCTGAGATCAGATGCATTGTAAGGAACCCCACCCCATCTCTAATAGCACGTCTCAGATCAGATGCATTGTAAGTTACCTCAACCCTCTCTAATAGCGCGTCTGATATCAGATGCATTGTAAGGAACCCCAACCTTCTCTAATAGCGCGTCTGAGATCAGCTGCATTGTAAGGAACCCCAACCCTCTCTAAAAGCGCGTCTGAGATCAGATGCATTGTAAGGAACCCCACCCCATCTCTAATAGCGCGTCTGATATCAGATGCATTGTAAGGAACCCAAAGGCGTGGCTCAGTGAGTAAAGACACTGACTCTGGCACTGAGTTTGAAGCAGGGGAACATGGTTCAATTCCTGCTGTAGGCACCTTGTGAACGCAAGTAACTTTATCTCACTGTGCCTCAGGCACCAAATAAAAAACCATATATTGTACGCTCTATGGGGCAGGGACTGTGTCTGCAAAATGTCTCTGTAAAGCGCTACGTTAAACCTAGCAGCACTATCCAAGAACAAACTATTATTAATAAAGCTCAGCCCCTAGGCTTTCTTTTATATTTAGGGTAGCCCACCCTGTGCATGTTTGAATTCCCTTACTGTATTAGCCCCTACCACACATCTGTTGGACAACTATTCCATAATTGCACCAATCTCCCTGAAGAAGTACTTCCTCACATTTCCCCCCTGAGCCTGCCACCCTCCAGCTTTAGAGAATGACCTCTATTTCTAACACTTCTATTTCTCTGAAATATGCTTCCCTACTTTACATTTAAAAAAAACCATTATGCGTTTGAAAGTTTATATCATATCCCCGCTCTCTCTCCTCTCCTCCAAACTCTACATGTTAAGGTCCTTTAGTCTCTCCTGATACATTTTAAGATATTAGACCATGCACCATTTTACTAGCCCTTCTTTGCACTTGTGTCTGTCTGTTACCAGGAAGCAGTATTATTTGCTGAATGTGTTGGTTGGGCAATCAAATGACCAGTCCTGGCCTGACTCAGTGGGTGCCTGGGTGCTCTGAGATAAATTTGCCAGTGTAACCGGGTTAAAAAACAAAAAAACTGAATGTTGTATTGTATTGTATGTCTTTATTTATATAGCGCCATTAATGTACATAGCGCTTCACAGTAGTACTGTAATACATGTGGTAATCAAATAAATAACAGATAATATAAATAAAAGATCATCGGAATAAGTGCTTTAGACATAAAAGTAACATTAAGGAAGAGGAGTCCCTGCCCCGAGGAGCTTACAGTCTAATTGGTAGGCAGGGAGAACGTACAGAGACGTAGGAGGGAGTTCTGGTAAGTGCGTCTGCAGGGGGCCAAGCTTATATATCATGTGTTCAGAATATCCACAGTGCTATTCATATGCTTCTTTAAGCAAGTGTGTCTTAAGGTGGGTCTTAAAGGTGGATAGAGAGGGTGCTAGTCGGGTACTGAGCGGAAGGGCGTTCCAGAGGTGTGGGGCAGTCAGTGAAAAAAGTTTAAGGCGGGAGAGGGCTTTAGATACAAAGGGGTTAGAAAGAAGACATCCTTGAGACGAACGCAAGAGCCTGGATGGTGCATAACGAGAAATTAGGGCTGAGATGTAAGGAGGGGCAGAACAGTGTAAAGCTTTAAAAGTGAGGAGAAGAATGGAGTGTGAGATGTGGGATTTGATCGGAAGCCAGGAGAGGGATTTCATGAGGGGAGATGCTGAGACAGATCTCGGAAAGAGTAGAGTGATTCTGGCAGCAGCGTTTAGGATAGATTGTAGGGGAGACAGGTGAGAGGCAGGAAGGCCGGACAGCAGGAGGTTACAGTAATCAAGACGGGAGAGAATGAGGGCCTGAGTCAGCATTTTAGCAGTCGAGCAACAGAGGAAAGGGCGTATCTTTGTTATATTGTGGAGGAAAAAGCGACAAGTTTTAGAAATGTTTTGAATGTGAGGGGCAAATGTGAGAGAGGAGTCGAGTGTGACCCCTTGGCAGCATGCTTGGGCTACTGGGTAAATGATTGTAGTTTCAACAGTAATGTGGAAGGAGGTAGTAGGGCCAAGTTTGGGAGGAAGTATGAGGAGCTCTGTTTTAGCCATGTTGTGTTTAAGGCGGCGGAGGGCCATCCAGGATGATATAGCAGAGAGACATTCAGAAACTTTGGTTTGTACAGCTGGTGTAAGGTCGGGTATTGAAAAGTATATTTGTGTGTCGTCAGCATAGAGGTGATATTTGAACCCAAAATATGTTATTAGGTCACCTAGAGAGAGTGTGTACAGAGAAAAGAGAAGAGGTCCCAGGACAGAGCCCTGGGGTACCCCCACAGAGAGATCAATAGAGGAGGAGGAGGTGTTAGCAGAAGAGACACTGAAAGTACGATGGGAGAGGTAGGATGAGATCCAGGATAGAGCTTTGTTCCGAATACCAAGAGTATGGAGAATATGAAGGAGAAGAGGGTGGTCCACGGTGTCAAATGCTGCAGAGAGGTCAAGTAATATGAGCAGAGTGTAATGACCTCTGTCTTTGGCAGCATGGAGGTCGTCAGTTATTTTAGTGAGGGCTGTTTCCGTGGAGTGAGCAGTGCGGAAGCCAGATTGTAGTGGGTCTAGGAGAGAATAGGTGTTGAGAAAATGGAGCAATCGAGAGAATACAAGACGTTCAAGGAGTTTAGAGGCAAAAGGCAGGAGGGAGACAGGTCGATAGTTAGAAAGACAGGTAGGGTCAAGCTTGCTGTTTTTGAGTAATGATATGACTGTTGCATGTTTGAAAGAGGATGGAAAGGTTCCAGAGCACCTTCAGTATCAAAGAAAGTTGTAAGAATGCTCAAAATACCCAGCTGTAAAATGAATAATCAATCCCAAAACACTGGTAGGTGTATATCATGAATGTGAGTTAGTCCATAAGCAGAATAAAGCCATGAATCCCTGAAAACCGAAAGTGTATGAGAAAACTCACCACAATCAATTTCATTGGGGGCAATAATATAGCATAAAGGAAAATAGACTCACGGACACCTCCTTGTTTGGGTGACGTGCTGCTGCTGGTAAATCCAAGGTAGATGCGAGAAGAGTAGACACCATCAAAAACTGGAGTCAGGAAGGGATCCAAATGTTCAAAAAATCTTTATTGGAGTAAAATATGCACAGGAAAAACACCTCCTACGTGTACCCCTTCTCGCATCTACCTTCAGTATCAAAGGGGAATGAATGCAATTAATTGAATGGTTCTTGATCACTTTATAAGTAATGTTGTTTAGTTCATAATCCTCTCTGGACAGGGCTTTACCTAGTGATTAATGTCCTGCCTGGACTCGTTTCCCTAAGTTAATTGCCAAGTTACTATCAGCAAAATCTGTTGGAATTCGTTTTTTATTCTTGTCTTTTATGTGCTTTTCTTCTTGATAGTCTGAATGTTTCAATTTCCAATTGTTGAAGTGTGGAGATGTGTATCTCTGTTCCTAAAAATGTTTTAAATACAAATGTTAACTCCTGAAGCTAAAGAGGGCTATTTGGCAAGGTCCCCAAAAATGTTTCTGAAAAAAACAAATTCACCACTAACCCCTTAAAAAAAAATCATCAAATGTTGGGGTTAAAGGTCTACTGAGTAATGTATTCACAGTTTTTGGCAAAGTTATATATCGCCACAACTTTTTTGTCAGCTGCAAATGTCTACAGCTTGTTTACTTGTTGAAAGGTTTTGTATGTCTCTATTAAAAAATATATTAGTCCATGTATTGTGGCAGGACAGCCTCGTAGTAGGGTCAGTAAGATGCCACACAGTGTATTTTAGGCCTTAAACTCTTCAGTGGTTTATTTTTCCACATCAAAAACACTGTATGGGACACTGTCCCTTTAAGGCAAAACACAAACCATAAAAATAAAGCCTACTCCACAGTAGGGAAGTTAACTACACAGCCATGGCCCTGACTAACTAACTGGGTAGCTAGGCTAACTTCCAATATAAAATATAGTCCTTTACTTTAGGCACTGGGAAATCCACCACAGGAGTCTCTAGGCAATCCCTCTGAATACTGCGGGACCTTGCAGACAGGCAATCGTGTTTCCTCCGCGGGCTATGGCCCAGGTTCCTGAGTGTTGGTTCCAGACGGTCACAGTAAGCCTGGGGAACCATACCAAACAGTGTCCTACTGGTTGGGAGAAAGTCTCTCCTCTCTGGCAGCGTACTGACTGCCATATAAAAACCCTTGCAATCAGGAGTTCAGTCTGAATTAGGTGCATCTGCAGACTGCCTCTCCAGAGAAGTTAACCTCTCGCACCCAGGAAAGCATGCATTATGCAACCTGCTAACATACAGAGTCCATGACTCTGTAAAAGTATGTATGTATGTATGTATTGGAGAAACAAGAGAAAAAGCGCCCGATCCATGTGTAAAATCTGGTAACAAAATTTTAATAAAAAAGCACGAGCTTTTAAAATCCGTCAATCGGAAGAAACGCGTACACGTAGGGGACATGGTTTCAAGGAGCTACGTTTGGTGGAATAGCTCATGCGTCTGCTGCCTGGAGAGGGTGGACGTTCCCGGAGCCACACACAGCATCTAATGCTGGAACAACAGACTGTATACCTGAATTTCCGGAGGGACATCTGACTGTGATGCACCGGTAGCAGTGAGGTCTGATGAACTGAAGTAAACATTCGGCGAGCAGCTACTTGGGTTTACCCATACAATGCTTATTTTACACATGGATCGGGTGCTTTTTCTCTTGTTTCTCCAATAGAATTTGCTGGGAGGTTGCTGACCCCAAAGAAGAAGCAGCCCGGACGTTGTAATCTTCATACAAAATCATCAACTTTTTTTTGTGGAAAACACATATATATTTTTTTAGTTCATTTTGTACACGGTTTTTTTATTTTTTATTTTTTAACATTTTCATTTTTTGGTTAATACATTTCACCTAATCATATTATATTTTGATAATCATATTTTTCAGTGTTTTTTGCAATAATAGTTCATCATTCATCATTTTTTATTCAACATATTTTTTAACACACAACAATTATACATATAAATTTTTACATTTTTTATATTTTACACACACTCACCATCAATACTTATGACCACCATCTGAGTTCCTATATATATTTTATAATAATACATCATTACAATTGTTTTATATGGGTCATCTATGCTAACATTTGTTGCGGTCTGTTTGTTGTCAAGAGTCTACTGTGGGGCTAGTACACACCCAGGCGCTGTTGAATCTTCCAATTAATGTATGTATGTATGTATATCTTCATTTATATAGCACCATCCATGTACATAGCACTTCCAAGCAGTAATACACATGAAATCATAATTTAATACTGTTTATATATAAATAGGTCACCTTCATATTCTGCTGTTTAAAATGGAGATTAAAAATATTGACATACAAATACCAACATAAAACAACATAATGGAAAAACAAATATAATATCCCATTATCACAGATGAAGACAACAGGTGGAGAGTCCTAGGAACTTACAATCTGAGGGGGGCGAAGGCGAGTGAAAGGAGAAGAGAGTAGAGCCGCAAAGAGGCATCTGTTCTCCTAGCATCGAATGTCAGAAGAATCAGGAGAAACCCTCGTTTCTATATGAGCACAAAGGGCTGGAGTTAAACAGCTCTGCCCAACAAGACATACTGTACTACAAAGAACTGGAAAACAGCTGGACAAAAATCCTGTAGTGTGATTTTACTGAAGGACATTTCAACCTGTGGTGATAACACAGCAAGGAGAAAAGTCAGAGTTTCATTACCATTCGCTTTTGCATTGGGGGGTCCTTCCACATCACCTTCTCCAGCCTTCATATGAAGAAATCCCGGGCAGAATGAATATAAGTGATGTCTGTTTAATGCTTCTGTAGAATTCCAGTAGGTGTGTTGGTCTCCAAGAATGTTGCATGTTTGCAGCTTTGTTTCCTTGACTAATATGAAAAACAGGCATTAAGGAGGGCCTGGTGATAAAGGTGCAGTCTTTGAAGTGGGAGATCCCAAATCAAGTTTCACTTCTAGTTTCTTGGTGTGGAGAAATTTAGATCAAATATGATACCTTGATATTGATGTTTTAGGAGTGATGCAGGCTAAGGCCTCGGGCATGGTCAGCGCTGACCCGCGCTGAGGTGCGCTGCTGCTCGGCAGTGAGCCCCTGCAGCTGCAATGAGAGAGGCTTTAGCAGGGGCTCGCGCACACTTCCGCATGCTTGCGGAAGCGTGGGTCTTACCTAATCTTTAGTTTCTGCGCTCGCCGGAGCTTAGGGCCGGTCACGTAAGCGGTTCGCCCAATGAGGGCGAACCAGCTCCGTGACGTCACAGCCCCCCCCCCCCCCCCTCCGACCCACTTTCCCTCAATCTCAGCGCGCCACCGCCCGGCTGGATCCACTATGGACTTAGCCTTACTGTACCACATTGCTTATGTAGTTGTATTCTTTCCCATCGTATTGGAAATAATGTCCATATTTAATTTGCATTATCTCTCGTTAAAGAGGCAGTCCCACATAGAATTTAAAAGATAGTTTTTAAATAACGTATTAATGCCATGAGCTTCCTTAGAGAGATTCCGTCACTATTAAAGTAAAGCCTTCACCTATTTATTTCTTGTGCAAAAATTAATATTTCTATTTTCGTTGGGCCCATTTTATTTTAAACTTATCTGGTAATTAATGTTCAAAGGTGCCCAAAGGAAAACAGCAATTATGTACATACAACAGTTGAGAAAAAAAGTTTGATTAGAAATTAAATTAGGTAAAAATTATAGAAAATAAAAATACCACTTGTGTGCACCGTCAAATGTCCCAGATAGGTCTGCAACCCATATCTTTCCCCATTATCGCTTGGCAAACAGTGCTTCCACTGCAGCCAGGGATTCTGGGTAATGACGTGCAAATGAGCACAGTGTGTCACTCTTTACTTCTCATCATCATCTTCTCATCTAAGCTTATGCCGTAAAAATAATAAAAACTCTCCAAAGCAGTTGATCACTGAGACATTAAACATTGAAATAATAATTTTTCTAAATACGTACACTTGTACTTTAAAATTGTGTCCATCACCTACATTTTCCCAACTGAACATGCCCGAGCCATTTGTTGACTTTGGTCCTACTAGGCCACGCCTGCACAACTTGTACAGTGAAAAGGGCCGAACTGGTCCAAGGAAAAAAATTTGGGGCCGCACGGGTAAAATCATCATCATCAACATCATCCTCATATATCTACCCCAGCACCATCATCATCGGGCCGCACAGGATGTCCCCGCGGGCCGTATGTTGTGCAGGCCTGTACTAGGCATTTCCTCTTTAAAAAGGGGCATTGCGCATGAGAATAAAGACTGTGAGAGACACGTGGAAGAAGAGAAAGATATGCTGGCCAGACTTTATATTTTTGTAAAGATTTGATTTATTGAAGATGCAGCATTGTATCAAAAATGTATCTGTTGGTGCCAACCGTCTTGTTTTCTGCCCATGTTATTGTATAGCTGGATACTTTGCAGTGAGTTTCAAGTACTGTACGTCTCTGTTTACCACTCACAGTAACCGCTTGCTACCCACTGGTAGCGTTTTTTTTGTACGGGATTGAAGCAGGGGGTCTCCGGAGCAGAACCCCATTAATTTCAGCTCAGATGACCCCCTGCTTCCGGAGATACATATCTCCATGCGGGGTGCTGGTAGTCACTCTGGCTGGGTAGCAGGGTTCACATTATGACCGCTTTTCAAAGTGCCCGCGTTCTGTGGGCCAATAGGAAGCTGTGACGTCATCTGATGTGGCTTCCTATTGGCCCACTTTAAAAAGCAGAGATGCCGGCATCCCGTTGGAGGTACTGTAAGTATCTTTGGACGCAGTGTTTTGCCTCTTTCAAAGGGTGTTGATACTGTTCATGAATGCTGGAAAGCACTGTCCTTCAACATTCAAGCAAGATGGATGGATTCACAAAGGAATTGTGTGGGTTTTATGAGGACGTCAGAACGTGTGAATGGGTGTTTTGTATCTTTATTTGCTTTCTACACTGGAGGGTTTTTGTTAATTTCTTAACCACCTTGAACCGGTTGGGATTTATCAGAGAATGCAGATGGACATTTTGACCCTTATTGTATCTCCATTATAGCAGAGAACGCCCTGAGCTCAATTGATTTCAATGGACTGTTACAACTCTTTTATATTCTCCCAACTTTATTGTGTTTTATTAAGGGCTTTGAGTTTCTTGCACAATGTGAGATAAGGAAACAGTGAAGGACTCAGTGTATGTTTTAGTCTCTTCGGATCCATGCATAAATCATGATGTTGCATGTATTATTCTGTACCTTAACGGAGCAGTCGTGCCTGCTTGTGTATTTTCATCTCCCCCCTTTTTTTTACATGTATGGGAAGCAGACTCCCACCCCCCCCCCCCCCCAACTGTGTTAATTTCTGCTGAACCGCATTGATTATACCTCAGGAGACCCCCTAGTCCCCGAAATCCATACCTGTAAATATAGCGCCGCTACTGTTCCCCCCACCCTCCCCCCAACGGAAAATAACTGACAGTTTAAATCTCCCGCGATCAAATAGAAAGTTGAGATGTCATCTGTCGCGGTCTCCTTTTGGCCTGCATTGTGAGGGCGATTAACATATAACGAAGTAGCAACGCTACCTTTCCAGATTTTAAGTTCTCCGGGGCAGGGATTTCCTTTCCTTTTATTGTATTTATAATTCCCTGTACTGCCTTTGTGAAGCGCTGAGTATACTTTTGGCGCTATATAAATAAAGACATACATACATAGATACATGTATCTCGGAAACCATGGGATCCCCAGTGCTGAAATAAATGCGGTTGAGCTCTGGTGTCCCCCTGCTAAGGGGGCAGGGCACGGCCCTTTAATCACTGATCCTATTGTATTAAACATACGCCATTGATGTCTTCACAAATTCTGCTGCCAGAGCAGTGTGTTGATGGCCCCTGTGGCAGTGAACTGGTTAATCAGATAATGAAGTGTAACGCAAACAGTGATTCATTCTCTCTGGAAATCTTAATCGGGACATAATGGAACTTGATTACGCACCATTATGTGTTTACTGCCAACATTTGTTGTAGGTAGGTGGAAAATGCCGTGCTAGAAGAAAAGAGATCCACTCTCCACAAATCTGAAAGTATTGTTTTTGTATGTAAAGAAGACAGATGATGTGCTGATATATATATACAGGCATACCCCGCATTAACGTACGTAATGGGTTCAGAGCATGTATGTACTGTAGTGCCGACGAGTATTCTAAAACAAATCTGGGGCAATCACCTACAAGACCCAGGTACATGCTGAGTACATGCTGGGTACATGCAGCAACATTTCAGTGACATTTCTGCAGACAGACTAATGGCCCATCGGATTAACAGCGGGGGTCCCTGGCAGTCCCATTCAAACTGAATGGGGCTGCCAGGGACCCCTGCTGTGTTAATCCGATGGGCCATTAGTCTCTGCAGAAACGTCACTGAAATGTTGCAGCATGTACCCAGCATGTACCCAGCATGTACCTGTGTCTTGTTGGTGATTGCCCCAGATTTTCCAAGGCAAGTTTACGGCAAGTTTTAGAATACTCGTCGGCGCACCTGTAAAGCGAAAATGTACTTAAAGTGAAGCACTACCTTTTCTCACATCGGTAGAGGTAGGGAGCTGGTATTGCTATTCAGGGCGTGCCCGTGTCCTACTCACAGGCGCATGAGCGAGCTGCCGTTTTCCAATTTGGGCGAGGGGAATAAGCGCGTCGCTCAACTGCGGCGGTCTGTAAGGCTGAAAAAGTGTCCGTACTTGCGAAGCGAGCGTACGGACACATGGGGAATGGTGCTATTGTAAATATGTCCGTACTCGCGAGTGTCCGTAAAGTGAAGGTCCTTATAGCGAGACGTATGCCTGTATACATAATGTGTGTGCGTGTGTACATATCTTCTATCTACAGAGGGAGCTCCTCTCTCTCGTGTGTGTGTATGTGTGTGTTAAAATAAAATATATGTACGTGTGTGTATGTGTGTGTGTGTATATATATAGATATAGGGGCCTGCGGAGCATTGCTTTGGAAAGACAAATGCCAAATAAATAGAATATTTGCACCATTAAATACTGCAGCATACTCATGGCCCGAAGGGAAAAATTGATCCTGAGAAATATTATACGTCAGTTTTATCTGACCACAGTTTGCAGCTACACAGCACAATGGTCCTTAACACTTTGTGCGTCACAGGCGCTTCCAATGCACTGCATCTCTCTGACATCAAAACAGCGAATTAAATAAACCCTGTTTGTGAGCATGATATTATAGTCCAGTCCTAGTTTTCTAAACCCCCATTACAACCGAATTCAGGTCCGTATAGTCTTGCATCGGTTTGGAACATTGAGATGAAAGGTGACCAGGTCTGGATGACAAATAATATCAGTGTAGGTTTCACATTGCCTGGACAGGGGCACCTAGCTTGTGCAGTACATCAGGATGGGGGCTACAGCAGAATACGCTGTCCTTCATAACCTGGAGCTTTCATGCAAAGCAAAAGGGAATGCCTGACAGTGCAGGGCTTTTAAATCCACCCAATCCCAGATTTAGGATACCTGGACAGGCTGGTTTTGTCCACCAAATTCCGACACCAGGGAGCATCCCTACGCTCTGTTCTTGAACTGAGCTCCTCTCGTCCGGTTTATGTTTTTATCTGTGTCACTATCAGTATTTTTGTGTATCTGGCTCTTTGCGTTCTCGCTTTCCTTTCTTTGTTGCATTGCTGAGTTACTTGTCCCGTTCTCCCCCACACAGATTTTGCTGCTGTGAATACTAATTGCCTCTTCTGTTGAGACGTTAGCCCAGGCTTGCTATTGGCTAAATGCAGTGAGTGTAATTTTGTTCCTCCTGCCTGCCCTGCTCAGTTAGATTGACTCACTCCTTATTGAGATCACAGCTGGCCTTCATCTGCAGCAGAAAAGCAATGTAGGATAGAGGGGGAGGAGGAACCGTTTCTATCCACACAAGAGCTCGTTCCTGTTGTCATTGGTGACTGGCAGTGGAAGTAAAGCACAGGGAAAGAAAACTGTATCTACTTGACAGCAAATGACTTGTTAGCTATGTGGTGGCAATGAGGAAGGAAGTGTATCTTCAACAGGCGGCCTCCTGGTCCCTCGCCTTGTGATGGTGGAAGAAGACTCAGCCTGCATTACATACCAGTCTAGCCTCAGCTGTAAAGGGAGCACACCAGTAACTCTTTCTGCTTAGCAGCGCTGAGGACGCTGCAGGGACGGATTCAGTTTTACTGCGCTCAGCGGATCAGAGCTAAGAGAAAGGGTGTTACGGATTGCAGTCACCGTCAGAAAGATGATCGGGGTGAACAGCATCAACAGCAGCGCCGGGCGGCTGCGGTCCCGCTCCATGTGCTCAGTCCGCTACGGTCGGAATTACAGAGGGATGGAGACTCTGTGCTACGGCTGGCCCCAGCGCTCCAGGACTCTGAAACCCGTGCTCTACACCGATCTCGTGGTGAGCCGACTGCAGAACCGAAGGAAGAAGAAAACGGTAAATGATGGGGGTTAGGGAAGAGTAGGAATTCTGCGGGAAGCTTGGGGCAGCATGCACCAAGACCTTCCATATCGGTGTCTCTTCAGTAGCACTGTAAAGAGCGTGACACTTTTCCTGAGACACCTCTAGCTTCCCATTGAGTTTGTGGTTTGTTTAGGCAGCCTCACGGGCAGAAATGGACTCGCTCCCTCTGGTGTCTTTCCTCTATCTCTTTAGCTCTTTCTGTCTCCCTCATTCCCTCTCTCCCTTCTTTATTTACGTGTTTTCCCCTCATCCCCTCTTTCCGAGTGAGAAAAATGACAGCCAGGACATGGCTAATATTCTAGGTCCGTGTATTCATTTTCTGTGCTTTGTGACTTCATCAAAAGCATACTGGATGCATGACATTGTCACCCTAATTAGATGTAAAGTAAATGACGAGAGGGGGGCTAGGGGAACCCAGGGGCTAAAAAATAGGCACCTTATGTAAAAATGGTATCTAAAGCCGTTGTTATGTTATTATAATGTATTTTGTTATACTATGAAAGCTATGAATTTAATCACACATTTATATGTGGTGAAACATTGTCATTGTGAAACCAGCACAGTGAATAACATGAGATCCTACTGTATTACAGCAAGTAGGCAAAATGGACAGCCTACGTGGACCATGTGGTCCATACTACTGGTCCATATTAACCCTATCAATCTACTGCTGTCCCCTCTAGCAGGAAAGGTCTTAACTAAAGAGAATTGCAATAAACCATGTTAGTACATTTCATACAAGCGAATTTCTCAAGAACCTGTATAGATTTTTGGAATCTGTATACATATGTATATCAAGATGCTGGAATCATGTGTAAATAAGCACATTTTCACCACCACTACACATTATCTCCCGGTTCCCATCACAGAAGACTCTCAGTATATCTCTATCGCTAGCTCAGAAGACAGACTGTAATTGAAAAGCATTATTAGTTAAAGAATCAGCAGTAAATACAAAGTGAAGATTTAGAGGTTGCATAGGATGGGGGATTCAGAAAGACCTTAGGTATAAATCTATCATTCATTGAAGCTATACTGGTCACAGGCAATGTTGTTCTCTCTCAGTCCTGATAATATAGACCAAAGGTTTTAATTGCACATTATATTTGATCACTTATCGGTTTTACAGTGACAATTGACGCATTAATTCAGTGGTACCCAATCCTTTTAAAGTGTTAATTATTTTGTTCTCGGACCCCTTTATATATCTGGAGCATAAATCAAGATGGCTAATAAAATTAGGCGGTGAGGCGCTCCAAAAACCACATTTAACAGAATAGTGGAATATTTTTATTGGTTAATTAATGTCTTTATCCCTTTCTTTCTCTGACAAGCTCCTCCTGTCTTTTTGTCACTATCTACCTTCCTTTTTCTATGCCACTTTCTATATCTCCTACTGTTTATGCCACCCACCATCACTCTGACGGTCTACACTACACCGTCACTGTACTAATCCAACCAGGAAGTGTAATTCACTGTTATTTACCTGCCTCTCACTGCCTCTCACTCACCTTGCCTCTCTCTCACCCTGCCTCTCTCATTCACCCTGCCTCTCTCTCACTCACCCTGCCTCTCTCTCACTCACCCTGCCTATTACTCACCCTGCCTCTCACTGCCACTCACCCTGCCTCTCATCGTGCCTCTCACTGCCGCTCATCCTGCCTCTCACTCACCCTGCCTCTCACTCACCGTGCCTCTCACTCACCGTGCCTCTCACTCACCGTGCATCTCTCTCACCGTGCCTCTCACCCTGCCTCTTTCTCACCTTGCCTCTCTCTCACCTTGCCTCTCTCTCACCGTGCCTCTCACCCTGCCTCTCTCTCACCCTGCCTCTCTCTCACCCTGTCTCTCTCTGAACCTGCCTCTCACAGTCCCTCTCACTGCCACTCACCCTGCCTCTCTCTCACTGTGCCTCTCTCTCACCCTCCCTCTCACCGTGCCTCTTACGGCCACTCACCTTGTCTCTCACTCACCCTGTCTCTCACTCACCCTGTCTCTCACTCACCCTGTCTCTCACTCACCCTGCCTCTCACTCACCCTGCCTCTCACTCACCCTGCCTCTCATCGTGCTTCTCACTGCGCCATACTCACCCTGCCTCTCTGTCACCCTGCCTCTCTGTCACCCTGCCTCTCTGTCACCCTGCCTCTCTGTCACCCTGCCTCTCTGTCACCCGGCCTCTCCCTCACTTGGCTCTCTCTCACCCTGCCTCTCTCTCACCCTGCCTCTCTCTCACCCTGCCTCTCTCTCACCCTGCCTCTCACTCACCCTGCCTCTCACTCACCGTACCTCTCTCTCACTCGGCCTCACTCTCATCCTGCCTCTCTCTCACCCTGCCTCACTCACCCTGCCTCACTCACCCTGCCTCTCACTCACCCTGCCTCTCACTCACCCTGCCTCACTCACCCTGCCTGTCACTCACCGTACCTCTCTCTCACTCGGCCTCTCTCTCACTCGGCCTCTCTCTTACCCTGCCTCTCTCTCTCGCCGTGCCTCTCTCTCTCACTGTGACTCTTTCTCACCCTACCTCTCTCTCTCACCCTGCCTCTGTGTTATGCATTGTATTTTCTCCATGCATTTAGCTGCTATATAAGGTTGGCCTTTTCTTTCTTTGTCATTAGTAAGCGAGCTCTGTCTCGTCTTGGAACTGACTAAAAGGCAGATTATTGTGCTTTCCAACTGTACCAAAGTTTTCGCTTTAAATGAATGTACATAATGTGTTTTTGTGACTGTGAAAAGAGAGCCACAAGTCTCAGACCGTGTCCATGCTTAGAGCGACCACGCAACCGTGCGATCAAACACATTGTGTTTGCGAACGCCCATAGAGCGCACGTGCACGGGAGCGATGGTGCGGCTGGTTTTCTGCGAGACATTTTTTTTTATTTTGCCTCGCGACGGCCGGGTCACGTGAGCGGTTCAGCCAATGAGGGCGAACCACTCGTGTCGTCATGGGCACGCCCCCCCCGCACGCATCCCAGTACGCTGTGAATCACAGTCCACAGATCACTTGGACGACTGGAGCGTGTGACATCCTGCGGTCCGTCGGCGCGTCCTAGCGTGGACGCGGTCTTACTATGACTGTAGAATGCTGTATAGAAATCCCCAACCCTTTTCCTAAGTCCTCTCCAGTCCAGGTTCTTCTTATTAACCTACAGACATAGGTGGAGTTGGGGTATAAGCAAAAAAAAAAAAAAGCAACTACTTTGGGTCCCCCAGTTCATGGGATCATATCCCAATAAAATGTGATTCATATCTCGTTACAATGTAATTCATTCTCCATTACATTGTAATTGGTATTTGTCCAGAGCCCTCAAATTCTACTTGTTTGGCTACTTGGACAGTTGTGGGCTACAGTTCTATGATGTTACTGTCCAACACTAAAAGGTAAAAAAGCTAAACAAATGCTACTTCATGGGTAAGACCCATCAACTGTCCCCCAAAAGCTAGCACCGCCCCTCCTTATAGAAGCAGCAGAGAAACAGACGTACAAAAACAGGTGAAAGGAGGGAGTGTGATGTTGCTGGGAATGGGATGACGGCTCCAGTCTTCACGAGATTCCAGCCCAGGTCTGGTAGTTCGTCTCGGTTCCCCAGAGTTGCAGCACTTTTGAGAACCAGAATGAACTGGGATTGCAGTTTGAAAACAAGGACTGGATTTTAATATCATGACTTGGAGTCGGGTTAGCATTATAACCTTCTCTAGACCCAAGGAATTAACATATTGCACAACTCTTGTTGGCTAAATCTTATTTTATTTACAAAAGTGAGACATCTCACCAAAAATGGTAGCGTGTGACCCTTGTCGCCCTCTCCAAATACTCCCTATAATCCTTCACAAATAAAGTTAGAAATATAAAAAGTGTGTTGAAGGACTGTCTTGTTTCTATCACTTTAGGTTAGAGTGCAGTGCATAAAAAAAAGTGTGTGTGTGTGTGTGCCGCGCACGCCCATTTGTCTTTTGTCCCTGTTTTGTAACAGAAATTGTATTTGTGATGGTGCTGTTTTTTATTAAAAATCAAAACACAATTTCAGTGACAAAACACAAAGAAGTTTCACTTAGAACGCGCATGCTCTGCACACACACCCTGTTTTAGCTATTTGTACTTCTATATGTGAGTTCATTGTGAGTGTGAGTGCGATTCTTTGACTGTGTATGTTATTCTGTGACTGTGTGTGTGCGTGACTGCGTGCGTGATTGTGTGTCTGTGTGTGTGTGTGTGTGTGTGTGTGTGTGTGTGTGTGAGACTGGGTGAATGACTAACCTGGGTGACTGACTGTGTGGGTGGCTGACTGACTGTGTGGGTGGCTGACTGACTGTCTGGGGGGCTGACTGTTTGGATGGGTGGGTGTGTGGGTGACTCTGTATAGAGGGGGCCCACCTGTGCAGCAGACAGATTGCAAGGGGTCCAGACGGCTGATTATGGAACTTGCGGCCGACTTCTGGGATCCTGCAGATGCGCGCGGTGCTGGGCAGGCCTGCACGCACGTGGCGCAAGCCGCACCTTGCCATGCTGCCTGCGCATGGCAACGGCCACGCCTGTGCACGGCAACTGTTGCGCATGCGCATTGCAACTGCTGCAGTGTTGGACACGCCGGCTGAATTGCGAATGTGGGGAGGTGAATATTGGGTTCTGCTCATGCGCGCCGCGGCTCACCACCTCTTCTGCGCATGCGTATAGTGTTAACCTCTGTGCAGCCTGGAATGGGTTTTTTTGCACATCCGTGAGGGGCACGCAACCATTAGGAGCGTGACATCACCCGCGTTACAGTTTTTTCCCATGTAAACTCTGTAGGTGCCAGCAAAGAAGTTTCACTTCAATAAAAGGTCTAGGACGACTTGCCACAGCCAAATCTCCACCACTCATGAGCCGTCTAGGGCAGCTTGCCACTGCCCTCGGAGACTGATTGCAGCAGGGAGTTGGCTGTGGCGATTGAGATGGCTACAGCAAGTTGAACCATTCCATACAATAAACACCAGGCAGCGATACTCTGTGGCTTTGGCTGATTTCAGTATTTGACCTAGGATGGAGAAGCTGTGGAAGGTTTCAATGTATATAGGGGTAATCTGCGTTATTATCCATTATGCCATGTTCATGTATAGAATTTCTTTTGGCCTCTTCTTGAGTCTATGGATATTTAATCTGTCATTTATCTCTGAAAATCAACTGGCTTTTTTGTCCAAATGTTATTTTATCCAGTATAATTGGATGCATTAATAAAGTTGACAAATCGTATTTATCAGAGATACTTATTGGTTTCTATTCACTCTGTGTACTAGACATTATAAATTAATAATTGCCACTTATAAACATGTTGAAAATTGTGTGTAAAGATCCCAATTTTACTTGACTAAAAAAATTATACTCTCTTATTACATAATAAAACTCCACTTGTCAACATGTATCCTAATGAAAGACTCAAAGATATTGTTCAATTATCTGCCAAATATATTTGGAAAATTGTGCAGTTACATCATTATGGTGCAAAGCCCTTGTAACGATAGAAAAGTATAGTAGATTTGTTGTATGTGTTTGGTGGTTCCCCATGCAGCAGAATAAAGCAGTACGGAGTAAAAATTAGAATATAATAAAAAGCACCACAAAAGAACCACAGTAGCAATGCAAGATAAAGGTGCATATGGGTAAAAGAATCTCCCCTAATTCTCATAAGAATAATATGATACAGTGCGACCCACAGCACTCAAGGTAAAAAGAGAATCGCTCAACGGGAAAGATGCGAAAAAGCAATTTATTCAGACATCAAGAAAATAGAATGTCACAAAAATATGAAATATAGTACAGACGGCGTCTCAATACTCCCTACAAACAGCTAGAAAAGCCAGGCACAGGGAAATGTACAAATGTAGGAAAATAAAAATGAATCTAATACTGCCACACTGTCGGAAACACTAATACTAGTCTAAAGTGTCATAGAAATATGAGAGAATAACCAGAAAATATGAGGCTGCGTATGATTAAATAGTAAAATAGAATGGGGCTATGTATCGAGCACCAAGGCACTTCTTCTAGCCCGTTCCCACGTCTTTGTGGTACTTCCCTAGTTAATTGTCCTCTGGCTCCATATAAGAAAACCTCAATCAGATCCGCCTCACTTCCCAGTCACTCGGAGCATGTATAATCAGCCTCTGTCGTCCACGGCTGCATCAGCCTCTGCCAGCGCGGGTACGCGATCCAGCGTTCCTGGTGGCGTGTTCGCCGTATATAGTCTCATTTTCTGGCTATTCTCTCTCTTATTTCTGTGACACTTTAGAGTAGTGGTGTTTCTGATAGCGGTAATATTAGATTCATTTATTTTATTTATTTTTAACGATCCTTTATTGTAGATTGTGACATACATGGAAACAAAGCATCACATAAAGAAAACATATGTTTACATCATATACATGAAAAGCGATACAATATTTTGACTCCAGTTCTTTAGATTATCTGTCAGATCTGTGAGGCCCGGCTTCTTACATACTTTCTCGTATTTTCCCTTTATATAAGATTATAAAATAAAAGGTAAATAAAATAAACCAACCCAAACAGCGATTCATTTCAATTTTCCTACCTGTGTACATTTCCCTGTGCCTGGCTTTTCTAGCTGTTTGTAGGGAGTGTTGAGACGCCGTCTGTACTATATTTCATATTTCTGAGACATTCAATTCTCTTGATGTTTAAATAGATGGCTTTTTTTGCATCTTTGCCCTTGAGCGATTCTTTTTCTCCTTGAGTGCTGCGGGCCACACTGTATCCGAGTACAAATTAGGCATCCCTCGCCTTCTAAAACGTTATGACCAACTTATAGGAGAAGAATAGGAACCAGAATAAAACATTTAAAAAAACTCATAGCATTACAAACATAGCACTGGTAATTACAGCTTCCTAAGTAATGACACAGTTCCAGAACACCTTATGAAGAACTGTCCTGCGGCAAAGCAATGTTCTGCTGGTCCTCAGGCACCAAAATAAAAGTGTAAGCTCTTGGGGTCAGAGGCTTTATTACTGCTACATATCTTCCCAAAAATAAACTTCTATCTTTCTCTTTTTTTGAAACCCACTACAGCAGCTTGATTCCTTCACTCCTCTATTTTTCTGCCTCCCTTCCTTTCTTGTAAGACTTAATTTCCCGCCCCACGACCCCCCCCCCTTTCCTGATTGGTACCCCCATGCCAGGGCCCCCGCACGAATGTGTTTCTCAGCTTGTTGCTAAAGCAACCACTGCAGCAAACGGATCCATTCATTCAATGCCCATGTTAATTTAATTGGACATTGTCATCGGCAAGCAAAGCTTGTGGGAGAGAAATTAGCAAAATAAAGCTCAATGAAAATGTATCAGCAAAAATAAGCAAACGGACGTGAGAGTCAGAGTAAGATAAATCAGGAGGTTCCCTCCTGCATCATTTCATAGGAATGCTCTGTTTCTAGCACCAAAGCGCATTAGAGGTTAAACATCGTTTAGAAAAACGGCAGAGGTGCTGTGCGTGTTCTGTTTTGTTTTTAAAGTTAAAATTGCTAAAACATTTCAAAACTGGAGATGTTTTTACTTTTTGCAGCTAGCTTTTATGACAGGGAAATTGACAGCCGATAATGCCCATTTACCACACTATTGGCCTATCCTAGAATCACATTTGATGTCCCTTATTTGAAATGTCCTTGTGCCTGTCCCAAACTAAACAGGGTCCCTTACTGTACCACAGGGGTTGCCAAATCCAGTCCTCAAGGGCCACCAGCAGGTCAGGTTTTAAGGATATTCCTGCTTCAGCACAGATGACTCAATTAGTGCTGGAGCAGGGATATCTTTAAAACCTGATCTATTGGTGGCCCTTGAGGACTGGAGTTGGCTACCCCTGTGGTGCAGTATTTGCTTGTATCACTTTTGCTGTGATGCTTTTCCATACCTCTACTATTTATTTATTTATTTATAAAATATTTTACCAGGAAGTAATACATTGAGAGTTACCTCTCGTTTTCAAGTATGTCCTGGACACAGAGTTAAGACAAATAATACATGGTTACAAATACAGTTACATAAATGAACAGGGAATACATTATACAGGCAGTCCCCGGTTATCCGACACAATGCGTTACGCAAAATGGCGTTGTAAAGCGAAACACGTTTTCCCATGGGAACACTGTTTAAATGAAAGGTTCCGTTCCTGAAGGCATTTTTAACACTAAAATACACCAAATATTTTATGCAGGCAATAAGATATGCAGCACACACATAAATTATATAGTGTATATACTGTATTATATATATTATATAACATAATAAATAATATATTATATAGTATAATATAATATTATATAGTATAATCTTATACTATATAATTGAAAGCACTGTATGCCTGCATGCATGCATGCATGCTGGCTGGCTGGCTGTTGCCTGGATGTTCGGTGTCCCTAGGGGAAATCTCATTGGTCCCTTGGGCCGCCCCCGCACACCTCTCATTGGCCTGAGGCGGAGTGACGGCCCAAAGGACACACAGTGTCTCTCTCACTCACACACACACACACACACACACACACACACACACACCTCACCCCCCCCCCCCAAGCTCATCCCCTCCCCCAAGCTCACCCCCCCCCCCCAAGCTCACACCCCCCCCCAAGCTCACACACCCGTGACAGGCCGCGCGAGATGGGAGGGGGGATGCCCCTCCGGTCCCGGCTCCCCCCTGTCACCGCGTGACAGGCCGCGGGACAGGAGATGGGAGGGGGGATGCCCCTCCGGTCCCGGCTCCCCCCTGTCCCAAGATGTCATCTCCCGCTCTCTTCCCCACCGGTCCCGAGGCTCCGCCTCTCCCTGTTTCCCGCGCATTCACCCCTCCCCCCCCATCCACGTGCGAGCTGCCGGACGGGTGAGGGAGCTGCCAGACGGGTGAGAAAGCTGCCGGACGGGTGAGGGAGCTGCCGGACGGGTGAGTGAGCGGCCTTCACCTCCCCTCACCCCCCTTCACCTCCCCTCACTCACTTCCCCTCAGTGAGTTTACACATTTGCACCCCCTTAACCCCTCTCCCTGCTCACACCAGGGCCCTGTAACCCTTCCACTGCCGGGGAGCTCCGCAGTGCGATCTATATACATCGGCAGGACACATTCTATATATACAGAGCAAATTGCATCTGTATGCAGAGAAATAGATCTGTATATAGAGTTTGCCTCTGTGTATACAGTATGATGTGCCTGTATACAAAGTAGCATTTTTTATGTGTTATATACAGGACTTTTTATAGTGCAGAGCTCTGTGTATAGTGCATGTGCACAGTGCTGTGTATAGTGCATGTGCAGAGCGCTGTGTATAGTGCATGTGCAGAGCGCTGTGTATAGTGCATGTGCAGAGCGCTGTGTATAGTGCATGTGCAGAGCGCTGTGTATAGTGCATGTGCAGAGCGCTGTGTATAGTGCATGTGCAGAGCGCTGTGTATAGTGCATGTGTAGTGCGCTGTGTACATCTAAATGTGTATCTTACACGTAGGCAAACTAAAACATCCCGGGCAACGCCGGGTCTCTCAGCTAGTATTATATATATACGCCCTTATGACGCTTTGCAACGTTGTTTATGTGAATGTGTATATATACACACATTCACAACGTTGCAAAGCGTCGTAAGAGCGTTGGATAAGCCATTTTGGCGTTGTAAAAATGAACATAGGTATGCATTGCACAGCGTTGGTTAAGCCATTAGTTGTAAAGCGAAGCGTTGTAAAACGAGGATTGCCTGTATACAAGACATTGCATGCACAGTTAAAGAAAATATATGTTATGGGCGTATGTAACAGTTACAGACCAGATTAAAATGTGAGACAGCCTTAGATTTGAAAGAACTTAATCTGGTGGTGGATGTGAAAGTCTCTGGTAGGTTGTTCCAGTTTTGGGGTGCACGGTAAGAGAAGGAGGAGCGGCCAGATACTTTGTTGAGCCTTGGGACCATGAACAGTCTTTTGGAGTCAGATCTCAGGTGATAGGTGCTGCATGTGGTAGAGGTGAGGAGCTTGTTCAGGTAGCTGGGTAGCTTGCCCATAAAGAATTTAAAGGCAAGACAGGAAAGGTGAACTTTGCGCCTAGACTCTAGTGATGACCAATCTAGTTCTTTGAGCATTTCGCAGTGATGTGTGTTGTAGTTGCATTGGAGAACAAAACGACAAATTGAATTGTAGAGGGTGTCAAGTTTGCTAAGGTGGGTTTGAGGTGCCATGCCATATACTATGTCTCCATAGTTAATAATTGGCATTAGCATCTGCTGTGCGATACGCTTTCTGACCAGGAGACTTAGGGAGGATTTGTTCCTGTAAAGTACCCCTAGTTTGGCATAGGTCTTGGTTGTCAGGGTATCAATGTGCATTCCGAATGTTAAGTGGGAATCAAACCATAAGCCCAGGTATTTAAAACTAGTGACAGGGGTTAGGGTGATGTTAGTGTTGGTTCTAATATGGAGCTCAGTCGCTGGAAGCTTTAAGAATTTAGTCTTGTCCCAAATACCATTGTTACAGTCATATCAGTGTTTAAAAACAGTTTGTTTTGGGAAATCCAGTTTTCGAGTCTCAAAAAGTCAGACTGAAGTATGTGTTGAAGGTCAGAGAGGCTATGGCTGTGTGCATTTAGGATTGTGTCATCTGCATACATGTGTATTGAGGCTTCCTTACAAGCTGTGGGAAGATCATTAATGAACACTGAGAAGAGTAGGGGCCCCAGAACAGAGCCTTGCGGGACACCACAGGTGATATCCAGGGGTTTGGAGTTAGAGCCTGAGATGGACACATGTTGGGATCTTCCTTATAGGTAGGACTGAAACCAGTTTAAAGCATGCTTCCCTATTCCAGAGCTCTGGAGTTTGTTAAGCAGGATAGCATGATCAACTGTATCAAAAGCCTTTGCAAAATCTAGGAATACTGCACCAGTGAGTTGTCCCCGTTCCATTCCACACTGGATTTCATTGCAAACTTTTAGCAGGGTAGTTACGGTGGAGTGTTTGGGACGAAAGCCGGATTGGAATTGGCTAGGGAAATTTGTCTTGGTGTAGTAGTCGTTTAATTGGGAGTGGACACATTTTTCCATGACTTTGGATAGAATTTTCACTCCAGAATCGTCACTTTCAGTGACGTTCACCCTTTGACCCAATATTTCTTTCTCCCTGGAAAATCAGTATGGCGAAGTTTTAACTCTATATATGTTCCCTTTGTGGGAAAGCGTGGTGGGTAGACCTCCGCAAAATGCTCACAGTACTTTGCATACCATGCCAACCTGCCTCTTGGTTTTGTACAAGAATGTTTACAAGCATTTTTTTGGTTTTTATTACATTTGCAACATGAGTCTGAAATATGGCTTTTGAATGAGGGCTACTGGACAATTGCACCTAAGCTAATTTAAATATTCAAATAAGCTTATTTCCCTGGTATCTCAGGTATCTCTCCGCATGTTGTATTGGGGAGTGTTATTTGGTAGGTATATAAGTCTGGTACTTTTACTAAATGGGGTCCCTCCTCCATCCCCATCCCCTTTTCTCCCCTTTTTTTTCCCCTTTCCATCCCATAATTCAGGCTTTGGACATTTTGAAATAGTTAGATTTTTCAAAGTTTGACATAAATGACCAGTTTTGCCAGCGTTAAAAGTTTGCACAACTTTATTACAGAATAATGTGCAATGGTTGGACAGAAACACTTTGGTTGTTATTCATTAAACAGAGATGGAGCCGATTGGGAGCGATATCACACGGGATGTTTGTTTCCATGCGATGGTGCCAGTGGGGAGTTTAAATTAATAACTCCCTTTTCTTCTCATTCTTGTTTATTACATGACCACATGAGTGAATCCACTCACACTCATTTTGTGTTTCGTCGGAATTAGACCCATAATGCTTACTCATGTTTTCGTTGAATTTGCTCGCCTGGTGCTGCCACTCTCATATGAGGGGTGACTTATGCTTGAGTAAGTGCAGTCTTTTAATTACATGTATGAAAGGGGTGTGTGAAACACAAACCATGAAAAAATAGGAGGTACTTAGTAACCTAGACCAGTGATTTATAACCTAATTTTGGTTAAGGAACCCTAACGGAAATTCTGAGGAACCCCCAAAACATCTCTAATGGCAACTCTGTGATCAGATGAATTGTAAATTCTTCTGTATTTGATACAATTTTCAAGTTACCGGAAAATTGCAGGGGACCCTTTAGGGATGCCCGGGGAACCCAAGGGTTCCTTGGAACCTTGGTTGAAAAACACTGACCTAGACTATAAATTGGGCTAGACTGACCTGTACCTTATGTGAAGTAAGGATAGAAAACTTGACATTTCCTGGCTTCTGAGAGCCCCATAAATGAGACAGTTTGTATCGCGCCAGAAGTCTTAGCGCTAGATTCACGAAGCTCATAAATCAGAGAAAATAACGTGTCGTTACCTAAAACAGGAATGGACATAATTTTCGGCTTTAATGCAGTATTTAGGTAATCATATGCAAATATGACAGCACCAATTGAGCTAATGAGCATAAGGCTAGCGTCAGGTTATGTACAAATAGAGTGAAGGTATTTATGTCTTGGTGTTACCAGCCAGACTTTTGAGAGACCGAGGCTCTGGCTTCACTTTGGAAATATTTATCACCTTTTTGTTGTTGATTGAGTCACTTTTCAGATATTTAGCACTCTCTGACGTACGCAAAGGAGAGGCAAGAGCTATTTCAGGGTCCGGCTGGGAGTAAGATAGGTCTTAAAGAAATGTAGCGCTCCTGGCATGAACCATAAGGGGGCCTAGTGAATATGGGATGAATATAATTTAGGCTGCCGTAAACGCATTTGCATGTCATTTACAATAACAGCCTTTACAAATAATGCCAGGCTATTTACAGGAGTAAATCCTCGTTAATGTCACGTTATTTGCGTGGGTGAAAACTATGTTATGATTAATAGGCGTTTATCTTAGGTTAATATCATGTTAAATGATCTAACAGAGCTTAGTAAATCTAGCCATTAGTTTAAAAAGAGAAAATAAAGCAGAGTACTAGAAACTAAATACAAGTGGCTCTCTATTCCCCATACGTAGTGGGAAATGGAACATTCTAATGAGCTCTTGAATAGAGTTCAATAGGTTAATAATATCTTTGGCAGCTGTCTGGGCCAATGAATATATGTTTTATGTACTGGGACTGTGCATGACTTGTAGCACAGTAGCATCAAGTATCATGATTTATAATTAAATAATATCACAGCTTTATATCGTTCCATAGTGATGCTATACTCCCCACTCCCACCTGACATTTATTTTCTCCCATAGACGCCAGCTATAAAGTTTTTATGTCACACTGCACTGTGGAAACAATTGAGCTGTTTTGGTGAAGGTTGGGGCGAGCATAACATGCATTATAACCAAATGATAGAAATATCAGTCCATTATGTAGCGCGTCAGATCGGAGAAGTTGCTTAGCGACGGTGTAGATGAGAGCCCACTGAGCTTTCCTTCTACAGTACCTACTGTTTCATCAAGCAGAGCTGTTTCTCTCCAGAGCTATTTTAACATGCAGCAGGTAGGCATAGTCACGTGGCTTAGACAAACAAACGCACAGTTCTTTATTGTTCAATGAACATCAGGGCAAGATGACAGGCACGTGTTTAGAACGCAGGGAAGAAAGATCATTTGTTTGCCAAAGAATGATGAAATGATCTAGCTTGTGCGTCGTTAGGTGTGTAATGTTTGCAGGAGCGTGAGAGACTCGGGCAGCTCAAAACCTAAACTGAAAGAAAGAACTGATAAAGAACTATAGCTAACTTTACATACCGTAGTAATATATTCATTTGTTTCTAAAAGGCAACATTTACATCATGGAAGGAGCGAGGCTTTCAAATGGCCAATAGACATCAATAACAACAAAAATAAGTGGTTGAGAATGCCAGTATGTATATATGTCTTTATATAGCGCCATTAATGTACATAGCGCTTCACAGCAGTAATACATGTGACCATCATATAAATAATGCTAACATCAGATAATGGGAAGAAGTGCTTCAGACATAAAAGTAACATTTAGGAAAAGGAGTCCCTGTTCTGAAGAGCTTACAATCTAATTAGTAGGTAGAAAGAACATATAGAGACAGTAGAAGGGCGTTCTGGTAAGTGCGTCTGCAAGGGGCCAAGGTTTATGTATCAGGTGTATACAGGGCTGTCACCTTCTGCTGAAGGTCAAACCGGAGAGATGTAAAATATACAGCTTGTAAGGGAGCTTCAATACACATGTATGCAGATGACACACTCTTATATGCACACAGCCATAGCCTCTCCAACTTTGAAATTTCAATCTGAATTTTTTGAAACTTGAAAACTGGATTTCCCAAAACAAACTGTTTTTAAACACTGACAAGACTATAACAATGGTATTTGGGACCAAAGCTACATTTTTAAAGCTTCCAATGACAGAGCTCCAGATTAGAACCAACGCTAATACCATATGGTTTGACTCTCCCATTTAACATTTGGGATGCACATTGATACCCTGACATCCAAAACCTATGCCAAACTAGGTGTACTTTATAGGAACAAATCCTCCTTAAGTCTGCTGGTCAGAAAGTGTATCGCACAGCAGATGCTAATGCCAATTATCCACTGTGGGGACATAGTATAAAGCTTGGCACCCCAAACCCACCTTAGCAAACTTGATACCCTCTACAATTAAATATGCCGTTTTGTTCTCCAATGCAATTACAACACACATCACTGCAAAATGCTCAAAGAACTAGATTGGTCATCACTTGAGTCTAGGCGCAAAGTTTAATTTTCCTGTCTTACCTTCAAATACTTTCTGAACAAGCTCCTCACCCCTACCACATGTAACACTTATCACCTGATATCTTTCTCCAAAAGACTGTTCATGCTCCCAAGGTTCAGCAAAGTATCCGGCCGCTCCTCCTTTTCTTACCTTGCACCCCAAAACTGGAACAATCTACTGGAGACTCTCACAGCCGCCGCCAGTCTAAGTTCTTTCCAATCTAAAGCCGTCTCACATTTTAATCTGGTCTGTAACTGTTACATACGCCTATAATATATATTATCTTTAACTGTGCATGCAATGTCTTGTATATAATATATACCCCTGTTCACTTATGTAACTATGTATTTGTAATCATGTATTATTTGTCATCATAATTATGCCCAGGACATACTTGAAAACGAGAGGTAACTCTCAATGTATTACTTCCTGGTTAAACATTTTATTAATAAATCGTAGGTGTTGTTAATGGGCAAAAAAGTATAATAGTTTTGCTATATGTATTAACAATAACTTTTAATATAGAAAATCAAGCTGTGTTTCATTGGGAAAAAATATGTTTTTTTTGTTTTGCTTCAGTGCAAAATGTAGTTGCATCCTCTAAGTAAGGGTTGTGTAAATGGGGAGCACGAAAGTTTCTGGGGTCGCATGACGTCGTAACGTCAGAAAATGAAAAAAGACAAAGAAGTTTGCGCACCCCAGCTCCACGTTTATGCAGATAGCGAATTGTAGCGTTGACCAACAGGTCGGGTATTAGGGATATCCCTGCTTCAGCACAGGTGGCTCTGTCTTTGACTGAGCCATTGATTGAGCCACCTGTGCTGAAGCAGGAATATCCTGAAAACCTGACCAATTGGTGGCCCTTGAGGACTGTAGTTGGCCACTCCTGTTCTAGGGGATGAACTTTGCCCTCATATCGTTCAGTTTAGGTCAATATCAGAGCACAACAGATAAACAATATTCGTCACATTAAGATGAGAATATTGATTTTCCTTACTGAACATGTTCAAGTGTAAAGGTTAAGAGGTCTTTAAAAGAGAATTGAAATCACAGCCCACATCTGAGAACACATAGAATAAATGCTCTAGCTACTAAACAAAAAAAGCAAAAAGCGTGTCCACACCAGGGCATAGATTGGAATGGAACCGATTCATATAATATTAGATGGATACCAGAAAACAAGTGTTTCAAGCTTCCAAAGTGTTCATCATGAAGGTAAAACCCAAGGTCTTCAGTAAAATGGGTCATTAAGTCGTGAAAGATGATGTGGCTTATTCTATATCTGCTGAAACCCCCAATGGGTCTTGTTTCAGCTGGAGTTCCCTATTAAAGTCAGGGAGGCATTTCGGGCCAAAAAGAACCGGATTGTCTGCTTTGGCGATTATAGAATAAGCCCTATATATTTTTGTACTTGTTTTTTTTTTTGCAACACTATTTCCACGGCATAATCAACAATGATTGTAGCGGAGTGTGGGCTGTGTACAACATACTTGGCCTGTGTTCTAAAAACAATAAACAGAATTGTGGTGAAAAGTGTAATTTGCATTGTATTTTGGAGGTGAAAATAGCACAGTTGGATGGGTAAAACTAATTGCATTCGTGCTGTAAAAATCTAAGAAGCCTTAACATTAATCGTTTTCCTTTTGGGGTCATCCTAGAAATCACATGGGCCAGCATTTCCCCAACAATTGGCATATTTATATGGTATATGATATATTGTTCATGTGCTACTTAATATACCGGTAATATCAAATCCTATTTACATTTTCTATTTGTCTTTTTCCTCTTCCTCCAGGCTCTATACAGCTCCATTAAGAATGAGAAGCTACAGTGGACAATGTAAGTGATGATTTTTATTCTGACAAGTCTTGGGTATGTTTTTGTCTTCGTCATCGGTTGTGTTTGTAAGATTGACATGGTTTTTGTTGAACCTTTTCTGTATTCTTTCGGTGATCTTTCAGTTTCAGGGGCTCGGTTACTGTAATGCAAGTCATGGCTTTTTGTTCTCCATGACTGGAGATCACAGTACAAAAACCGTGATCATATTTAATAGAGCAGTGAAAAGTATGCATTTGTAAGTTTTGGGAGATTGTGGGAGGAAGTTGTTTTAGAGCAGGGGTGGCCAACTCCAGTCCTCAAGAGCTACCAACAGGTCAGGTTTTCAGGATATCCTTGTGTCAGCACAGGTGGCTCAATCAGTGGCTCAGTAATTTTATGACTGAGCAACTAATTGAGCCACGTGTGTGGAAGCAGGGATATCCCGAAAACCTGACCTGCTGGTAACTCTTGAGGACTGGAGTTGGCCACCCCTGTTTTAGAGGGTGGGTCAATATCAAGAAATATGTTTAATCTGTGAACTGAAGCTAACCTAGTGCTAAAAGCGTTTTATAGCAGTTCTGCAGCCAGAAGACAACGCTTAAGCTAAGGCCCCGCTGCCTCAGACCATGCGCACCCGCACTGCAGACAGGCGGCGCGTGGAGAGGCACTTGACCGCTATCTGCAATCTGTAGGGAGCTGGAGCGCGGGGCCTGGCCACAATGGGTTGGCTGGGCGCGGCAATGACGTCTTGGGGCGGGGCCATCACACTGTGCCGGAGTGTGTCTCGGCTCACACAGGAGAGAGTCTGTGGGAGGGAGCGGGGGGGCTCGCTTGGTGCTGCAGAAGACAAATCGCTGCTTTCCTCCCCCCTCTCCTCCCCGCTCCCCAAAGCCTCCCCGCTCCCCAAGCCTCCCCTCCTCCTCTCCTCATTGGCTCACAGCCACACCACGTGACGCGTCACCGCTCTGGATTACAATTCTCTTGCATCCCCTGGCGGCTGACTCGTCACAGCGTGTAGCGAGCCCTGCAGGGAGGAGGGACTGGGGCCGGCTCGGGAGGAACTCATGCCTGGTGAGTGACGCGCACGCGGCCGCGCGCGCCGTCGGAAGCAGCGGGACCCAGGCCTTAGAAGGTCCCTGAGAGTATAAAACATGTATCGGGGGATGGGGGGAATGGAGCTAGTTGCAGAAACCTGGAACTCTTTGTCCTCTGAAGAAACTATATTCTTACTATTTACGCGATTTGGAATGTTGCTGTTATGGCCCATATTTACTAAATAGTGCTTATCCATAAGACCATTACCAAAAGGCACCTTACAGACCATTCGTTTGAAGGTTGCTCTAAGGTGTCTTCCAGCGTCAGAACGTATCCTATGGAGTGGCACCTCTTTGTGAATATGTGCCAATGTCTTATTTATAGTGCTTCAAAAAAAATACTTATTTCAGTGTATCATGTGCAGCACACTGAAAGGTGGCACCATTGCACTGAGTTGGATGGTAAGCCATTTATCTCAGTGCTGTTAGAAAGGAATGGGCAGGGCGATCTCTTATTATAATCCCATGGTATTTTTGTTACAATTGGTATCATGTTTGTGATACACTAAAACCAGACCGGACATCCAGTTATTGCATAGTTTACTTTCCTCTAGGTTGATTTTGCGGCCCACTGATTAATATGTTAAGGGATCCCAAAAACTGTCATCCGTAGCAAAGCCCAACTCCTGCTGTGGGGTGAGAGGAGAATGGTGATGCAGGATTTCTATTCCAGCGTTGTTGCCCTCTATTAGGGGCCTACTCAGTAAACTCAGATAAGTGACTTATCACCAGTTTTGGGCACTTTTCAAGTGAGTTTGCATGTGTAGCTATTCAGAGAGCTCCGATAACAGGGCAAACTCGCTTTAAAACTGCTTCTTCCCGATCGATAGCACTCCTGCTCAGAGAAACCAAGCGGTAGCTCCAAATATACTCAAACTCGCATTTATTTACAAATCGAGCTATCCAGGAAGCTCTGAGATACACATGGTGGCTGCAACTCGCAGATTCTGATCTGAGATGGGATCCACAATGTGTATATGAAGCAGACAATGTATTGTTATTACATCGGATTTTAGACGGTGGTCTCCGGAGCTGACCCGCATTAATATCAGCTCTAGAGACCCCCTTCTTCAATTCTATGTCATAAAAATACATTTACAGCCAGCTTCATTACCTTAGTGGCTAACCGCTAAGGTAATGAAGGGGTTAAATATCAGTCCCCGGTTTTGTTGGTGGTAGAGGGAGTGGATCAAGCTTGTAGTTGCCCAAGGATGGGTGTTTAAACCTCACAGGAGGGTTGCGGGAGGAGTTAACCCCTTCGTTACCGTAGCAGTTACTACCGCTAAGGTAATGAAGGGGTTAATTATTCCCTATAACCACCAAGTAGGCCTAAACACTCACCCCGGGGCAACCCCTTCACCCACCCCCTCTAACACCAACACCACACAGGATTGGGCCAAGTGTTATTAGCCAACGATGGTGAATAGCGCTTTTGCCCATTCAAATAATCATTACCATGTAACACACTCAAATACATTACTATAAAACCAAACTCTAGCGTCTAGCCATTCAATCCATTGATTGTCATTGTGGTAATCTGTACCACATTGGCAAGCAATAATTACCCAATACCCCCCTCCCCCCCCCCTCAACAAACACTGTAATGGGAAAACGGCTTAGGTCACAGATTGAGCCACTGATTGAGCCACCTGTGCAGGGATATCCTGTAAACCTGACCTGTTGGGGGTCTTGAGGGCTGGAGTTGAGAACCCCCTGGATTAAGGGATGCGGTTGTTTCTTTCGTGTTTATCTGGCTAGGCGGCCAAACATTTAAATGTTACAATGCTCATATTAATATTAGTGGGTTTATCCAATTACAACACATGGCTTAAACTAGGAAATCTGAAGATAATCTCTATAGTGGCTATTAACCTCTCCTTGCTCATGTTGATCTGTCTATGCTCTAATTTGCTGAACTTCCGCTACTTGGAACAAATAATGTCACATATGAATAAATGAGGCATTGAAACTATCAGGGACTGTTTTTAGTACCTCTCTTGCCCATTCTTTCCCCCTTGATAGTTCCTGTCCTGTTTCTGAACCCCCTGCTATATGGCTTCCCTTTAGGCCCATTTAATTAACAGTTCAGAGGGAAGCTTCTTCGGTGGGTCCTTTAATTACATTTAAGATGCCTAAATATTTCACAGTAAATATATATGATCATAATTTAAAAAAAAATAAAGACAACTCCTATGCAAATGACACCATGTAAATGGAAGTGTGCTGTTAAATAGCCATTTACCCACTAAAGCATTGACTTTGCACGCCATCCTCAGGGTATCGCTGCCACAACACATTTTAGGAGTGAATGGACTGCAAACACATGAATGCGCACAGTTTATATACATTAGTTCACTATCCCCAAAACATGCTCTGGCTGGAATTCCCTGACAGAGGGAGGAAGAACCACGGCACTTTATTACTATTCTACTCTGACTGTCTGACAGCAAATTCGCCCATTCTCCTGCGCACTCAGATCCCTAATACACCCATATGCGCTCAGTATGTCTTCCAAAATGCCTGCCTGATTGCAAGCGCGTCGGGAAATGATCTGCTCTTAATGTTTACTTTTATGCCTGACTTTCTTATTCCTGTGTTTTCCATTTGCTTGTATAAAGAGCGGTGTGCATTGTCTGCGCCAGGGGGGGCTCAACTCCAGTCCTCAAGACCCCTCCAACAGGTCAGGTTTTCAGGATATCCCAGCTTCAGCACTGGTGGCTCAATCAGTGGCCCAGCCACTGATTGAGCCACCTGAGCCGAAGCTGGGATAGCCTTCAAACCTAAAATGTTGGGGGGAAAGTCTTTAGGACTGTAGTTCAGCACCCCTGGTCTGCGTAATATAAAAATAGCATGTTACCAGTTCACTGAACAGAGAAGAGATGCAGGATGACACTTTGGCAGTTCCCTACTCTAATAATTACTGCACAGCAGTTTGCGTGGTATTCAGCAGTGCTGAAGTGGCAAAGCTGCTTTAAGATCTAAGATAGGCACGGTATGAAAATCAGGTGCCCCAGTCTGACTTTTCTTCTTCCACTTTACCGTGATGAGCAATAAAATCGATGCACTCAACCGTTGGATCGTTTTTGTGACAAGTGTCCTTTCAATTCTAACACTTGGAAATCCTTCCAAAAAGCTGTAAGGTCATTGTCTTGTAACAGTACGGGACAGAGTTAGGACATGAGGGCGCCATATGGTTTTGCACTTGATCTGGCAATTAGTCAATGGTTTTAGAGAGAATACATACAGCATTGTATCTAAGCTAATTGGGAATAAGAAAAGTGAGGAAATAGAGCATTGGAGAGACCCCTTTGCTTAAGTGAGATCATGTTTGCAGGCGTAGCTTTAAGGAGTCGTTGGTTTGGGGAGACATATTTCCTCCTGGAAACATACTAATGGTTCTTGTTCAATAATGCACCCCCTGTTCTCTTACAAACCCATATTTTAAGGGGGGAAAAGAACAATTTGGGGCAGGTTGTCCTCATCTGACCCTTTTTTAAAGCAGCAAAAAATCCTTGCACTATATATATATATTTCTGTTATAGGATTGAAGCAGGGGGTCTCAGTAGTTGAACTGTGTTAATTTCAGCTCTGATGACCCCCTGCTTCCAGAGGTACTTTCCTCCCTAGGGGGTACCGGTATCTCTGCAGCCAGGGAACTTGTGTGCTAAACAGGTGGCTCTGATTGAGACATCTGTGCTGAAGCAGGGACTGATTGAGCCACCTGTGCTGAAGCTGGGATATCCTGAAAACCTGACCTCTTGGGCGGGGGGCTTGAGGACTGGAGTTGAGCATCCCTTGACTTACAGTATCCGCTCACCTTACATTGTCTTGCATTAGTGGAGTACAATGTTTGTTGGTCATATTGCATATTGTCTACATTCCAAGATTTGTTTCCAGCGCCGGTAGCCGACCTCAGTGACCTCATTATCTGAGGTCTCAATCTCCACCAGATTGCAAGCCGTAGTGTGTTTAAGCATACAGTAACATGCACAACGTTGTACAAGTAACAATGGTGTTTAGAGGGGCCCTGTTCAGATCTCCCGAGGGATTTTAGGCAGATACGCCAGGAGAGGGCACGAGACGCATTATAAGATGGCGGCGCAGGAACTGTAAGTAAGAAGCCAAGGGATTGATTCAGCCAGTGGGGTTTATTTTTATTGTGTGCTTCAGACATTATGTCTACCCCATAATGTTGTCTGACTCTACATGATGAGAAAAATCAGCAATAGAATTTGTCCCCTCAAATATTTACGGCCAATATAGAGGCACAGAACAGGGATATACTGTATGTTGAAAATACCTGCTACTGTACTATCAACATTGTTTTTAATATCTGTGTTTCTACTTTAGCGTTCCTTTCCTTCTTTTAAATATGAGACCGCTGATTTGTTGCAATGTTCCATACATTATAACCCTCCTCAACAAGCATATTTGGAATAGTGACAATAAAACTGGCATTAGTGTACTTTATGCTAAGTCAATATATAGCTAGCATACCATTTTTTTTATATATGACATCACCAGAATTGCAATCAAACCGCAGGAAAGCATTTACGGGCACACATGGGGGAGAAAGAATATATACACTCAGCATTAATAAAATGCATTCTGTTCTATTTTAGCCTCTTCTCTGCCAGAGGGGACAAAACTACATTGCGTTAGAGACATGACTCGCCCCACTGGCAACTGAAGGGTTACAAATAATATAGAATGGTGCATCACTGCATCTAGTAAGTTAGCATCCTTCATAATGATGCGTTAAACACGGTAATATATGACAGCATCCTCTTTATGCTTCAGAGAGAACAGTATAGCGTTGCAAAATAAGTCATCTTCTCTCAGAAATGAGACCTAATATCCCCTTATTACACATCTGCAGTCAGGTATTTGTGAAAACGAATTTGTTCCCAGTGGTTCATTATACCTGTAATGCGGACAAGCTAGCTCTCTGTCATGTCAAAACAGAACACGTTGTTTTTTTTTTAAATGTCAGCGAATACAGTATCTTGTTATTAGTGTTATAAATCACGGCTGTGACATTAATGATTCAGAAAGCTCCACTCAACAAAGATCACAAGCCTTGTAACTAGATGTCTTCACTGTACAAAACCTTTATAAATGGAACAATCAGCTATTTAATATTTTCTTCAGCAAAACAACTGAAACTGGCTCCACTATTCAATTACAGTATCTGCACAGCGCTACAAATGCTCCAATGTTTATTTATAACATGTTTTACGTTGAGAGTTGCCTCTCGTTTTCAAGTATGTCCTGGGCACAGGGGTATGATTATACATGGTTGCATTAAAGTGGTAATACATTCAATTTGCAGACATTTCATGGACAGTGATAATATATGATCGTGGGCGTACAGTATGTGCTGTAATAGTTACAGGCAAGGTTAAAATTGTGTTAGAAGAGGTAGGATAAACTTGCAAGTGTTGTGTTCCATTCATTCTCAAATCATGTTGAAGTTCAACTCATATTTTAGTTTGAAACATACACTTTCTTCCTTTTTTCAGTTGAACTTGCAAGCTCTACTACAATAAGCTTATTGGTGCCTACTTTTACAGGAAGGCTTTTTCATTGGATATTTAGAAATAAGGCTAAGCTACTGTATAATGAGGCTTGACAGGTAACTACAACCCCCCACCCCACCCCCTACATTACCAGCTTACTGTAATTCACATGTAACGGGTATTCCCTGTGAATACAGACGCTACTACTGCTGTGTATACCTGTGCGGCTCTCAGGAGCCTAAGCCTCCGCTCGGGGAGTCTGGGGTACATACATATAACTATCTCGTGATGCAACGCCTCCACCTGGGAGGGATCCCAACGGAGTGGGAGGAGGCCCTCACAGGAAACAATCACGGTAAACACACAGTTGTAAAACAGGACAGGCTTTACTGAATATATGCGCATAACTTATACTCTACTGTACATAACATTCAACGTTGCATTTGGGTAAGGTATAACATACACCCCGCTCCCACCACCGTGTATCCCCACACCGTCTCCAATCGCACTATACAAGGCCCCTGGCCACTCTCCACGTAAGTGTCCCCAAGTGATACCCCCACCCTTTAGGCGTGCTTCTTGCGTTGCTGTACAGTGTTGGTGCACTTGAAGATATGATACCTGCCCGGGGCTCCCACCCCGGGTTCCGCAGACTACGACAGGGATTCCGCCCGATCCGACGTCGTCTTCCGCACCGCGTTGGGTGAATTCCGGCGTGGATAATATCACCTTAGTCTCAGTGTCTTTGGTGGCGTTCTGAGCCCAGAACCCACCTCGCAGGGCTGCACGGCTTCAGCGCTGTGTCCCTAACTAACCAAATAGCTAATGGGGCAGTGTCCCTATCTAGGGCCTGTCCCTATAGCACCGCAAGCTACACAGTGGCTCAGGACCTAACTGGGACCTAGGGGGCTGCTGGCCTAATGCAGTGGGTCACTGACCCCTGCACTCACCTCCTTCCCCTAGCTTGTCCTGGTCCTGACTCTACGTGCTGCTCAAAACCCCGCGAAATGTATCTAAAATCCCTTCGGCAGGGAGATGCTACAGTCCTATTGGCTCCCTGGCGTCACGTGGGGTCCGATAAGGCTCATGGGAACTGTAGTCCCTGCCCAGAGCCCCCTCCTGATTGGCCCTCGTTCGCGCGCGTCTCCTGCGCATGCGCGAACTTCCCTGCTGGCCACCGCACCGAGATCTGCACTGCGCATGCGCGAACACTTAGAAGATGGTGGCGCCCTCGCCGCCCTGCTTCGGGAGCACCGGGAGCCCTAACGACGCGATCGCGGCCCTGGCAACCGGCCGCACGCGTCCCCGGCAACCCCCGAGCAGGATCCTGACCGCCCCCACTCTTCCGATTGGCCGACGGGACCGCCATTGGGCTCAGAGGCACCCGCGATCGCCAGGAAGGTGCAATTCTGCAATTTGCTCCAAAACATTTTAATCTGGGTTTATTTGCGCAGCAGCCAATGTTATGAAGCTTGATCATCTTGCTTCTTACGTTCTGCAAAGATCTCTTAGGAGCAGAGGTCAGCGCCACCTTAACCTGGCGGATTTATTTGCCACAAGAGGAAGTGGAACACTGCACCAGTTATAGGCTCAACTTTTGTTATGTCATAGTATTGCTCTGACTATCTATTCCCCTAACTCCTCATAGAACCACTCCTCCAAATGCTCATGACATACGTGGAGCAATTTGGACGCAGACATTGTCGTGGGCACCTTAAATTAAAATGATGCCATTTTCACATGTTCATGGAGCAATGCTTCAGTTTGCAACACTTGATACATTTCTCCCCTTTTGCGGTGGGAGATTCCATACAAATTCAGGACAGTGCCCTTAAATAAGGGCCAGTTTGCAGCCCTAGTTTTGCATTGTATGATCACACAGGGGTATTTATCCTCCGGCTTCCACAGTTTTGTCCTTACAAATGTAAGGACGGAACTAAACATAGCGATATCCCATCTGGCAGCCCGTAGGCAATTCTGCTCTTTTCATAATAGCTCAGCCTGTCACATTATATCCTAATGGACTTTGTGATCCCATTCAACATCATGTTTGTGATGTAGTGTTATTATTTTACAATAGAATTAATTGAAGCGAAAATTAACAAAATAACACATGTAAACAAAACATCTAGTGCAGGAAGAGGCCTCCTAGGGTAATCCATACGTTACATGCAGCCTGTTACTGCATGTCCCAGCTGCCTCAATATCACACCATGTAAAACACAGCAGACTCCGCGGATTTGGAGTATAACATGCAAATGCAAAATCCATTCGCAGGACCTCCATACAGTATCAGCATGCGGTAAGTCACATGTTGCGCCGATTAGCCTGAGAAAGCAAGTTCAAAACACATGGAATCCTCCACCTGCAGCAGCTCATCCTCTCGAACGGATCGATCCATGCCTGCGCTGTGAGATGCAGCTAGTGGGGAACCGTTGCAAGTAGAAATACAGCATCTCCCGTTTGCTTTGTGAAAGTTGCCTCAAAGTACTTTTACAAATAGGTGAAATTAAGGGACATTCATAGTAACACAGTCACATAGTAGTTTAGGATGAAAAGGGACATATTCATAGAGTTCAATTTTTGTAAATTCTACATGGATGTGTATATGTCATCATTATTGTTATATTGATCCAGAGGAAGCACATTGACCCCCCAGTGCAACATTTGCCAATGATGTTGCACAGGGAAAAATCCTTCTAATTGAATTAATTTTGACTATGTCCCCTGAGATGAATTCCTCAAACGTCTCTCTTAAAAAATGTTATAATATATAAGTACTGCTTGTATTGGTTGAGCTTAACATAACACATGGCCCAAAATAATCTAACCCATTTGATGCCTGAGGCTACCAATGCATCGCAAAGGAATGCATTCAGACACCAAAAGGGTTAAGATTAAAATCCTACAAATAAAAGACAAAGTCAAAAACCCCTAACATCAATACCATATCTGCAAGTATTAATAGGGTGACCAGATTTTCAAAATGAAAAACCGGGACACATTAAAAAATTATTTATAAAACAAATTAGATCACGTGACGCACCCCATTGCCATGACAACGAGACACTGACATCAGGTGGTAACATGTTGCCATGACAATGTGGCATCACGTGATGCCTCGGCTTCATAATGCGTCCCGTTGTCATGACCCACACACACCCAGAGCCACTGACCCACACAGAGCCACACACACACACAGAGCCACACACACACACACAGAGCCACACACATACAGGGCCATTTACCCCCCCCACACACACAGCCAATGACCCCCCCACCACACACACACACAGAGCCACTGACACACACACACACACACACAGCCACGGGCACACACAGAGCCACTGGCACACACACACACACACACACAGAGCCACTGACACACACACACAGAGCCACTGACACACACACACAGAGCCACTGACACACACACACAGAGCCACTGACACACACACACACACACACACACAAAGCCACTGACATACACACACACACACACACACACACACACACAGAGCCACTGACACATACACACACACAGAGCCAGAGCCCCACACACACAGAGCCCCCCACACACAGAGCCCCCCACACACAGAGCCCTCCACACACAGAGCCCCCCCCCACACACACAGACACACAGACACACACAGAGCCACACACACACAGAGCCACACACACACACAGAGCCACACACATATACACACACACACACACACACACACATACAATCATACACAGAGCCTATGTACATAGTGGCCATTATATACATAGGCATGATGAGCTTAACGCCCGCCTGGGGTAGGTGATCTCTGCAGGTATCGGAGTTTAATGCATAGACTGTGAATAAGTCATTTGGCTTTAATTATGCATTTGTATGCTCATTTACATTTTTGCGATTAAATGTAACTCCTATCTGTAAAATGTGCTTTATGGATATTTTTGCATATGTTTTTCTCTGTAACGCATATTATAGGCTTAAGCAGTAAAATTCAGGGCATTAATGAAAACCCTGCTCTCTGATTGGTTAAAATTCCGGGCATTATTCAATCAGTAATGCCCGGAATTTAAGCAGCAGAATGTGTAGTTTTCAATGTGTTTATTTCCAGCCAATCTGCTTTCAGAACAGCTGAAACAGGGCAGGGGATTCGTGTGATTGAAGTAACAGCTCTGAGATAGAGCTCTGAGATAGGGCAGGGGATTGGTCAGGACGTGTCAGCCACGGGTTGATTCCTCCCCCTCCCGAGCTGACTGAGATTTTCTGAGCAGATTCAGTTGAATTGGGGGTGGGGGAGTCTGCAAAGCAAATAAGTAAGTGGCTGTCTGCAGTTTCTTTGTGGCTGCAGTTTGTGGGTGAGTGTGTGTGCTGTTGTATATCTGTGTAGAGGTGCTGTGTGTGTGTGTGTGTGTGTGTGTGTGTGTGTGTGTGTGTGTGTGTGTGTGTGTATCAGCAGCAGCAGTGTTTATGGGTGTAGCATATGTGTGTGTAGCAGCAGTTTGTGTGTGTGTGTTCGTGTAGAGGTGCTGTGTTGTGTGTAGAGGTGCTGTGTATAGAGGTGCAGTGTTTGTGTGTGTGTATATGTTGTGTGTGTGTGTGTGTGTAGAGGTGCTGTGTTGTGTATAGAGGTGCAGTGTTGTGTGTGTGTGTGTGTGTGTGTGGTGTGTGTGTGTGTGTGTGTATAGGTGCTGTGTTGTGATGTGTTGTATGTAGAGGTGGGGGGAGTGCAAAGTTTAGTAAGTGGCTGCATTTTTAATTGTGGCTGCAGTGTTTGTGTGTGTGTGTGTGTGTTGTGCTGTTGTATGTGTAGCAGGAGTTTGCGTGTGTGTAGAGCTGATGTGTGTGTGTGTGTGTGTATAGAGCTCCAGTGTGTGTGTGTCAGTGTCAGCAGCAGTGTTTATGGGTGTAGCATGTCTGTGTAGCAGCAGAGTTTGTGTGTGTAGAGCTGCTGTGTTGTGTGTGTGTGTAGAGCTGCTGTGTTGTTTGTGTGTGTGTAGAGCTGCTGTGTTGTGTTTGTGTGTGTGTAGAGCTGCTGTGTTGTGTGTGTGTGTGTGTGTGTGTAGATGTGCTGTGTTGTGAGTGTAGAGGAGGTGCTGTGTTGTGTGTCTAGAGCTCCAGTGTGTGTGTGTGTAGCAGCAGTTTGTGTGTGTGTGTGTGTGTGTAGCAGCAGTTTGTGTGTGTTGAGCTGCTGTGTGTGTGTGTGTATATACACAGTGGGGCGGCAGTGTGTGGATATAGATATCTGCAGTGTAAGAGTATATAGAGGTGGTTTCATGTATTTACCATTTTATTTTAATAAAAAAATCTATTTAACTATACAAAAGTGTCTATTATTTATGAAAAAAGCCTACATTTAGCCTATAATAGTAATAATCCCCTCAGAACAGGGCATTACTGGCCAATAATGCCCTGGCTGGGTTAAAGTCCCTCGGCTTCGCCTCGGGCCTTCAACTCTTCCAGCCAGGGCATTATTGGCCAGTTATGCCCTGTTCTTCTGGGATTATTACTTAAATATTACCCAAATCAGAGTTTCGTGTAGGAGAGTTAATTTATAGCTGCATTTGTTCTTACGCCTATTGCCAAATGTCATACAGCAGTTAAACTGCTGCCAAGGATTCTGGGCAATGACTTTGTAGTTAGCACAGCTACAAATCTCCCAGCTGCAAAACTCAGCTAAAACTAGTGCAAAAGCGATTTATCAAAGGGGAAAAAATCCCATAGGATGCAATGGGAGTTTTTGCTAAGATAAATTTGGTGCAGTGTTTTTTCCTGGTTTTGTAGCTGGAGACTGCAGTAAATTAAGCTCTGACTGTGAAAATTGATCACGCTCTATATGTTTTTGGTGCATTTCCTCCTGGGTTTTTTTAGGTGGGAAGCAGGGGGTCTCTGTAGCTGCAAAAGACAGGGGTGCCCAATGCTACATCCAATTGACAAAACATATATACACGTGTATACATACACATGTATACACACACATGTATACACACACGTACACATGTATACACACACACACACACATACAATGTATACACACAAACATGTATACACACACACACAAACGTGTATACACACACACACTATCCCCAGCACCACCACATCAGCACACCGCTATCCCATGCCCCCCCCCCCCCCCCCCCCAGCACACTGGCATTCTCGACTCCCCGCCATTCCCAGCCCCCATCAACACCATCAGCACCCACACATCGGCACCTTTGCACCTCCCCCATCGGCACACCCACATCCGCTCCCCCACATCAGCACCAAACCCTCCCAAATCAGCACACCGATACAATCACCATCAGTACAGACACAGCAGCACTACCATCGCACATGGGCCGCGTTGACCATTCCTCACCCAAATGCCACACCCACACCACAAACATCCCGGGCAACGCCGGGGCTCTCAGCTAGTATGGTAATAAGTATAAAGTTTAAATACTTCAATAATAATATTTTCTTGGTTATTTAGTTAAACCCTTTGGCCAAAACATCATAAGCCTGCATACTAACGTCAAGGTATAACCAAATTTGCAGGTTCTAACACTAAACTGTGAACCTTTCTTTTTACCTCTGTATGAGGGGAAACAACCACAGTGAGTCTTGTCCATTCAGCAAAATGCTACAATTGGATGTCTTTTGTTGTATACATTTGCCACGCTCAGTAGCACTCCTTTTGACACACACATATACATATACAGTATATACATATATATATATATATATATATATATACATATATATATATATATATATATACATATATATATATATATATATATATATATATATATATATATATATATATATATATATTGTGGTGGGTGTCGGAGTTTGAGCTTACTGGGAATGTGTGTGTTAATTTAATTCCTAACTGGTCTCTGTAGCTGAACTGCGTTGACTTCAGTTCCATGGACCTGCTGCTTCCTGAGATACTCACCTCTGTCGTCCTGCTGGTAGCAACTGCGGCTGGGCCACGCAATATTGATGTTTAAAGGTCCCACGTCACTCGGGCCAATAGGAAGCCGCAACGCATCCGTTTGTGGCTTCCTATTGGCTTGCGTGATACAGGACCCTTAAACATGCAGGTGATACCGGTATGACCTACGGAGGTAAGTATGTCGAGAAGCAGGGGATCCCCGCTGTGTAATACAGAACCTTTTGTATAAAACAGCGTGTTTGCGATGTCTGTGTATCACATACATGCTTCTATAGAAGTAGGATCTAGTTCCTGCATAATATATTTGAAATATATCCTACGTCCATTTTCCATCACACAGCTATATACTGTACAGTAATAGAGGCATAAAATACTTCATTTTTTTCATGTGGGTTCACAAAGTGACTCTTCTTAAATGCACTTATGCTTGGGGAGAAAGGTGGCACTCGTCATAAGGAAGAAGCAATGCGATGCTACGAGCAAAGTAGTTGGCAAATATAATCCAAGCCATCCTGCACATGCACATGAAACACATCACACTGGCAGCTAGTATCGTCATTTCCCCTGGAACGTTGCTAAAATGTCACTAAATGTCACTACCAGATTTGAAGCAAAATTTCCTGGCGGTAGCATGTGGCTTCATATCCAGGATTTAGCTTGGCTGAGAATTCCTGTTTACCAATCCACATCTATCCCTGGGAACCAACATTGTATCTTCTATACTGCTTTTCCCTGCGGATTCAGAACCGTGCATCTCTTCTGCTGTATAATATTTTGGATACCATTTATATTAAGCCTGCTATGACAGCCAGTGCTGTCCCCTCTGTTGCTTAGCGACCACTGACACAGTCATTCAGTTTTTTGTGCGTTTCTCCTTGTCCACTAATGAATTCCATTGAATGCGCTGTCGATGTCACACAGGGGACGTTGCTTGTCACAGCACCCACACGTCAGGCATTGCAGATGGTGTCATTTGATGTCAGATAAATGCAAAAGCTACTGGCATTAGACCTTGTTTGCTACGTGAAAGTAAGATAATATAAATATTGTGTTGTTGCAGTGATCTTTCACTTCTGTGTACTAATGTGCAATACAGTACTTTTGAAAGATGTATTTGAGGTAATATGCTGTTAAGGTAACTTACTCTTAAAGCAACACCATTTAAAAAAAAAAACATTTTATTTTTTGCATATTTTTACTTCTTGCCCTTTCAGTGAATGTTTTTTGGTTGTTGTTTTTGTTGTTGTTTGTTTTAGAATCTGATGCTTTGTTCAGGAGATATGATCATTTGAAATATTAAGTGTCCAGGAGGTTAACCCCTTCAGTACCTGGCTGCGGCCCGCTCCACTACTATCTGATGATACGATAAACTCATCAGCAATCACATGATCTCCACTGCAGCAAGGGATTCTGGGTAATGACATGCAAATGAGCACACCTTTTCAGACAAAAGGTGACACGTGTGCTCATTTGCATGTCATTTCCCAGAATCCCTTGCTGCAGTGGAAGCACTGTATGCTGGGGATAATGGTGAATGGCAGGGTTGCAGACCTGCCTACGACATGTGACTGTGCTGACAAGTGATCTTTTTATTTACTATATGCAATATGATGCCTTGTTTCTTGTTGCCTTTTTCACCCACCATAACTTAAAACAGACAGACACACAAAAATCTGGGGCACTCAAAGAACAAAAACAGTTGATAAGGGACAAAATACTTAGCTTCCCAGCAGAAGAACCAGGATCACCATAAAGCCCCAAATAACGTGTATACAGTATATGAAAAAGAATCCACAGCACTTGCTACGGTAATAATCAAAATATACATTTATTCCATCTAGCAAACAGTGAATAAAATGGGTGTCGTTTCGGAAACACCCGTCCTGTCTCAAGCATGACACAGGACTGGTTTATCTGAAACATCGCCCGTTTTATTTGTTGTTTGTTAGATGGAACACATTCATATTTTGATTATTACCATTAGCTGCCTGGGCAACTACAATAAAATTACAAGAAGCAGACAGTCCAAGGGTCACTCCAAGACCCTTTGCGGGCCACATTTGGGTGCGTGCCCTCATTACCGACACTGTACAACCAAAGGCACTAAAGGGGTTAAAAGGGATGTCTCCCCAGAGCCCTTTGCAGTCTGAGGTTTCCATGGTAACCTCTAACGCCAGATGGGAAAAATAATTAATGATTTTAACAGCGCTAAAAATGCTCAGGGGACAATATAGTAAAATAAGGTAAATATTGTCAAATGTATATATGCTTCTGTGGGGGAATGGGCGGCTTTCTGCTTTCAAATCCCTCAGCAGCTCCTTAGATTGTCGGCTCCACGGCCGATCTGACATTCCTGACTGGAGCCGTGAGGAAAAGAGCAGAAGCCCCGGACACCGGGAATCCTGAAGTCCAATCATTCACCTTGACCCAGATTTACAAAAATGGTGCCAAGTTTAACCGCTTGACTGACCTAATGTTGTTCACTGAAAGTACCGAAGGGCGGTCATTGTGTAGCGGAAATCCCGTTCGCCGCTAACCTGATCGTCACGGAAGTGGGAGACGCACTTTAACCATATGCGCCACCTCGGTGAGGAGCAATCACGTGGCCGCAACTTTCCTCCGGCAATAAAAGGGTCACGCGCACATTGGGGTCTGTATTATAAAGTCTCCTGGCGGCAAGACCAGTGCAAAAGGGCGGCCATTTTCGCAAATGTTTGTGTCAATAGCACTATGTAAAGGGGCAGGTGGCTGACCTTGCACATTGACTTACACAATGTGAAAAATGGAAAATGTCACCTGGTTTGTGAACTTCGATGGTAATTCGCAAATAAATAAATATTCTTTTATTTTATTTTAGTACAGTTCTTATGTGGAAATTATATGATATTACGTAATGTGCTGGCAAGAAGCGCACACCCCCAGGAAGAAGATCCCTCTGGGGATCGAAACTTCGGATTTTTGTGTCTTATTCAATACATTATACAATACAAAAAAATCTACTCGCCACCTAGTACCACACGTGTGCTGCTTGGGCCAATAGGAGCTCGCCACGATGTTAAATCCACTCGCCCGGGGCGAGCAAATGTATAGGTTTGTCGAACACTGTATATGTGTATATATATATGTATATATATACAGTGGTCGACAAACCTATACATTTGCACACCCCGGGCGAGTGGATTTAACATCGTGGCGAGCTCCTATTGACCCAAGCAGCACACGTTTGGTACTAGGTGGCGAGTAGATTTTTTTGTGTCGGCGAGTAGATTTTTTGGTGATTTGTCGACCACTGTATATATATATATATATGGGTAAGAAAAACAGCAAGCACTCCAACATTGGAATCCAAATAATCCTGGTGCTAGTCCCATAAATAATGTAAAGAGTATGTTACCATCCAGCGGGGGTGCGGAACAGCAAAGAGAGGCAGCTCTCAGAGGTAAGTGTACACAGAATTGTATGGTAACCGACACAAAAATCCGACGTTTCGATCCCACAGAGGGATCTTCTTCTTGGGGATCTTCGTCCTGGGGAAGAAGATCCCTCTGTAGGCTAAACCATAATACTGAGTTAAGTTATGGTGAGTAAAATAAGTGACAAAAACCCTCCACAGGAAAGCAAATATGCAAATATAGCTGTATGCTCATCTGCATGTCTTAGGCAGGTCTGCAACCCCGCCTTTCCCCATTATCACCCAGCATATAGCACTTCCACTGCAGCAAGGGATTCTGGGAAACGACATGCAAATGAGCACACAGTGTCACTTTTTGCCTCAATAACCATTTTTAACATGGTTCCCTATAGGCTTAAGCTTGCTGCATGGTCACAGCTTTGAGCACAGCCAGGGTTAAGGTGCATACCCAGAAAACCACCCACAGACAGCTGTTTCGACCTTGATGGGTCTCATCAGTGTGGGGTTGATTTTACTGGGAATGCAAGAGAGGCTATGGGATAGGCTAAACCATAATACTGAGTTAAGTTATGGTGAGTAAAATAAGTGACAAAAACCCTCCACAGGAAAGCAAATATGCAAATATAGCTGTATGCTCATCTGCATGTCTTAGGCAGGTCTGCAACCCCGCCTTTCCCCATTATCACCCAGCATACAGCACTTCCACTGCAGCAAGGGATTCTGGGAAACGACATGCAAATGAGCACACAGTGTCACTTTTTGCCTCAATAACCATTTTTAACATGGTTCCCTATAGGCTTAAGCTTGCTGCATGGTCACAGCTTTGAGCACAGCCAGGGTTAAGGTGCATACCCAGAAAACCACCCACAGACAGCTGTTTCGACCTTGATGGGTCTCATCAGTGTGGGGTTGATTTTACTGGGAATGCAAGAGAGGCTATGGGATAGGCTAAACCATAATACTGAGTTAAGTTATGGTGAGTAAAATAAGTGACAAAAACCCTCCACAGGAAAGCAAATATGCAAATATAGCTGTATGCTCATCTGCATGTCTTAGGCAGGTCTGCAACCCCGCCTTTCCCCATTATCACCCAGCATACAGCACTTCCACTGCAGCAAGGGATTCTGGGAAACGACATGCAAATGAGCACACAGTGTCACTTTTTGCCTCAATAACCATTTTTAACATGGTTCCCTATAGGCTTAAGCTTGCTGCATGGTCACAGCTTTGAGCACAGCCAGGGTTAAGGTGCATACCCAGAAAACCACCCACAGACAGCTGTTTCGACCTTGATGGGTCTCATCAGTGTGGGGTTGATTTTACTGGGAATGCAAGAGAGGCTATGGGATAGGCTAAACCATAATACTGAGTTAAGTTATGGTGAGTAAAATAAGTGACAAAAACCCTCCACAGGAAAGCAAATATGCAAATATAGCTGTATGCTCATCTGCATGTCTTGGGGAGGTCTGCAACCCCGCCTTTCCCCATTATCACCCAGCATACAGCACTTCCACTGCAGCAAGGGATTCTGGGAAACGACATGCAAATGAGCACACAGTGTCACTTTTTGCCTCAATAACCATTTTTAACATGGTTCCCTATAGGCTTAAGCTTGCTGCATGGTCACAGCTTTGAGCACAGCCAGGGTTAAGGTGCATACCCAGAAAACCACCCACAGACAGCTGTTTCGACCTTGATGGGTCTCATCAGTGTGGGGTTGATTTTACTGGGAATGCAAGAGAGGCTATGGGATAGGCTAAACCATAATACTGAGTTAAGTTATGGTGAGTAAAATAAGTGACAAAAACCCTCCACAGGAAAACAAATATGCAAATATAGCTGTATGCTCATCTGCATGTCTTAGGCAGGTCTGCAACCCCGCCTTTCCCCATTATCACCCAGCATACAGCACTTCCACTGCAGCAAGGGATTCTGGGAAACGACATGCAAATGAGCACACAGTGTCACTTTTTGCCTCAATAACCATTTTTAACATGGTTCCCTATAGGCTTAAGCTTGCTGCATGGTCACAGCTTTGAGCACAGCCAGGGTTAAGGTGCATACCCAGAAAACCACCCACAGACAGCTGTTTCGACCTTGATGGGTCTCATATATATATATATATATGTATATGGGACAGGCACTCATATATGGAAAAAGGTGAAATTTATTGACTCAATGCTTCGGTTCCCACTCGGACCTTTCTCAAGACCTTTCTTTTTTCTGTATCCTTTTTGACAGTATGCACCCTCCCTTTACCGTTATTTTTTGTTTTGTGCGTGCCCTGCTTCTGATTATATATATATATATTCTGTATATATATATTCTGTATATATATATATATATATATATATATATATATATATATATATATATATATATATATATATATATATATATTCAGACTATATATACCACTTCCTCCTTCACTTGGTGACGAAGGTTCAGTTCCCGCTTCTTGCCAGCACATTACGTAATATCATATCATTCCACACAAGAACTGTCAAATTGTTGTAGTTAGAAGTTATGATGCTTCCAATCCTTGTACATTCCCTCCCTCGCTCCTGCCGTCCTCGTCATTGTCAGCGGCATTCTCGGAGCCTGCCATTTCAGGGGGATTAGGGATGCAGCCACGTAATCTACGCTCTCGGCCTGCCCTAGCCAGGGTTGCTATGGAGACGGAGAACAGATGCTGAGGGTTTTAATAAGCATCCATTTCAAGTGTGTTTGTGGGAAATAAATAAAACAGAAAAAAAAAAGACTTTATTTTTGGCTCTGTATTATGTCTTCGGGGATCTCATCTATAATCCTGGGTTATGCATTAGACACACCAAAAGATAAGCCTAGCGAGTGTCCACAGATGGGTCAGTGTATTCTTATATATACGGTAGGAATTAATTTGACACCAGGACTGCCACATATCATATTAATTATTTTCTTTTGTAATAGTGGCGGCAGAATGAGCAATTGGCGACCGGAAATTAAATGGTACATTATTTATCATTATTATTTATAGATTCCCCCCTTCAATACCAGATAGATAGAAAAGAGCTTTATATTGAAAAAATAGACCGCATGACAGATCTTTATGTATGCTTTTATTTAAATAGCGGCAACTTAAATAGCACATCACTTTACAAATCGGAAATACGTGTAAAATATACAATAAAGGCACATATAACAGGAAAATAAATCCCTGCTCTAAAGAGCTTACAATCTAAGTGGTATGTTGGTAGCCTTAAATGAGTCTATTCCTTAAACTGAGTGTTTTAACATGCAGAATCGCATAAAAACAATGCCATTTCATACGGTACAAATCTGGGGGTTTCACCATATTCATTTAGAAATATCTAAGCAGAAAGATAGCTTTAAAATAACTAATTTGCATACACATCAAAATTATGATGTTTGATTGAGAGAGAGGTGACAGTTCACTATAGCATTATCTCTCTTTGCTTATATACCGCCAAAATTTGTAACCTATTCCACTAGGGGAGTGAATATGGGCATCTAATTTTACAAGATTTCCTCATTTACATACAACGTTTACATTCTACATGGATTTGCACAGCTGGAACGAAAATGTGACCTAAAATGCAGTTTCCGCACATGCGAGAATGGTTTAATGAATGTGGCCATTTTCGCTGGTTTAATAAATATATAGTGGGGGAAGAAGAAAGTGCAGTGACGGGTCGAGTAACAGCCAAGAGTAATGGTAAGTGCTTCTATGGGAGAGATGTATTCATAGAGAGAACGCAGGTGAGGGAATAAATGCAGTAGATGGCAGTGCTTGGCCACAATAGTTGGTAGGAGCGACTGTGGCTATGGGACAGTACCCACAAGTGTAGGCTATTATTAAATCTATAGAAAATATGAAACTTCCAGAGATAACGCCAGCTTAACTCCGCAGACACATATAATGTGACACTTAACCAGGTGGGCACAGCCAACTACATTCCTTCAAGAGTCCAGCATCCGCAAGTACTACTTTTCATGATACTCTGTATACAGTGCAAATACATCTCAATTATATAGTAAAACAGAATCAGGTGAGGTCAGACCTACCCCTATAAAGTAATGTATCAGTAAGAATATATAATTCAATACCTTTATGGAGTGTGATGGTAGGAAAAGAGAACTTGGTCTCACATTTTTGGAAAATGCAAATACAAAAAGCCAGCGCTCCTTCCAAACTGGCTTCAAATTTATTAGTGGAATTCTAAATTTTGTTCCTAAACCTTATAACAAAGAAGTCCTTTAGTTGCATCTTTTGATTAAAAAATTATTACGTCTGCTAACCCCACCAAGGCAATCTCCATTTTAGCAGGTACCTACGCTAAATGCATACCATATATAAATATTTCTTATTGTCTGGTGGACTAAAAATCGTGAAATATGTTAAAGTGCCTAAAGGGTTACATGAATGAAGCATGTATATACACACTTTTCTCTTGTTTGTCTCCCATAGACTCTTGACACCGTCTCCTATAGACAGTGAGCATCACATTGTACATGTGTTTTGTACTTTATTTGCTAATTGGAGAATTGGCAGGGAGCTCAGAACCTGTAAGTAGGGGCCACATACCTCCAAAAAAGCAACAGATTTAGTTGAGTTCAGACCTACCCCAGACCCTCCAACTGCACCGGTTTGGCCGGTGCAGTACAGTTGTTCCACTGCGTATCCTGGCCTCCAGCAGTGTACCAGCTTTTACCGGGTTTCTTGCATCAGTGCTGTGCCCTTTAATTTTTCTGCTGTATTTTATTCTTCCTGCATTGTGATTGGCTGTTCCGCTCCTCCATGCCTCCTGCAGTGTGCAAGCACATGGTCTATACCTGCACTGCAGCTGTACAGCATCCTCACATGCAGAAGGAAGTGATCTCATTCAGGGGCAACCATGAGTTAGGGCTTCATTTATTTAGATCAATTTGCAGGAGCAGTACCTGCTGTTTTTTTTTTTTTATCCTACTTTTAATTTTTTCAACTGCTATGTCACTGTGACCAGAGATATACAGTGTGAGCGTACAGCATATGAATATATAAATACATACATATTCCTGTTTATTTAATTTTTTATATATATACATAGGATAGAAGCAGGGGGTTTCCAGAGCTCAACCATGTTAATTTCAGCTCCAGGGTACCCCTGCTTTCAGAGATACAGACCTAGGTAGGTCTGCTGGAGCTTTAAACTTGTAGGAGATACCGGCAGCATCTACGGAGGTAAGTATCTCCGGACAACCATCGTTGTTTCTGTTGCAGGAATAATAACAAACATAATGTGTCATGTTGTCGCAGGAAATCGGGTCATAATTGTGACCTCTAGTGCCCCGATGGGACTGCTGCTTTAATGTCACCTAATACGTATAAGTAGAATGTGTTACTTAATAGAGGGGAGTGCAAACTTTTCAGGCTGCGACCACCCCTCATATCCCCCCCCCCCTTACCTGGTGTCTGGTATCTTCTGACATCATGCGACCCTACGGCATCATTTGATGTGGCATTACCATGGTGATGTGTTGCTGGAAGCCACCGCAGACCTGGTAAGGGAAGTTACAGAGGCCTCGCGCACGCTCCCCGCCATTTAATTTAAATGCCTGCGGGAGAGGACCTCTATTACTGCCGCGCACCCCCCCAGAAAATCGTGTGTCCCCCCCAGTTTGCACACCCTTGACTTAATACAGGGGTGCGCAAACTTTGGGGCGCAAGATTTTCTCGGGTCCTGCGCTCTCCCCCAAGGCATTTAAATTTAATGCTGGGGGACCACACAAGGCCCCTATAACACCCATACCGTCCAGCGACGCGTCGTCATTGTAACCAGGCGTCAAAATGGCTGGCAATTTATTAGTGAAATTCTACATTTTGCTCCTACGTCTTATAACAAAGGAGCCGTTTGGATGCTTCTTTTGATTAAAAAATGATGAAGCCGCTAAATCTGTCAAGGTAAACTCCATTTACGGAGCTACCTACACTAAATGTATATTATTTCTAATGGACTAAGCATTGAAATATATGTACCTAAAAATGAATAAGGCCTGTATGCCAGGGGTGGCCAACTCCAGTCCTTAAGGGCCATCAACAGGTCAGGTTTTCAGGATCTCCCTGCTTCAGCACAGGTGGCTCAATCAGAGGCTCAGTCAACGACTGGATTTGGCCACCCCTACTGTATGCTGTCTGCAATTCCATGCAAAGAAAACTAAAAAAAAAAAGGGAACGTCCTCTCTGTAAGACGGAACACCGATCCACTAATAAACACCCTGAAAAGGGTCCATTTGAGTGCTGCCTTCTCTTTGTTACATTATACGTTAAAGCAGCATTCCTGGGGACCCTTTATGTTTTGTTTGAAGAGGATTGAAGCAGGGGGTCTGTGGAGCTGAACCGCGTTGATTTGAGCTCCGAGTCAGTGCCTTTACTCACTGGTCTGCTCCTTCAGCCCACAACAGAGGCGGAACAGTGTTTGAAGGAGGAGCATTATATTGAAGATAAGCTTGAGCTATTAAAAAGGTAACTGGTAACTGACTATGTTGGCAGTATAATTTTTATTGCGCTTGTTTTGTTTTCTCTTAAAATCAATATATCGTCCGTGTGTGCTTTCTGGCTTCCACACACCTTCTGCCAGCCTATTTCCAATGGAGGTTTTAGCAGTTTTCTCTATTTAATTCCCAAGCAAACCAGTGATACACATGATTGTGCCTGGCAGCGGAAACAATGCATCAGGCATCGGGGGTTCTCAGGGGAAATAAAGCCTCATTCACACCAGTGATGACTTGTTCCTACCCATAGGTACAATATATCCAGTTCTGAAGTATATACAACATATATCTTGAAACAATGCAACATTTTCAACATCAATGTTCTAACAGACAGACCCCAGTAAAAAAAAAAATCTGTAAAATATATTATGTTTTATTCCAGAAATCCAATTGGCTATGCAATGAAATATACAGTAGGCTATATTTTAAAATCCTAAAGTGTAGCATGTTCTGCCTAGCTGCATCCACGTTACATGCATATATGTATTTATATCTTTGTATACCGCCCCCAGCGTGTTACAAAAGAGAAAATATAGTACAGTGAATTATAATACAATAAGTGCAACAAAGTCAGACAATAGGAAAGGAAATTCCTGCCCCAGGGAGCTTACAATCTAAGTGGAATGTTGGGAGACTTACAGAGACAGCAGGTGAGGGAATACTGTCGGTGCTGTAGATCAGGGGTGTGCAAAGTTTTTTTGCTGCCCCACCGTGTCCCGGTACCTGACCCCCCCCCTCTCTTTTTTGATCTCCAACCTCTACATCTTCTACCGCCTCCTTTCTGTTTGACTTTGAATCCTGACTTTCCTTCTTTCTCTCCTCTGACTCTCCTATCCTTTTACTGGAGGACTTCAACTGTCATATTGATGATCCGTCAGTCTCCTAGGCATCTTGTCTTCTCTAACTTCCTCCATTGGCCTTCACCAATGGACCAATTCCACCACCCACAAGGATGGTCACTACTTAGACCTGGTCTTTACTAAAAACTGTTCCCTATCCTCCTCTCTTCTACTCTCTGACCATCACCTCCTATCATTCACCACAACTCATTCCCCTCACCCCACTCCTAACTGTTCTACTCGCTACTCTCAAGATCTTCACGCTATTGATCTCTCTGCTCTTAACCTAAATCCTACCCTCTCCTCTTCCGCCTTCCTCTGAAACGGACAATCTCATCAACTCTTGCAATACTAACCTCTCCTCCTCTCTCGATCTATATTCCCTTTCTAAGCTCCGGCACACCCGTCCCTCTAACACAGGGGAGCGCAAAGTGGGGGTGAGTTTCTGCGGGGGGGGGGGGGGGTGGCAGTTACATAGGCCCTGCACTCTTCCCCAAGGCTTTTAACTTAAATGCCGGGGGAGACGCGAGGCCTCTGTAAATCTCTCTTACCTGGTCTCAGCTGCCTCATCGGCGATGTGTCGCCTTGACATCACGGAGTCAAATGGCAACACGTGATGTCACATGACATTGTGACATCATATGACGCCGTGAAGCTCAGAGCCGGTAAGGGAAGGGGGGCACGAGCCGACAGGGGGCCGCAAACAGAAAAGTTTGCACACCCCTTTTCTAACCCATGGCCTTGGCTAAATTCAGAAACACAATCCCTTCACACCTACACTCGCTCCTCTGAACGCCTAAGGCCTCGGGCATGGTCAGCGCTTATGCGCTGACCCGTGCTGAGGCGCGCTGCTGCTCGGCAGTGAGCCCCTGCAGCCGCAATAAGACCGGCTTTAGCAGGGGCTCGCTTCCGCAAGTGTGCGGAAGCGTAAGTCTTAGCAAAATGTTAAATTCAAGCGCTCAAGGGAGCGCAGGGCCGGTCACGTGAGCGGTTCGCCCAATGAGGGCGAACCAGCTCAGTGACGTCACAGCCCCCCCCTACCTCCCACGACACGCCCCCGGACAGCGCGCGGACCAAGGCCAGGGAAAGCACCCGCTTTCCCTCAGCCTCCGCGCGCCTCAGCACGGCTGCAGTCCTATGGACGCAGCCTAAGGCGGAAATCTCACACTCTGGCTGATTTTCTGCACTATAAATTTCTCCGCTCCTGTTTTAACTCCTGCTCTCTCAAAGGCCAAACAACATTAACTTTTCCTCACTCAAGTATAACTAAACTCCCAGTCTGTTGAGGTTTGATTAATGTAAAACAATATGATATATGAACTTATTATTATACGAAAGAGTCCACTTTCATATATGTATACTTGGAACATTTTCTATGGAATACATTTCCACAAAACAAACATTATACACTGCTCGTCCACAACAGGAAATGTCACATATTGTAAAGGTAATCCTTTCTGTCAGCAAATGGCAGAATACGTACCATTCCCTGCAAACATTATAAGAACAAAAAAATAACCCGTCAGAATACATTTTCATCACGCTGATAACATTGCACCTATTTGTGCTGTAAGATTCCTTTTGACCGGTTCAGAATATTTACCTCGAAATGTTACAAAAAAGGCACATAATATGTTTTATTTCAATATCATGCAAGATATTTGAAAGCCTGGTTCTGACATCGATTGCAGCTTTGTATGTCTCTTTCGCTTCTGTGCCCTGTGCCAATAGCTATTCTAAGGTTTGGCAACCTGTCAAAAGAAAGATCGATGCAAATAAGTGTGTTTTGGTTCCATTTTGTTATTTTCCTGCATTGAACTGACGTTCCATATTCAGCAGAATGGTAATTAAAATGATACTGTATTTGTGTGTCTCTCTGATCTGTCTTATATATTATCAGTCTGATTAGGGTTGTTGATTTATCCCTATACATGTAAGGCGTCAGATGGTGTTATTACATGCATCAGATCTTTTGGCAAGCAGGGCTTTTTATTTAGCGGTTTTATGAAACTAATTATCAGACAAATCAACAGACAGTTCCTGCACGCGCTGTTCAGTTTTAGGTGATCAATCCAAGAAAGTGACAATAAATTATTCCAAGATAGAGGAGATGCCAGTATTGTTTATGCAGTGTACAGGCAGTCCCCGGTTATCCAACGGAATCCGTTCTGGAAGTAGCGTTGGATAGTGAAACCGTTGTAAAGTGAGTCCCATGTTAATCAGGGGCGGTGAGCGTTGGATAACGCATTCAGGCGTCTGATAACGCATTCAGGCGTCAGATAACGCATTCTGGCGTCTGATAACGCATTCAGGCGTCTGATAACGCATTCAGGCGTCAGATAACGCATTCAGGCGTCAGATAACGCATCCTGGTGTCTGATAATGCATTCTGGTGTCGAAAAACGTCCCAAAGTGTTGCATTGTAAAGCGTTGAATATGCCATTCGTTGTAAAATGAAACGTTGGATAGCAAGGACTACCTGTACACACAACCTGAAACCACAGAAATTAAATCTGTTACAATATATGGATGTGGACTACACAGCGTGTATTTCCATATATATTTAGCGTCAATGTGGTATAACAAAAAAATGTAGTGATTCTGTTCATCAGTTCAATACAATCCTGAATGTATTAAACATGGGAGCAGGTCATATTTTATCATTATATATACCCTATATTTACTCTGTAAAGTATGTAAATAAAAATGTAGTGATACTTCCTAGCCCCTAATAACCTCACACGTCACTGCATTTGTAAGCGTATCAGGTTTCTTCTAGAGCAGCAGTCCTCAAGTGGTACTCTAGGACTGGAGCTGACCACCCATGGGTTACGGGATGCACGTCATTGACACAAACTCCCACAGTCAGGGGCCCCAAAGAAAAATGTGTGCTGATTTTCCAAAGGCAAAAAGCAGACAAATCTTTGCTTTAAACATACTTATATTTGCTCAACCGTTACATTACTAAATTGTTATTTTGAGTCAACGATCAGTGGTTACACCTTTTCAGTACATATTTTATAATTTTCAGTGTTTCCTTAAAGCTGCAGTTCAGTCTTTTTTTTTATTTTTTATTTATTTTTTTACTTCAATAGTTTCATGTGTGCAATCTCTAATTACCTAAAGAACTGTATAGCTGCAGGTCAATTCGTTCTCCATGTATTGATCGGCGAAATTTGGTGACATAATTGGAGCTGGCATATGTTTTTCTTCTGCTTCTGTCACTCAGAATATTAATGAGCACTCCTGCACTGACATGTGCAGAGGGAGGGCAGGGCTGACAAAGGGGTGTGCCAGGGCTTGTGACAGGACATGAAGCCTTAGCAAATGGCTGTTAAAATAGAATACAAGAAAATTGGTCTTTCAAAGTTGTTTTTTTAAAAACAAAAACGCTAAAAGTATTTTTTCTTACTACAGAACTGATTTATTAAAAAAACACACATGCAGGATATTGACTGAACTGCAGCTTTAAATACATTTATTGACGTAACCAAAGCTTTAATCAGATTATCTGTTTAACAGATTTTCTTAATCCAGTAAATACATTTGATAATGTTTTTATTTTAGGGGGCGTGGTGTAACAATATTAAGAAAGTTGTATTGATTACATATTTACATTGTAATGTTCACTTACAGCCAATTAGCATTGGAAAGGTTAAAAATTAGTTTGGATAAAATGCAGCAAAAAATATTTTATTTAAGTGTATAAAAGTGGCTGGAATCTGTGGAGTGGTTTCTGGCTCCATTAGCAAGGAATGATTTCATTCTATTTAGATGGGGGATAGGGGAATATCAGTGAAAAAGGGGAATATCAGTGAAAATGAAGAATAATGGCTTGCTTTACTACTGGTTTTTGTTGGTACCAAAATAATTTAGGACATTTGGCATATAATACGGCTCTACCTTTTGATGTTTCAGTAAAAGAAGAAATGGTATTCTGACAGACATACTGTATACGTTAGGGGTAGCCATCTCAAGCCCTCAAGAGCTTCAGGTCAGGTTTACAGGATATCCCTGCTTCAGCACAGGGTGCCCAATCAGTGGCTTAGTCTTTGACTGGAGTTGGCTATCCCTGGTATAGGTACTTAAGCATAATAATATCATCATTTATTTTTTCAGTAACTACAGGCCTCCACTTAAGGGGCATCGCAATACTTTACAGTCAGTTTTAGAACAAAATACAATTATTTTGTTACACAAGAGACAGACAGGAAAAGAAACAGAGTTATAATAATAAATGGTTGCATTCATTTAACAAAGGTTATACGCATTCAGTTTACAAATATTTCATGGACAGTCAGAAATGATTATGGGCATAAGTAACATTTACATACAGGAATAAAATGGTGTTAGAAGAGGTAGGATAGACCTTCAATGTGTTCGAAGAGGACCTGCCTCAAGGAGCTTGCAATCTATGGGCAGGGTAAGTTGAGACATTGGGTACAGGGGATGAAAGGGTTGGTGAGTATTGGAAGCAATAGAGCAGCTGTAACATACCACCCTTTGGCTGCCCTTCAGCTGAACGCCTTTGGGGCGACTCGGGTGTTATGTCCCAGAGATTCTTTGTGGAAATGAAAAAAGCAGCATGGCAACACACAGTATTTTATTTATTTATTTATTTATAAAATGTTTTACCAGGAAGTAATACATTGAGAGTTACCTCTCATTTTCAAGTATCTCCTGGGCATAGAGTTAAAATGACAAACAATACATGGTTACAAGTACAGTTACATAAGTGAACAGGGGTATACATTATATACAAGACATTGCATGCACAGTTAAAGATAATATATATTATGGGCGTATGTAACAGTTACAGACCAGATTAAAATGTGAGACCGCTTTAGTTTTGAAAGAATTTAGACTGGTGGTGGCTGTGAGAGCCTCCGGTAGATTTTGGGGTGCACGGTAAGAGAAGGAGGAACGTCCGGATACTTTGCTGAACCTATGGACCATGAACAGTCTTTTGGAGTCAGATCTCAGATGATAAGTGCTGCATGTGGTAGGGGTGAGGAGCTTGTTCAGATAGACGGGTAGCTTGCCCAGAAAGTATTTGAAGGCAATACAGGAAAGATTAACTTTGCGCCTAGACTCAAATGATGACCAATCTAGTTCTTTGAGCATTTCGCAGTGACGTGTGTTGTAGTTGCATTGGAGAAAAAAACGGCATATTGAATTGTAGAGGGTATCAAGTTTGTTAAGGTGAATTTGGGGTGCCGAGCCGTATACTATGTCCCCATAGTCGATAATTGGCATTAGCATCTGCTGTGCGATACGCTTTCTGACCAGCAGACTTAGGGACGATTTGTTCCTATAAAGTACACCTAGTTTGCCATAGGTTTTGGATGTCAGGGTATTAATGTGCATCCCAAATGGTAAATGGGAGAGTCAAACCATATGCCCAAGTATTTAAAACTAGTAACAGGAGTTAGGATGGTATTAGCGTTGGTCTGATCTGGAGCTCAGTCATTGGAAGTTTTAAAAATTTAGCCTTGGTCCCAAATACCATTGTAAGTCTTGTCAGTGTTTGAAAACAGGTTGTTTTGCGAAATCCAATTTTCAAGTCTCAAAAAGTCGAATTGAAGTATGTGTTCAAGGTCGGAAAGGCTAGGGCTGTATGCATATAAGATTGTGTCATCTGCATACATGTGTATTGAAGCTCCCTTACAAGCTGTGGGAAGATCATTGATGAACACTGAGAAGAGTAGGGGCCCCAGAACAGAGTCTTGTGGGACACCACAGGTGATATCCAAGGGGTTGGAGCCTGAGATAGACACATGTTGGGATCTACCTGATAGGTAAGAATGAAACCAGTTTAAAGCATGCTTCCCTATTCCAGAGCACTGGAGTTTGTGTAGCAAGATAACACGATCAACAGTATCAAAAGCCTTTGCAAAATCTAGGAATATTGCACCAGTGAGTTGTCTCTGTTCCATTCCACACTGGATGTCATTGCACTTTTGCAGGGTAGTTACCATGGAGTGTTTGGGGCGCAAGCCGGATTGGAATTGGCTAGGGAAATTTGTCTTGGTATAGTAATCACTTAATTGGGAGTTGACACATTTTTCCATGACTTTGGATAGTATTGGGGGAAGGGAGATTGGCCTGTAGTTTAAGACAGTGTTTTTGTCCCCACTTTTGAAGATTGGGACAACTCTGGCAGTTTTACAGGTCTTAGGGATATGGCCTGCAGACAGAATAGAGTTTACTATGGAAGCAATTGGTTTGGCAATGTCTGGGGCACCAAGTCTTAGGAACTTAGATTGCAGTAAATCAGGTCCACATTGGCTGCGTAGTTTTAGTTTGGGGATTGCTTGTGTAATCTCCTCTTCAGATACTGGGACAAATTGAAAATTGTGAGCAGTGTTGGGCGAGGGTGGGGCTATAGGGGTACTCTCAGAATGAGGTTCATGTTTGTGTTTAGGTTGCTTTTCGCTAATAAGTTAGTAGCACACCCCACAAAGTAATCATTGAATGTATTTGCAATGTCAGTGGGATTTGTCAGAGTAATATCCTCCTTAGTGATATGACTTGGTTGTTGATGACTAGAAGGCTGGTATATATTGTGGATAACCTTCCAGAGGTTAGCTTGGTTTTATGTATTCTGGCAAAGATTGTCAGTGTAATATTGTGCTTTTGCATGTCATGTTTGCCTTGTGCACATATTCCACAGGCATCTGTAGTTATTAAGATCCTTTGTAGTGCCAGCTACTTTGTAGCTTTTCCACAAGGCATCCCTGAAATGGTAGAGTGCTATAAGGTCAGTTGTAACCCACGGAAAGTGGGCCCTCCGTACTCTTATTCTGCGTAGTGGGGCATGGGTATCACAGAGTTTTAAGAACTCGGATTGGAAATAGTCGAGAGCAGAATCAGGGTGGGGAATTAAGTCGATTCTGTACCAGTGGCAGTTGGTAAGGTCAGCCAGAAACTGTTGTGGGTTAAAGTTTTTAAATGTTCTAGTGAGGAGAACTTTAGGGCTTGATTGGGGTGGTTTAATTTTCCTTACACAGTACACTATTGCATGGGCACTGAAAATGTCAGGAAGGATGCCAGAGGATTGGATTCTGTTGGGACTGGAGAAGTGAATACAGTTTAGCAAGGAGTGGTTGTGAGATTTCAGGCTTGTCCGTGTGGGTTGGGAAATAAGTTGCGTTAGGTTAAGTGACTTGAGTTGTATATGGATTTTGTGGTTTTTATCGTTGAGCCAATTGAAGTAGAAATCCCCAAGAACTAGCAACTCACTCTTCTCATTCAGAGAGGAAATGTAGCCAAGAAACTGGGTGATATCAGTCAGGGACTGTAGAAGGGCTTTAGGGGGGGCGGTAGATGCCAGCAATCAGGACGGTCTTAGAAAAGGTGAGGCAGATTTTGCCAACTAGGATTTCAAAAGAGAGAGGGCTTGGGGGGGGAGGAGGGGGGCAATTTAACAGTGTAAATTGTAAGGTGTCTGCAATATAAAATAACACCCCTCCTCCTCTCTTTGACCTATCTTTCCTAGAAACGGAGTATCCCTGAATGGCGATATTTGCATTGAGAGCTTTAGGGGTTAGCCATGTTTCTGTGAGAACGATAGCTTTGGTTTTATGCATAAGACACCATGCCCTTAGTTCATCCAGTTTGGGAAGCCGGCTCCGGATATTTATATGGGCGACAGATAGACCTTTTTGGCATTTGAAGGGGGTATTCTCAGTTGTATGGGACATAGTTGAAAAGAGAGGGTCCGAGTTAAGTTCAATATCACCTGCTAAAGAGAGTAACAGTATGAATTGAAATTTGAGTAGTTTTTTGCAAGTTGTACATTTGTGATGTTTGCCATTAGAGTGAGCGGTGGTTGATGTGCTGGTTTTCAGAGTTCTCCGCCAACATTCAGTAGATAGTGCAAGGCTTTTGAGTAATCCAGTGTGTATAATGAAATTGGGTGTGGGCCAGGAGGGAGGGGATTGTAATGGATAGAGAGAGTAACATTTCCATGAGGCCATTAGAAAGAACAAAGTTGAGATACATAGCAGGTTCATTATCACAGAGGTAGGTAATGTTGCATGAAGCTGTTGTGAGCCAAGTGAGTGTGTGCAGACTAAACAGCAGAGGTGTGCCTTTTCCTTGCCAAAATGTTTTGCTGCCTTGCAATGCTAGGGCCTGTTCAGGGTTTGCAGAGGGAGACACAATCAGACATGCAGGGAGGAGGGGCTGATGGACTCCAGGTGGTATTTGAAGTAGCTCTTGACCCCATGCTGTTAACCCCTTCCACACTGGCTTGGTGGACAGGGGCAGTGAAGGCATATTGGGGAGCCTTCCTTAGCCAGATGCCTTTGGGGCTACTCAGGTGTTAATCTCCAAGAGATTCCTTCTGGAAAAAGAAGAGTTTACAACAATAAGGCCCAAATCTACAAAGTTGAAAAGTGACATGACCCTAACTTAAATCATGTTTTCTCCATTAACTATAAAGACAGGTAGTGATAATGATATTAAGATTAAATGCAAATTAGGTGTTATAACATCAGTAATCCACTAGAGACGATTAAGGGTAACACGGGGACTGGGTTACGTTAGTTAGTACATCCCTAAACTTAGCATTACTCATATCCAGACTCTGAAATAGGGATTTTGCATGGTCTGAATGGACACCACCGTTAAGTATGATTTAACTAATAATACAGCTGAACCCCGTTATAACGCGGTCCTTGGGAGCCACAGAATGAGACCGCGTTATAAGCAGATTCACGTTGTAGCGGATCGCGCTATAACGGGGTTGAGCTGTAGTATTATTTTCCGGGTCTATTTCCCTTTCCTCTCTTTCTCAACTTGAGTTGCGCTCCTATTTCAGAGTCTGGATCGGAGTAACGCTAAAGCATAATTAACATCACGTAATAAGAAGATAACGCAAAATTATGCTACAATAATGTGACGTTACGCCCAAGCTAAGACAATTTAGAATGGCCGTTTTTATTGCAAATCAATAGCTTTTACAGTAAGTGTTAACCTTAGGAAAAATAACATACATTAATGTTTTATGTAATATCATATTATGAGCCTTGATTTAACTTTTGTTGATTTACCCCTACGAGTGTAATAACAATGACACATTACAGTAGAGGGTGTCAACCACACATTATATAAGTTATGGTGCGTTAAAAAAGTGACAAAAACCCTCCACCGTACAGTGAACAGCAAATAAAAATATAATTTGTGAGCACATTCACATGTCTCAGACAGGTCTGCAACCCGGCTTTTCACCACTATGTCTTGGCATACAATGCTTCCACTGCAGCCAGGGATTCTGGGAAATGACATGCAAATTAGCATAAAAGCAGACACTGTGCTCATTTGCATGTCATTTCCCAGAATCCCTGGCTGCAGTGGAATCATTGTATGCCAAGAGATAATGGTGAAAAGCAGGGTTGTAGACCTGTCTAAGACATGTTAATGTGCTCACAAATTATATTTTTATTTAAAGCGAAGGGTGTATAACTGAAGGCTAGCAAAATGATTGCCTTTTGTTACTTGACGTGTGACATTCTTTATTTTTTGCAGAGATGAGGAAGAGCTAAGGAGATCCCTCTCTGAACTCGCAGATCCCAATCCCAAATCCATAAAACGCATTAATAGCTGTGGCAAGCCCTTCCTGAACTTCTCACAAGATCCTAACATCACAACCTACAAGCATGGTGTGCTGGTGCGGAAAATCCACGCCGATCCAGACTGCAAAAAAAGTGGGTGCGAAAGTACAACAGTGAATACTCCACCTGCTGGGGAGTATTTAGTGTATTGGTCATAACTCATTTTATATTCCTTGTGCCCTCTATACATGAGCATGTGTCACTCAGTTAAGATATTAATACGGGAAACATAGATATCAGCGTATCATGATTACACAGGTGTATCAAGCAGACTCTTATTAATGGGGCAAATGGCCCTTTAATCTCTTACCTGTCTATCTTCCATATGTCATTGCCATATTTACTAATCACGACTAAACTGTAAAGCTTGCACTCTTTTTAACCCCGAGCTACCTATTAAAGTTGTCGCTTCTACCTTACTTTTCTTAGCCTAGCATATTGTATAAAAGTCGTACCAAGAAGGTTTACCCAGGATCTCTGTCAAGGCATTCTTCCTCTAATTCCTCATATCCGTTCACATAACCACTTCCCAAAGTAGCTGCTGATGCAAGTGATGCAACATGGACAGTACATTGACGTTCTATTACTCCTATCCTAAATGACGCTCCTAATTCTTTTAAATACCAACATGGCCATTTGGAGCTCTTGATAATTAGGGCCCCATAATTAAAGTGGAGAGCAGATTTTACATTTTGTTCTAACCATATTTATTTATTTACTAGCTGATATACCCGGCGTTGCCCGGGATGTAAATGCGTGAAATGATATGATGTAGTTGTTGTTCAAAAATTGTGAGGTGGGGTGGTGTGGGGGGGAGAAGAGGTGGTGTGGTGTGCGGGGGAGAAGAGGTGGGGTGGTGTGGGGGGGAGAAGAGGTGGGGTGGTGTGGTGTGGGAAAGAGGTGGTGTGGTGTGGGAAAGAGGTGGTGTGGGAAAGAGGTGGGGTGGTGTGGGGAGGGAAAAGAGGTGGGGTGGTGTGGGGGGTGGAAGAGGTGGGGTGGTGGGGGGGAAGAGGTGGGTGGTGTAGGGGGGGGAAGAGGTGGGTTGGTGTGGGGGGAAAAAGAGGTGGGTTGGTGTGGGGGGAAAAGAGGTGGGTTGGTGTGGGGGGAAAAGAGGTGGTTTGGTGTGGGGGGAAAAGAGGTGTGGGGGGAAAAGAGAGGTGGAAGAGAGGGGGGGGGGAAGAGAGGGGAGGGGGGGGGGAAAGAGAGGGGAGGGGGGGAAAGAGAGGGGAGGGGGGGGAGAAAGAGAGGGGGGGGAGAAAGAGGGGGGAGAAAGAGGGGGGAGGGGGGGAGAAAGAGAGGGGAGGGGGGGAAAGAGAGGGGAGGGGGGGGGAAGAGAGGGGAGGGGGGGGGAAAGAGAGGGGAGGGGGGGGGGAAAGAGAGGGGAGGGGGGGGAAAGAGAGGGGAGGGGGAGGGAAAAGAGAGGGGAGGGGGGGGGGAAAGAGGGGAGGGGGGGGTGAGCGGGCTGTTTGTGAGGTCCCGTAGAGTGGTGGCAGGAGGGGTGGTGATAGTGTTCTGTTTCTGCTGTCTGGCGGCGGCGATGTGGGGTACGTGTGCTGATAGAGGGTGTTGTTGGGGGGGGGGGGGTGCCGCATGGCTGGCCGCTCCACTTCCCGCCTCGGGACTGGGCGGGCGTAACGCTCGGAGCACGCAAGTGCCTGTGCTCCCCCTGCGGGAGCACCACGTGGCACACCAATGCCTGTACCTCCGCCTACCGTGCGCGGCCGCCGGACCCGAAGCGGGGAACCTGACTGCTAGACCCCTTCTGGCCGCCAGACCCCTCTGCTCCCCGAAACCACCCCTCCCCGCCGGCAGCGTGCTCGTTTTAGAGGACCCGCGGCGGAAAGTGCCGCGTGGGGTAAGGGCGTAGCAAAGGGGCCGTAATGGTGATAGGGGGGGCTCTGTTGTTGCAGGCCAGCGCCGGGAAGGGAGAAGGGGTGAGAGGGTGGGTGGTCAAGGGCGGCCAGCCATTGAGGAGGGCCAGAGGGGTGACAGTTGGGGGGGGGCAAGTCCACAGGGGTGAGAGGGGGGGGGTGTTGTACTTATTTTTTGGAGGGGAGGTGTGTGTGTGTGTGTTGGCCCGTCACTCCGCCTCAGGCCAATGAGAGGTGTGCGGGGGCGGGCGGGCCAAGGGACCAATGAGATTTCCCCTAGGGACACAGGACATCCAGACAGGCATACAGTGCTTTCACTAATATAGGATAAGAAAAAATGTTTTACCAGGAAGTAATACATTGAGAGTTACCTCTCGTTTTCAAGTATGTCCTGGGCATAGAGTAAAACAAATAATACATGGTTACAAATACAGTTACATAAGTGAACAGGGTATACATTATATACAAGACATTGCGTGCATACTTAAAGATAATATATATTATAGGCGTATGTAACCGTTACAGACCAAATTAAAATGTGAGACAGCTTTATTTTTGAAAGAACTTAAACTGGTGGTGGCTGTGAGAGTCTCCGGTAGGTTGTTCCATATAGCTTTGTCCTGTATTCTAAAGCCTAGGTCAAAGTGGAAGATTAAATAAAATGTTTAGAAAATTAACTACCTGCAAACGCTGCATCGACTTGTGATCTTTTTCTCATTTATTTATATTTTTGTTGTCCGATAATATTCTCATACCGAAACCTACGCTAATCGGTGGAAATGTGAGACATTTATTGACTTTAATATATTTTGAGTCATATCTGCAAGTTTGTGTTATAATATAAATCATAGAAAGACATACCAACGAACTCAGTGTCAGCAGTGTGATAACGATCCAGTTTTGTATCCCCGTTCCCTAGTCTGTAAGCAGCTTTGGTATAAGAAGGTAAGATCAGAAGAAATACTATGGGACATATTTAGCAAGCAGTTCTACTGCATGACACGTTCTGTGCAAGAAGACACCTTATTATCCCGTTCATGTGAAAGGCCAGCTTTTCTAAGCAGTGTTACTGCACCTTTCATGCTAGAAAAAAACCTTAGAGCCCAGTCACTTGATTGAGCCGTAGAGGTCCATATGTACCTAGCTGTACTGGAAGGTGTCTTATTGAGTGACACTGCTTGGTAAAAAAGGCCCTGGATCATTATTACACTGTTGACCTGGAAGCGGTTGAAATTGGCAGGTATACCGAAATATAAGCCAAGTATACAGTACTGAGCTATATACTTTTCTCCCAGTCATACCTGGTTCCTAAAACTCTAAGCGCGAATAGGTGTCTCGCGGCATACCATGTCATTTGATTCTGCTGAAATATGATTTAGGCATTTATCTGATGTTAGAGAAAATGAAACAATATTATTGCTGGCTGGATGGTTAAAGCAATAGTGTTTTTCCCCCAAACACTTCACATAAGGAAGAAGCTGCACTTTTCGTCCTTTCTTCTCCTTCGGTAACATGTATTAGCTTCTCTGTTAATATATTCTTTAAAATGAGTGTGTTACTGATGAAACCCTATTAAGAGCCTAATCTGAAGTTATTTAAAACATAAAAAAAAATAAAAGAACACAATCTGAGTTAAATTGATTATATCAGGGACTTACGGTCTCGATTTATTCTTTGTTTCTCGTGCACCTATCTTTTCCCGGCAGCCCCGAGAGGAAAGAGGGGCTGGAAGACATTTCACGCGATATTGAAGGGGATGATTCTATACCTGCAGAAGGTAAAGTGTGCTTTGAGTATATGAGACAAAGGAATTGTTATTGAGGTTTACAGATACAACGGAGGTAGATGCTGTGCATAGTCAGCGATAGCAGATAAGTACCACTTATCATCTGGGCCGCCAACAGGAATTACAGTGCCCATGAAAGAGTACTAACCTGAGTCCCAGGTTAATGAGCGGGAGGGAGAGGGGAGTGCTGAAGGTAAATCATTGGGGAGGGGGGAGGGAGTACCTGTACTTCCAGTGGCGGGTGACAGCACTCAGCAGGGGGCCATGTATGTATGTATATCTTTATTTATATAGCACCATTAATGTACACAGCGCTTCACAGCAGTAATACACGTGACAATCATATAAATAACAAATAATATAAATAACACATCATGGGAATAATGCTTCAGACATAAAAGTAACATTTAGGAAAAGGAGTCCCTGCTCCGAAGAGCTTACAATCTAATTGGTAGGTAGGAAGAACGTACAGAGACAGTAGGAGGGCATTCTGGTAAGTGCGTTTGCAGGGGCCAAGCTTTATGTATCGTGTATAGTATTAGCCACGGAGATACTCATATGCTTTGTTAAGGAGGTGGGTTTTAAGATGGGTCTTAAAGGTGGATAGAGAGGGTGCTAGTTGGATATTGAGGGGAAGGGCATTCCAGAGGTGTGGTGCATTCAGTGAGAGGTTTAAGGCGGGAGAGGGCTTTAGACACAACCGGAACCCAGAAATTTGGTCTGAGATGTAGGGAGCGACATAAGATCTGATCGGAAGCCAGGAGAAGGATTTCAGCAGGGGAGACGCTGAGGCAGATTTAGGAAAAAATTAAGTGATTCTGGCAGCAGTGTTTATGATAGATTGTAGGGGAGACAGGTGAGGGGCAGGAAGGCCAGACAGCAGAAGGTTACCGTAGTCATGACGGGAGAGAATGAGGGCCTATGCGAGAGTTTTGGTAATAGAGGAAAGGGTGTATCTTTGTAATATTGCGGAGGAAAAAATGACAGTTTTTAGCTACATTTTGGATGAGAGGAGAATGTGAGAGGAGTTGTGTGACCCCTAGGCAGCATGCTTGTGATACTGGGTGTATGATAGTGCTTCCAACAGTAATGTAGAAGGTAGTGGGGCCAGGTTAGGGAGGAAATATGAGGAGCTCCGTCTTTGACATGTTAAGTTTGAGTCAGCGGAGGGCCATCCAGGATGATATAGCGGAGAGACATTCGGAAACTTTGGTCTGTACAGCAGTTGTAAGATCAGGGGTTGAAAAGTAAATTTGCAGCATAGAGGTGATATTTGAACCCTAGAGAGAGTGTGTAAAGAGAAAAGAGAAGAGGTCCCAGGACAGAGCCCTGGGGTACCCCCACAGAGAGATCGATAGAGGAGAAGGTGTTAGCAAAAGAGACAATGAAAGTATGATGAGAGAGGTAAGAGAATATCTAGGATAAAGCTTTGTTACAGATAATAATAATAATAGCATGTTCTTGTATAGCACTGCTAGTTTTACGTAGCTCTTTACAGAGACATTTTGCAGGCACATGTCCCTGTGGCGCTTACAATCTATGTTTTTGGTGCCTGAGGCACAGGGAGATAAAGTGACTTGCCCAAGATCACAGTCTCTTTACTCACTGAGCCACTCCTACCCATACCGAGGGTATGGAGAATGTGAAGGAGAAGAGGGTGGTCCACAGTATTAAATGCTGCAGAGAGGTCGAGTAATATGAACAGAGTGTAATGACCTTTGTCTTTGGCAGCATGGAGGTCAATAATTATTTTATTGTGGGATGTTTGTGGGCTGTTTCAGTGGAGTGAGCAGTGGGGGGCTGGCCCATGCAGGCGCCGGAGGGAAGCGGCCCAACCACGTGCCCATATATCCGACGAACTGTAATCACACTGACACAAGTATATTTATGCCCCCATCTATAATTTTGGGGGAATCCCTTGGTTGTCCCACAAAAATGAATGGTATCTTAAAGGAGTGATTTAATTGATCTGTTTGTCAAAACTAATAACTTATTTTTTTTCACTAGATACTACATTTGAGTCTTTTTTTTTTTCAGATAACTTACCAATATACCCTATTATGCTTTACTGAACAGTCAGTCACTATTCTACCTAAAAAATAAAGGGTTACAGATACATTATGACCTTGATATTCATCTCCGGCTTTAAATTATGATTTATATTGACATCTACTGGTAGCCTTAAACCATACTTTTGTTATATTGTGGTAAATACTGTACTTTCTTCGTGCATTTCAAATTTATGTTGAGGCATATTGAGTCTGTATTTTTTTAGGAGGAATATAAGCCAGGGAAACCTCTTTCCGAAGAAGACCTGAAGAATGCAATTAGCATCCATCACTCTTTAGCCACCAGAGCATCTGATTATAACAAAAGGCCAAATGTCTTCTACCTACGGACAGCAGACTGGAGAGTTTTCCTCTTTCAAGCTCAGTAGGTCTAGACAACATGTGCTATAAAAGTCTTGTATATATTCCACATTCTGATCTTTATGTTTCCATGAGATGATGGTGCAGTCAAGTTATATTTTCCCTACCTTCTCTCTTTTCTCCCTGTTCTCGTGTCCTCTCTCTTTCCCGCAACTTCTATGATTTTCCATTGAAATAAACCTTGTGTTTGAACCTTGGGAAACCATCATGGACTTTCAATCATCGCTACTGAGGTCTCACTCCCCAACCTCACAGATTAATTGTGTATTTCTGTACAGATATTTGGGGCCATGTTTACTGTGCTGTGGCATCCCATAAGACACCTTCTTTGTCACTTGAATGGGCCATAAAGAGCATATTTTCCAGCTTTAATGATGGGTGTGACTTCGTATTAGGGTTGTATAGCTTGCATTGTTGTCACACACCACCAGTACCTTACAAACATTAAAAAAAAAAAAAAAATAACAAGTCTAAAGTAGATGATGGATCTGCTTCATGTGCATTCTAAATGTGATGCTGCCTTTAATAAATGATACAGGTACAGCTCAACCCCGTTAGAACGCGATCCGTTACAACGCGAATCCGCTTATAACGCGATGCAAGCATGGCTCCCAATTTTTGTATTTATGAATACTCTACAACACGATTATTGGTATCGTAAATACTTTATTGTACAATGCATACAATTGTACATTATTTCTAACTCGATCCGCTTATAGCGCGATGTGAGTCTTTGGACTCCAAGCGCAATGTTATAAGGGGGTTGAGCTGTATGTTGTACTGAATTCAAATCCGTACAAGATGAAGTTGCATTAAGCAGTAACACAAATGGGCACTATTGTAGGTCTTATTTGTTTAGGCTTTTAATCTTTTAATTGTCTTTATTGCATAAGTTGTCTAAAGAAGCAATTCAAGGGGGTGATTGTTTTTTGCGAATATATAAATTTTAGATAGGATTGAAACAGGGGGTCTCCAGAGCTGAACCCCACAAATTTCAGCTCAGGGGACCCCTACTTCTGGAAACACATACCTCCGTAGGGGCACTGGTAGCTACTCCACTCGGATAGCAGGGTTCATATAATGGCACAGATTCAAAGCTCCCGCTCCCTACGGGCCAATAGGAAGCCGTGACGTCATCTGGTTCGGCTTCCGATTGGCCTGTGTGATGCGGTAGCTTTAAACCCCAGCTTGCTCAGCCGGAACGGCTACCGACAGCCAATACGGAGGTAAGTATCTCTGAAAGCAGGGGGTCCCCGGAACTGAAATTAACGGGGTTCAGCTTTGGAGACTCCCTGCTTCAATTGTATGTAAAAAAAAATGCAAAAACTATCACCCCCTGGTTTTCTCCTTTAACATTATTTTTTCTTTCTTCGTATAACTGCGCATGGAGTAGTTCTGTTTTTTTCCCTAGCTTTAATTCACTTTCCCCACACTGTACCCGGTTTCAGAATCTCTCCTCTTGTGTTTCAGGAATACAGAGCAGATGCATTCGTGGATCACCCGCATTAATGTAGTGGCAGCCATGTTTTCTGCTCCCCCCTTCCCAGCTGCAATTGGATCACACAAGAAGTTCAGTCGACCTCTCCTGCCTAGTGCAATCACCAGGCTTTCCCAGGTAACTAAAATACGCCACATGGTACTGTATTCATCTGAGAAAAAGTAGACTTCAGGGGGAAGTTCGGTGATGCCCCCACTGCCACATTTATTGTTACCTCCCTTTTCCTAGCTAGAACTATTTAAATTAAACCATAGGTGTGAATTGGTATTTGTGCTATGTATGTATGTATATCTTTATTTATATAGTGCTATTAATGTACATAGCTCTTCACAGTAGTAATACACGTGACAATCATATAAATAACAAATAATACAAATAACACATAATGGGAATTAGTGCTTCAGACATAAAAGTAACATTTATGAAAAGGAGTCTCTGCTCCGAAGAGCTTACAATCTAATTGGTAGGTAGGAAGAACGTACAGAGACAGTAGGAGGGCATTCTGGTAAGTGCGTTTGCAGGGGCCAAGCTTTATGTATCGTGTCTAGTATTAGCCACGGAGCTACTCATATGCTTCATTAAGCAGCTGTGTTTTAAGGTTGGTCTTAAATGTGGATAGAGAGGGTGCTAGTCGGATATTGATGGGAAGGGCATTCCAGAGGTGTGGGGCAGCTATATTGCTTGCATATGTAGAACTAGAATGTAAACTCCTATTATTATTATCATTATTATTGTTTATTTCTAAACATATTCCGCAGCACGTTACAATAGGGTAACAGAATCATATCAATGATATAAACAGAAAGACATACCAAATAAGGACATACCAGCACAAACATATACAGAAGGGAATGAGGGCCCTGCTCCTGAGAGCTTACACTCTAGAGAGAATAAAGGGCAAAGTTGATACTAAAGGTAAAGTGGCTGCTCATTGTGGAATTGAGGAGAGAGTTTTTCTAGGTGCACTGCTGGTCCCAATAGGGTTTTGGGGGTGTATATTAGGGGGATCACAAATAGACTTCCTCAAAAAATGAGTTTTCAGGGAGCTTTTAAAAGTCTAAAAGTTGGGGGAGTGTCTGATGGAACATGTAGGGAATTCCAGAGAGGGGGCAGCATGGGACAAGTCTTATAAGTGGGAGTGAGAGAAGGTAATAAGGGAAGAGACAGAGGTCATGGGCAGAACAGAGGGAGTGACTAGGGGTGTATTTGAAGACAAGGGCTGAGATGTAAGGGGGGCAGCTTCATTGCGAGCTTTGTAAGATAGAGCTCCGATTTTGAATTTAACTCTAGAGGATGTTGGAAGCCAGTGTAGGGATTTGTGTAGTGGAGCAGCAGAAGTGGGGCAGTGAGTGAGTTGATGTTGCGTCATGATTGAGAAAAGGGGGTATTCTTGTGATATTTCGGAGGTGGAGACAAGAAATGTGGGCGTCAATATATAGATGATACTGAAAGCCAAAAGATTGTATTAGTTCACCAAGAGAAGCGGTATAAAGTGAGAATAGCAGAGGGCCATGGAGGGAGCCTTGTGGGACCCCAATAGAAAGAGGAAGTGAAGAGGAGGAGACACTAGAGAAGTAAACACTGAAGGAGCAGTTCAATAAGGAGGACGTGAATCAGGAGAGGGCAGCGTCACAGAGGCCAATGAAGTGGAGAGTGTGTACAGGCGAAGTGGGTGATCAACCGTGCCAAAGGCAGCAGAGAGATCCAGGGGAATTAGTATGGAGAAGTGACCCTTAGACTTAGCTGTGACTAGGGCATTGGCCACTTTTGTTAGTGTTGTCTTAGTGGAGTTTAGAGGGTAGAAACCAGATTGCAAAGTATCAAGCAGGGAGTTGGAGGAGAGAAAGTGAGTCAGGCGGTTGTATACAAGCCCTCCATTAGCTTGGAGGCAAAGGGGAGAAGAGAAATAGGGCGGTAGTTAGAGAGTGTGGGTTGAAAGAGGGTGTATGAGGGCATTATTGTAGCACTATGTTATTTGCTACTATACCATAATGTAACAATTAAGTATCCTTATTATGTATTGCTGTGTCATTGTTTTCCATTAAAATATTAGTATTGTTGGTTATGAAAAATGTGCCAATATAATGAGCTCATTATTATTTACTTGTAATGTGCCAACATGTTCCACAGTGCAGGAAGACACTAACAAGCAAAACAATCATTTACACACAATAGCACAACACAGATAGGTCAGGCGGCCCTGCTTCAAGGAGATTACAGTCTAAAAGGTGGAAATGGGAATGAGGACTCAAAAGGATCGGTAGGGAGAAGGGCTGATTTTTGGAGGATGTATGATGTGATCTATAGTTTGTTCATCATGAAGAAACATGAGGATATCAGGAGGATATTGACTAGGCCTTTTTTAAGAAGTAAGTTTGTTTGTGTGAAGCATAGGGGAGAGTCTGATAGTGTGGGGTAGGGAATTCCAGAGGTAAGGAGAAATCTTAAAGTAGGTCTGAGTGGAGACAACGTGTGGAGGTGTACCTACTGTAGACAGTTCTGAAATGCAGGTAGGGGCATTGTTGTGAAAAGCTTTGTGAATGAGGACTAAAATGTCTAAATTACAAAGAGTATAGGTAACCAGTGCAGTCATTTGTTTAAATGAGCAGCAGAGGGGAAAAGGTGCGTGAAGCGAATGTCTACCTGCAGTGTTTAGTAATTAATAGCGAACGCTTATGTGGGAGAGAGGTTCTGTGATGAGGAAGTTGCGTATTCTAGTAATACGCCGTATTGCTGGAAGCGACCGGATCTGGTAAGGGATGAAGGAGAGGTAGGGGTACAAAATGACCCCCGGATATGGTATCTGAGATATTTGCACAATGGTCTTTAGTAGTGACAGAAAACTGAGGTGTGGGGGTAGATTTGCACAATGGGAAATCAAGAAGTTCTGTTTTGGACATGCTAAGTTTGAGACAGTGTCACGTATCCAGGGGGAGATAGCAGAAAGGCAGGAAATGCCACAAGACTGGTGAGAGGTCAGAAGCAGATATTAAACATCTAAATAAACAGATTACTGTAATAAAAAGATGGTGGAAAAGATGTTTGAACGGAGTTAAAAGAATGAGAAAGTTACATGTAGGATTTGTTAGAATTGTAATCAACCTATTTCATGTTTAGGAGGAACAAGTGAAAACGCATGAATCCAAGTTCAAGAGCATGTCGTCAAGTTTGATAGAACACCGCACATCCCCTCCTGACAAGAAGCTGAAAGGAAAAGAGGTCGATGAATTTAAGCAGAAGCAAGACTACCTAGAATTTGAGGTACATCACGCACTTAGCAAATAATCTGTATATTTATTTAATTTTTTTCTACAAGATTGACGTGTATACCTTGGATCCCAATGAGACATTTTGAAATGTAAAGAAATAGCACACTGTGGTACCGGCTGTGTCAGAAAGCCGAGCGCACCAGTTCTATGGATATTCCAGAACCACGGCCATGTGATCACTTAATAGTGACACATTCATAACCCAACCCCCAACACCAGAAACGGAACAATAAGTCCTCTTCTATTCCAAACATTGTTTTATACGTTAAAAAAAAGTTGTGTGTGCCGAACACGCGCATTTTAAGTGAAACTTCTTTTGTCTCACAAATTGTATTTGTGATGATGATGTTTTTAATTAAAAATCAAAACAATTTCAGTGACAAAACACAAAGGTGTGACTTAGAATGCATGAGCACGGCACACACACCCTGTTTTAACTATTTGCACTAATATATTTATACTAACTGTGAATTCCGCGTGTGACTGTGTGTGTGTTTTTGTGTGTGTGACTCTGGGTACGTGTGTGTGACTGTGACTCTGGGTGTGTGTGTGTGTGACTGTGACTCTGGGTGTGTGTGTGACTGTGACTGGGTGTGTGTGTGACTGTGACTGGGTGGGTGTGTGACTGTGACTCTGGGTGTGTGTGTGTGTGTCTCTCTCTCTGTGTCTCAGTGTTTGTGTGATTTCGGGGGACGTGGCTCTCTCACCTGCCTGTTGTTCCTGGATCCTCTCCTCCCCCTCAGTCCGTCCTCTTTGGTGGCCCGCGGCCATGCGCATGCTCCAGCCATGCACAGTAGCTGATGGGCGTTAGTGCGCATGCGTCCTGGAAGAGTACTTGGAGGTGGACAAGGGCGGTACTGCGCTTGCGTGGTGGGGCCACGAGCCCATTAGTAGTATGACATCACCGTTTGTTGTGGTTTTTCGTTACAAGGGAATACATTTTTCCCCTGAAAACACTATAGGCGCCAGCAAAGAAGTTTCATTTAAAAAAAAAAGTTAATACGCTAAAATAATTGATTGGTAATTAGCCTAGAGATAAATATCTTCTGATCCAGGTGGATCCGCTTGGTAACACAGCAGCTAACCTGCTGTCTTAAATTTGCTTAGTTTCTATGTCGACTCTATAGCTTGTTACAGTTGAATTGTGATTGTAAACTTGTATCCCTTACTGTAGAAGTCCCGGTACGGCACTTACGCCATGCTCCTGCGAGCCAAGCTGAAAGCGGGCACCGAAGACTTGGAAGCTTTCGAAACATCCCTATTTGACTCGGCGGACAACGATGAGGATGGGCTGAAAAAGTCACGTTCCAGTCCTGCGCTGAATCTGGATCCACCAGTCTCATCAACCAAAACTAAATGCCACGTGTCTTCACGAGCATGCTGCAGACCAGCCCATAGCAGCAGTCAGCAGAAATCTTGAAGCATCTGCAAGTTAACGTCTTGGAGAGAGGAGAATGAGGCTCCTCCTCCTTCCTCTATACCTAGTCTGTTGGGTTCAGAGCCTGTGCCAAGAAGTATTGCATGATTTAATACTTTTTGCTAGTATACACTTTGCCAGGCAGAGCTTTTGAAAACAGTGTTGGAAGTCCCTGTGATGGATTATATGGTGTGCAAGCACTGCCCATGTGTACGATGCACCATGAAGCGTGTGCAAGGAGCAAAAAGCATGCGAGTGAAAGCTGCTCCGGGTGTATCTCTGTGGCCAGATAAAGATTCCAAACCTTTGTTTTATATTTAAAGCCATTTAACTTCAATGGGACCATGTTTTTATTTTATTAGTGGAAAATTACCAAAAAAAAAACAAAAAAGTTGTTTCTGTTGAATCACTGTGGGTTTACCTTGTATACCTAAGTGTACTTCATTACGGAAATACATTACGGAAATACATACAGCACATAAACTTTGCTACAATGTAATCTTATGGAAACAATTAAAAGGTCAATGCCTCCAGTTCTGGGGAAAAAAAGGGCAATGTACAGGATTTCTACTCTAATTTTGTATATGATCTGGCCACTCTAGTTGCAAGTGATGAAGAACCACAGAGACAAAAGGCTGAACTGAACCACTTAAATATATATCTCCGAGGGCTTTGGCAAATGGTTCATTCACTCAGGATGGTGCCATTTCCAGCCAGTTACTGGGATCCCTCCTTTTTTGTGACATATTTTTGCACTTTTACTACTCACTGAGATTCTCAAGCTGATTTTTGTAGTTTTAATGCTCCTTTTGAGGATGGGAAAAATCTTTCCTTTCATGCTGAATTTTTGAATGTCCGATTTCATTACAACTCTGAAGGGGAGTAACGTTTAACCCGGAAAGGCAGGAGCACTCCCCAGTTTTTGCATGCGGCATAAATCGTGACTGCGTCTGCTTCTCCTTCACCACAAACGTTGGACCTGGCCAGTCATATTTTTTATTTTTTATTTCTGGCACCTGATGAATACCAGCAGAATTTCAATCAGTCGCAGCTTCAGAAGTGACTTTGTTACGTGGACAGTACAGGTGTGAATTTGGGCTACCGCTGATATGTAAATTCCTGTCCTAAGACATCGGAATGGGCTTTATGAAAATGTTAAGCCAAGCTCTAGAGCCATACAATACTGCATATAGACGAGGGTTATTGAAAAAGAAGCAAATGTTTGACCCATAATTTCAGTTCTGTTTAATGATTACTTTCAACACTAACAAAGTACTCCAAAATAACAATAGGAAAGCAAGAACCGTACTATTTGCTAATGAGTTTCTGAATGCAGCCAGGCAACACATACTTCATTCGCAACGCAGTGGGAAATTATATCTAAAGTTATTACAAAGTATTTAGTACTCGTTTGGCCTTATACTGAACATCTAAAAGGAAAAAAACCCCACTAATTTCCATATAAATGGGTCCAATTTTTAGCATCCATTTTGTCTGGGCATATAATTGGCTTCTGATGTTGCAGGACAATATTTTCCATTTAAAAACACGTTTGATTCACTACTGTGAACTTGTTTAATCTGTTTTACAGTAACAAACATCCATCTTCCGGAGAGAATTTGCTATTGCTTAGTTTATCCAGACATCAAAGTAAATCATGTAAACTGGAAACTCAAAAACTGCCCGTTAACTTTGGAAGACTTATTCAATGTAGCAGTCCCTCTAGCGAGCCATGCCATTCATTAGGCAGTAACGAGCGGCCATTCACTAGGAAACAGTGACTGCAATGGCTGCCTATTAAACTGGCACTTTGTTTCTACATATTCTCTCTCCTCTCTCTCTCTTCCTCTCTCTTCCTCTCTCTCTCTTCCTCTCTCTCTTCCTCTCTCTCTTCCTCCCGCTCTATCCAAAACATTCAGTAGAAAACTGGACGCAGAAAGAGGAGCTACATCACTTCTCAAACTGACAAGACCCTATCAATGCAGGAGCTGCCACATTCGTCCACTGGCAATTCAAGAGTTTAGATGACATCTGTAAGGTGTACTCCTTTAACCTTGTGTTCCTTATGCTTTTTTATGTGATATTTTCCTTTTCATTTTTATAATGTTGCAATCTGGCGATATCATCCTCCAAAATGTGCCATTTCCCCCATAGAAGTCAATGTGATGGAGCTTGAGTGATTAAATGCTTCTTTTAGCACTTCTAATCATTATCGAAAAGAAAAAAAAAATAACAACAGAATGCTGTATATTTTTAAGAGTATTTCCATGTATTGTGCTTTTTTCTATTTACCTGCTATTTGGGACTGCCAGTTTGATGGGCCAGAACTCTGCAGCACTTGGGTTTCCGTATTTGTATGATTCTTAAGGGTACAACATAGGGCAATAGTCGTTTCACAAGGCATCAAAGGGCCTGTGAAACATCAGGATTAACAACAAAAAGTGCATTATAAAGCTGCAATCCAACAACATTTGACCACACCCCCACTTTTTAGAATCACCGTGCGAGTATGCCTGGAGACCCAATTATTCATTGTTGCTTAATTATAGTCACTTCCTATAGGCCAGGGGGCACCAACTCCAGTCCTGAAGGGCCACCAACAGGTCAGGTTTTCAGGATATCCTTGCTTCATCACAGGTGGCTCAGTCAACGATTGAGCTACCTGTGCTGAAGCAGGGCTATTTTGAAAACCTGACCTGTTGGTGGCCCTTGGGGACGAGTTGACCACCCCTGGTCTATAGGCAAACCAATCAGTAATAGCAATGCCATCTTCATCTGCAATGGGGACCATATATGTTTGACCAATGCAGTCTGTCATTGCAAAACCCCATATTGCTTCTTAGTAACTGTACATTCAGAGCACAAAGCCTCTGCAGACTAGAACATTGAGCCCCAATACTGTTTCACATGTATGTGCAACAAACGTTATTTTTTTTTGACCCAAAATGTACCATGTCACTTTTAGCGTTTGGATTAAAATCAGTCTACAATACCAATCTGCAAGCAAATAAATCCTCCATGTACGGTGGTTATGTGAGGTTTTAAAAAGCACATTTCTCTGATAGGTGAAAAGGAAAACAGAGGATGCATCTTTTTGCCAAGGGCATTCGGTTGATTGGAATGAAATGGATGGTAGGCTGAAGCAAGGAGGGACTGTTTCTGTTGGCACAATGATTGATCCCAAAGCAGACCTGAATGTGTTGGCATTAGCAGCACCTTCTCGTGTTTAAGAGCTGTGTGCACATAAATGAACATTAATGGTACAATCCATCCAAGCTTCCCATCTTGTGCTGCGTTCCTGTACCAGTCAGCATTTTCTCCTCACCGGTAACGTGTTTATAAATGACGCTCATGCTTTTGTTGTTTTTTTTTTCTCAGTTAAGAAATGTATTTACAATTCAGAGCATCATTTTTGTAAACCATGTGAAATGTAATAATCGGCAAAAAAATAATAATAATATGTTTATTACTTGAATGTTTGGCAACTTAGACACGGGGATGACAAACTACTGTAGGCAACCCAACTGATGTATGTAAAGTTTAATGTCTAGCGCAGGGGTGGCCAACTCCAGTCCTCAAGGGCTAGCAACTGGTCAGGTTTTAAGGATATCCCTGCTTCAGCACATGTGGCTCAATCAGTCCCTGCTTCAGCACAGGTGGCTCAATCAGAGGCTCAGTCTTTGGCCTCTGATTGAGCCGGCTGTGCTGAAGCTGGCATATCCCCAACATCTGGCCTGTTGGTGACCCTTGAGGAATGGAGTTGACCAGCCCTGGTCTTAACGTTGAAGCAGGCATACAGAGATTTGGAGAGGCGGAAGAGGGTCAAATGTTATAATAAGAATGTGGAAGAGTGATCAATTATGTTAAAGTGAGTGCAATTCCTACCAAATGGGTTTGAAATGCTATACATTTTGTAAAGAGCTTGCCTACTAAGTTTTTATGAGATTTAGACAAATGTAATTGAACCACAAATAGGAACTCTTCTGCTTCCCATGTTGATTCACCGTCAACCAAATGAAAGCCATTTCAATATTCCTTCCGGATTCAGTACATGAAGCGGTCCCGCTGTCTATGTTTAGAGGCACAGCACAGAAACGCACTCGTTAACAAACACAATGTAAGAATAACGAAGAAGAGGCACAGGATGTGATATATGTGTAGCACCTGACTGCACCAGTGGATATTCTCCGAATCAGTCGCTAGTGCACATTGGCCAAAGCTAAAGCGCGATAATTCAGACGCAAAGTTCATAACGGGCCAGTTCTGCTCCAAAATTGAAACCGATTTTAGTCGGAATTCCTTTTTAACGCAGCAAACCTTTAAAAAAAAAATGTTTGTTTAGTTTTTTTTCCAAATGTTATTTTCTTTCAAAATTATTCTCAGAAATCATACAGTTAGCATCAGTTCACAGAGGCTTAGGGGGGACATCTTTCTAGTTAAAAAAACCCAGCATCAGACATAGGTAATGTATCCACAGTTCAAATAAGGACAGATGCATTATTTTTTTATTATTATTATTTAACAATGCCTACGGGCATAAAGCAGAAAGGGAAAAATCTGAGAAGAGATAAAACAAATACGCATAAGGCACTTTGTAATTATTAAGATTGAGAGTGCATTTTAAGAGTAATTGTTTCTCCATTCTAATCATTCCTTTTGCACAGTAAGATCTTCCTTTTTATCACAGAGTTGAAACTAAACAAAAAGAAAGAAGTGTGAAAATGAGTTTTTATAAATAGTCCACTAATCCCCCAGTTGCCATGCAGTTTGCAAATACTAGGCCAGTGCTTATAACAGGGGTGGCCAACTCAAGTCAAGGGCCACCAACAGGTCAAGTATTATGAATCTCTCTGCTTCAGCACTGGTGACTCAATCAGTGGCTCAGTCAAAGACTAGGCCATCTGTACTGAAGCAGGGATATCCTTAAAACCTGACCTGTTGGTGACCCTTGAGGACTGGAGTTGCACAACCCTTGCTTACACGTTACGTTACTCATATTTTTAGGTTGGCCTTCGATCCATTATTGTCACATCCCTTCTTTGGATTACCGGTGGCAGATTGGACGAGCCGTGATACTTCATGCATGGCCTTAGCATTTATACCATGCACAAGCAGAGGGCATTCTGAAAAAGATGGGAAACAATGATAATGCCTTTCGATGTATAATGTGGGTGAACACTTTGAAGCTTTCTTTTCCTAAATCGGCCAGTGTTATGCTTTGTGTGGAGCATGATTTCTTCATCCCTTCTGTGCGGCAGGAGTGCCATGTTATAGGCATCCTCCAGTACTAAAGGGCCTAACCGTTTTGCATCTGTCCATATTTTCTCTTAAGCATTTAAGGGCCAAGAGCACCTTTAGTAGTTTCTAGAGAAGGCCAGTGTCTGCTTTTTGTATTGCTTGAAGGACGTCCTTTCTGCATCACTAAGTAATTCTGAGAATGTTTAATACAGTGTTCTTTTCTTCTGTAATTGTGGTCGCGGGCTTGTCATGGACCTGCAATATGCCAAACTGTTTTCTGCGTTAAAGATCTGTATTCAGGTTTTTTTTTTCCATACGTTTATTAAAACAAAGCTCTACATATGGCTGTACAGTAATATTTATTTCCTTTCAGACTTGAAAGATAATGATGTAGCAGTAGACCTAGTAACCAAGAAAGCAAAAACATACCGTTTAGAGATCATTCTGAGCCGTGCACTTTGACCCTTTTACGGCAATCGCTTTGCTGGCCCATCTGACCGGAAAAGGCTAAGGCAGTCGGAGGTGCCGAAGAAATGGGGTTAGGAAAAGGTAGAAGTTTGAAACTGTTCTCGCTAAGATTGGATACATACTGTGGTTGCAATTACTGGGATAATTTATGGAGACACAAGAAAGATCATTCCCATGTAGTAAAAAGTGGTGCAAATGCCAACAACAAAAAATACAAAATGCTTGGCATTTGCTCGAGCCGATTCAATAACAGGTTTTCCTGTCTTGCTAAACCAAACAGTTCTGCTTTTTTACCTATGCAAATGACCAATGGGAGCTGTCTTTTGTGCAGCTTTAGGGGGTCTTCCATGGTTCAACAATTGATAACAATTGATAGTAATGATGGGATATGTTTTCTATTGCTTACTCCTAGGAGTTCGGATTACGTTTTACTGCCCGTTAGAAACTGGGCTTAAAAAGTAGATCAAACCTCTCCAGCTGCTTTATTTACCATCAGGAAAAGTTTACCCCTTCATGGCAAAACTTGAAAAGCAATTTCAAAATAACTGGGCAGGCTTGTTCTGTGGTGGGATTAGTAAATAGACGCAGGGGGAGAGCACCACGTCTGTGTGTGTTCACTTCAAACATTTAAAGTTTGAATGTTGTTAATCAATAACAACATAATATAACAGTCAATAAAAAGCAGCATGCCCAATAAATCCCTCATACACTTACCTTCAAAATAGCTGCAAAGAATAACAGCAAATTGCAATCGACAAACATCATATATCTCACAGCAACGAATAGCTGAATGCCTAGACTTTTCTGTTGGAGATATTTAGCATTATAATAGCTGAGGTTACATGGTATGCGCTGAATAATGCCGTGAAAACAAGGCATTTCTTCTTAATCTAGAATATAAATCCTGGGTTATAAAATCAAAATGATCATCCTTTTCCCACCCATTAGTGTGGAGATAGAACCAGGTTCTAAGTGTTGTGTAATAAGAAGGCTGTATCCTAGCAAAGCAAGTATAAATATGTATTTGTATTGGGTTGGTGGGAAGAAGAAAAAAGTGGACACACTCAACTTACCACATTTATTCTTGATAAACAACAAAAAAGAAACCATTTAAATAGTCTGATTATTGATGAACATATAGTGGAATGGAGCACTACGAAGGTACAATTAAAAAGATAAAACATGGAAATATTAGCTGGGACGGAAGTCAGCCCATTTGCTTCTAGAACAGACAGTCTTTCTACCATTAGTCCAATGAGTTGAATGCACTTATTGTGTGTGGGGCTCATTTCAAGAATGAGGCGCTCTAATTCTCCCCGACGATGATTTTCTGGGTGTTGTGAGGAACCGTTGAGGAGAAGAGATTTAAATGGTTACAAACGGATGTCCATTTTGATGCAGATTTACACATTTTTGAGCATTTCTTTCGTGGCTGATTTACAGTCAACCACATTTACACCCATTATACACTTGATCAGATCGGCTCAAAAGCGCGGTGGTAGAAGTCCCATCAACACCCAGACGATCCTCGTTTCATTCATGCTGACAGGGGCACGTGAAAACGGCACCGTCCTGTTTTATTGTCCACTTGCTGGCTCTGTGGTTGGGGCCTGTTCTGCTGTTGGAGACATTTTTAAGGGTACTGGGAGTGTCGGTTTCTGTGGACTACCCTGATGAGATCCAGTGGACTTCTCTGCTTCAACCGATTGACTTCCATAGGCGCTGTCGACTGTCACTTCTAAAGATAAGAAAATATGAACTGGTCAAAAACTTGAATATAAAATGGTATCATTGCCACCTGGGGTGAACACGATGGTCCCCTTAAAACCCCCTATTTGTGTTATGATACCTGCAATAAGACTCAGACACATGTCTTCTGTATATTCTCTCCTGCATCAGCGAGTATTATTACAACACTGCATCGTGATGAAATACCATGTCTATTAAGTACAGTAGTAGACTGCAAGCCCCCCACACGTTATTAGAAGTGCTGGGTTTGCTAATGTTTGGAGTTGGTGAGTCACCGCTTTGGTTGGGTTACCACCAGTAACATCGTAATTAGCACAATGTTTTAAAGACACTGAGCACTATACAAAATTGGCAGTAGGCAACTTTCCTAGAGTCACACAGAGAGGAATAACAGAAAAGAAATGGCCACAACAGACTGATTCATTACATTAACCTTATATAGAATACACTTAGTGGAGGACAATTCCTGTGCTTTTATTACAAAGGAAGCCTAGTTATTCTCCATGGGGGGCTGGGGGGCATTCATTTAATGCAGTAGCTTTTAGTTAACAACATTAATACCGCAGAGGGAAACATACAGTATACACACACTTTTTTTTAATTGATTTTCAACAGTTTTGACATTCTGGATTACAGTAAAACATCAAAAATGCTTCATGATCGGAAAAGTTATACCATAATCAACCAAAATACCATTATAATACCAATGACTTGTATTGAATATTAGTGCCACTACATGACTGCAAGGGGCCGCCAAGGGCACCACTGGGTTTCCTACAGAAGGATGCTGGATTGGTTGAGGGGTGGCCTGCCAGTTGGTTGGAGGCTATCATAGATCAGCCAGCGGTGCCACCTTGTGGCATTTTCAACACGAGTCCCTTAGTACAGGGGGGCGCAAACTTTTTTCCCTTGCCGACGGTCCCCTCACCTCTGCGCCCCCCCTCACCCCGGCATCATGACGTCACGTTGCCATAGCAACGTGACGTCACATGACCTCGCGCCTTCATTTGACGCCGCGTCCCATGGCGACGCGTGTGAGAAGCCGCCGGAGCCACGGTAAGTTAGATTTACAGAGGCCATGCATCTCCCCCGGCACTTAATTTAAGTGCCTTCGGGAAGCGCGCAGGGCCTCTGTAAACGCCCCCCCCCCCCCCTGGGCTCAATCTCGCGCGCCCCCCCCCCCCCCTGGGGTCGTGCCCCCCAGTTTGCACACCGCTGTCTTAGTATACCTGTCAGTTTCTCCATTTTAAGGGAGTTGCCCTTCTGAGCTTTTGATAGTTAGAATCCCAATGTATTCTGGTAAAATATTTAAAGTAAACAAACGTGTAGTTTAAACACAGTGTTAGTGAGATGAAGTTGCTGGAGTTGTTTTAACCTCTTCACTGCCAGACAACATGGCAAAAGGGTGACGAGTACAAGAAACTGTATCTATACTTTGCAAGAATATAGATTAATACGGTTAAACTCTGCAAAGTTGTTTTGTTTTTAGCCTACCCTGTATTATTTATGGTTCTGATAGAGACAAACACCGATTATCATAAGCAGCAACGTGGAGTATAAACTTACTCCATTAATAACATTTTTTTCCCAGTTTTGAAAGACAGAGATAATACAGTGGTTTGTATTTAGTTTTGGGAAGGCTAATGAGGTATGTGTGACTATACATAAAGCTTTAGAAATACAGTAATATGTAATAATAACTGGAGCAAGCTTTGAAAAAGGGGACCTTTATTTGCACTCACTGATGGATAGTAGAGCAACAAGGTCTGGCTAAAGTGGTTTGGGGCAGGTTGAATCCCTTAACAGGATTGTACTATACCAGGAGTGGCCAACTCCAGTCCTCAAGGGCCACCAACAGGTGATTATATATAAGGCTATCCCTGCTTCAGCACAGGTGGCTCAATCAGTGGCTCAGTCATTGAGCCACCTGTGCTGAAGCAGTGATATCCTTATATATAATCACCTGTTGGTGGCCCTTGAGGACTGGAGTTGGCCACCCCTGTACTATACTATGTACGGATCACAATTTCTAAGCCCAACTGTAGATGGTCAGGTCAGCAAAATACTCCTGCAAGCAATGGGGGAGCTGCGCATGACGTTGAGCCCTCCCATTGGTTAGGCTTCTCCTTGGCTGGGAGGTGGGGGGGTGACGCCCGTTTCCCTGGTTACCAGACACTGCAGCCTGCTTCCGAATCAGAGGTAAGAGTGGGGACGCTGTACCCGGCCCGCAAATCCAGAGAGGGAGAATACCGGACACGTTATGTATTACCTCTCAGTTTTTACCGAACAGATCTGCAAAATACCGGTCTGTCTGGTTAAAAACCGGACCCCTGGCAACCCTACCTGCGCTACATACAAATACAAATGGGTTTAGGGGAGGACCTTTAGCAGCGGAGAATGGAGAGTGACTGGGATCACAATAGAAACACGGCTGGTGAGACAGCGTCCCAGAACAGAGGAATGCGGCGAATCATTAATGCCTTGTATTGTATGTCTTTATTTATATAGCGCCATTAATGTACACAGCGCTTCACAGCAGTAATACACGTGGAAATCAAATAAATAACAGATAATATAAATAACAGATCATGGGAATAACTGCTTTAGACATAAAAGTAACATTAAGGAAGAGGAGTCCCTGCCCCGAGGAGCTTACAATCTAATTGGTAGGTAGGGAGAACGTACAGAGACAGTAGGAGGGAGTTCTGGTAAGTGCGTCTGCAGGGGGCCAAGCTTTATGTATCATGTGTTCACAATATCCACAGTGCTATTCGTATGCTTCTTTAAGCAAGTGTGTCTTAAGGTGGGTCTTAAAGGTGGATAGAGAGGGTGCTAGTCGGGTACTGAGGGGAAGGGCATTCCAGAGGTGTGGGGCAGTCAGTGAAAAAGGTTTAAGGCGGGAGAGAGCTTTAGATACAAAGGGGGTAGAAAGAAGACATCCTTGAGAGGAACGCAAGAGTCGGGATGGTGCATAGCGAGAAATTAGGGCTGAGATGTAAGGAGGGGCAGAAGAGTGTAAAGCTTTAAAAGTGATGAGAAGAATGGAGTGTGAGATGCGGGATTTGATCGGAAGCCAGGAGAGGGAATTCAGGAGGGGAGATGCTGAGACAGATCTAGGAAAGAGTAGCGTGACTCTGGCAGCAGCGTTTAGGATAGATTGTAGGGGAGACAGGTGAGAGGCAGGAAGGCCAGACAGCAGGAGGTTACAGTAATCAAGACGGGAGACAATGAGGGCCTGAGTCAGAGTTTTAGCAGTCGAGCAACAGAGGAAAGGGCGTATCTTTGTTATATTGTGAAGGAAAAAGCGACAGATTTTAGATATGTTTTGAATGTGAGGGGCGAATGTGAGAGAGGAGTTGAGTGTGACCCCTAGGCAGTGTGCTTGGGCTCCTGGGTGAATGATTGTAGTTCCAACAGTAATGTGGAAGGAGGTAGTAGGGCCAGGTTTGGGAGGAAGTATGAGGAGCTCTGTTTTAGCCATGTTGAGTTTAAGGCGGCAGAGGGCCACCCAGGATGATATAGCAGAGAGACATTCAGAAACTTTGGTTTGTACAGCAGGTGTAAGGTCGAGTGTTGAAAAGTATATTTGTGTGTCGTCAGCATAGAGGTGATAATTAAACTCAAAAGATGTTATTAGGTCCCAGAGAAGAGAAGAGGTCCCAGGACAGAGCCCTGGGGTACCCCCACAGAGAGATCAATAGAGGAGGAGGAGGTGTTAGCAGAAGAGACACTGAAAGTACGATGGGAGAGTTAGGATGAGATCCAGGATAGAGCTTTGTTCCGAATACCAAGAGTATGGAGAATGTGAAGGAGAAGAGGGTGGTCCACGGTGTCAAATGCTGCAGAGAGGTCGAGTGTAATGATCTCTGTCTTTGGCAGCATGGAGGTCGTCAGTTATTTTAGTGATGGCTGTTTCCGTGGAGTGAGCAGTGCGGAAGCCAGATTGTAGAGGGTCTAGGAGAGAATAGGTGTTGAGAAAATGGAGCATGCAAGAGAATACAAGACGTTCAAGGAGTTTAGAGGCAAAAGGCAGGAGGGAGACAGGTCGATAGTTAGAAAGACAGGTAGGGTCAAGCTTTCTGTTTTTGAGTAATGGTATGACTGTGGCATGTTTGAAGGAGGATGGAAAGGTTCCAGAGCAGAGGGAGGAGTTAAAAATGTGTGTGAGCGTAGGGATTATAGTAGGAGTAAGAGGTTTTAGGAGATGGGAGGGAATGGGGTCAAGAGGGCAAGTGGTAGAGGGAGAAGAGGTGATCAACAGCGACACATCCTCCTCTGAGACAGTTGAAAAAGAGCCAAGGAAGGCAGGAGGAGAGTTAGGAAGAGGTGTAGGATGGGAGGAAGAAACAGAGGGGATGTTCTGCCGTATGGATTCCACCTTTTCCTTAAAATAGTCAGCAAAGTCCTGAGCGGAGATGGAGGAAGGAGAGGCAGCTGAGGGTGGTTTGAGTAGAGTATCAAAGACAGAGAACAGTCGGCGTGGGTTAGACTTGTGCATGTTGATTAGTGAAGAAAAGTAGGCTTGTTTAACTTGTGAGAGGGCAGAGTTGAAACAGGATAGCATAAATTTGTAGTGAAGGAAGTCTGCGAGAGTATGAAATTTCCTCCAGAGGCGTTCAGAGGAACGAGTGGAGGAACGCAGCATGCGCATGTGGGAATTTAGCCAGGGTCTAGGGTTAGAACGGCGAGTGCGGCAGAGAGAAAGCGGGGCATGTAGATCAAGAGAGGATGACAAGGCAGAGTTGTAGTTCCTGACCAGGTTGTCAGGGTCTGTAGCAGAGCTGAGAGAGGAGAGGGAGGAGCGTAAAGTGGACTCAAAGTCAGGTAAGTGAATAGAGCGCAGGTTTCTGCAGAACCGGGGGGTAGATGGAGGTGGAGAAGGGGTAAGCGAGATAGAGAGAATGAGATGCGGTGATAGTCAGAGAGAGGAAAAGGGGAAATGGAGAAATCGGAGAGAGAGAAGTTTTTAGTGAAAACCAGGTCTATGTAGTGGCCATCCTTGTGGGTGCTGGCTGCAGACCACTGTTGAAGGCAAAAAGAAGAGGTTAGAGAAAGAAAGCGGGAAGCCCAAGGGATCAATGTGGCAATTGAAGTCCCAAAGGAGAAGAACAGGGGAGTCTGAGGAGAGAAAGAAAGAGAGCCAGGATTCAAAGTGAGAGAGAAAGGCAGAAGGGGGATGAGTAGAGGTAGGTGGGCGATAGATGACCGCCACATGGATAGGGAGAGGAGAGAAGATCTGGACAGTGTGAACCTCAAATGAGGGAAAAGCAAGAGAGGGGGGAATAGGAAGGGTTCGGTAACGGCAGAGGGAGGAGAGCAGGAGCCCCACACCTCCAACCCTGCCATCAGGGCGCGGAGTGTGGGAGAAGGAAAGGCCACCGTAGGAGAGGGCAGCTTCCAGAGCAGAGTCAGACTGAGTGAGCCAGGTCTCAGTTATAGCAAAGAGAAGCAGGGAGTGAGAGAGAAAGAAGTCATGCACAGAGAGGAACTTGTTAGAGAGGGAGCGAGCATTCCAAAGGGCACAGGAGAAAGGGAGAGAGGAGGGAGGGTGGCAGGGGATGGGAATGAGGTTGGAGGGGTTAACACCAGGAGGAGTAGAAGTTGCATGTGGGAGGCAAGGACGAGAGCATGTAGAAATAAGGCAAGGACCAGGATTGGGAGAGATATCCCCAGAAGCAAGGAAGAGAAGCATGGAAATAAAGAGAATGTGTGAGGATGATTTGTAGGGGTGTGTTTTAGTGCAGGGTGTATAGCTGTGTGGTGACAGAGGGCGCAGGTAAGAAAGGAGTTCATGTGAACTGATAAGTGGGGAAGATATATGAATAGAGTTAGAGACATAAGGAGACTGGTGAAAGGAAGTGCATAATTTGAAAATAAGTGAGGTTACAGCAAATATAAAAAGTAAAGGCGGCATCACAGCAATAGTTAAGTGTTGAGATGTGCAGTCTGGGATGATATCCTCCTTTCCAGCGTAGTTCAAATGCAGGAATCAGAAGCAGTAGGTGGTGTCCACTTTTCCACTTCTTTTTGAACTTCCTTTTTTAAACCTCCACACTACTTTAAAGATTTCTACTTACAAGCATGTCTGCTTAGGAGCATGGCTGCAGGCAGCAATGGCTGTTGTGAGTTTACTTATATACTTTTACAAAGTCACCTGGTTGGCCCAACAAACTTAATTAGCACATGTGAGGGACGTTAAAGCAAATGGTTTGAAAGAGGAATTAACAGCGTTTAAAGCTGTTGACCAAGCAATATCCTACATGTGTTTTTTTAAATAAATCAGTTCTGTACTATGAGAAAATACTTGTAGCATTAAAAAAAATTATATTTTTTTTTTAAAGACATTTTTAATGTATTCTAATGTACCAAGCATTTTTGTTTCTATAGCAACCATTTACAAAGTCACATCTCCTTCCTCTTCTGAGACAGGCTCTGGCACACCCCCTTTGTCCTCTCTCTAGCAGTGCACCAATTGTATCTAGTGCCTGCCTAGTCACATGATCTTCCACACAGAACTTTGCATCTTGGGTAATCTTCTGCTGCCCTAACAGTGATTTAAAGAATCCCGAGCCGAATCTTCAGCTATCGCTTACAGGAGAACGGATCGATCGACAACTTAGCTAATTACTTGTCAGTATGCCGCGTAGTATTAATGCACATATTGAATAGAATTTTTTTATTTAATTTTTTTAAACTGCAGCTTGAACCGAAGCTCTAAGGCTGCTGCCACCGAGAGGAGAGGCCGCCTGGAGAGGGCGCAAGCGTTCACTCGGCTTCCCCGCCGCCTGCAGCAGGAGAGATCTGCAGTCGAGACGGGGAGGCGTGTCTGGGGGGGGGAGGAGGGCGCGGCCGTGACGTCATGGAGCTGGTTCGCCCTCATTGGGCGAACCGCTCACGTGACCCGGCCGCCGCCTGCCCGCCGCACCTAAACACAGATTTTTCTGTTTCCTCCTGAATCGCGAGCCCTGGCGCCTCTGCTCCCGCGTGTCCTGTCCTATAGACAGCCTCACAGAGGCACATCTATGCGATCGCACCGCCCGCGCCCTCCTGCGTGCCGTCGCGATCACCATGGCCGCAGCCTAAAACAATGATTGAGAAGTACAGTAAAACTCTCCAGAGAATGAAAGTCTGCGTGAAGCTGCGGCAATGCGGCCATCGCCTTTGAGGTATTGTCTTGCTACGTAATCACAAGTTACCGTTGATTGATTGATTTTACTGTACAATGGTGTAAACTGAATACATACAAGCTTGCCATGATGAGACAGTTTCTTGTTGGGGCCTTTTCTCCAAAGCACCAGAGCCACACGGTGACATACTTTGGTTTTTCAATAAACTGAAAGCAAATCAGGCATATTGTCTACTAATTGAATGGCTTAAGACCCAGAAGCCTAACTCCAAAAAGCCCGAGAAGAAATCACACACATGATACATACAATGTTGTTGGGTTTTTACTGTTGGGGCTACTTATTGCAGGTCTCTGGCCTGAGCTATTACTTCTTAATTAACCATAATTAAAAGTATGTACAAAGATCATTTTACGTGAGAATTTCACTAAACCTCTAATGTGTCGACTTTTTGTGTTTGCTTTTCACTCCAGAGATATCTTCTTTACTCTTTTAGGCGAAGACAAGTTTATTTGAGATTACCTCTATGAGACAAATCTCACACAAGGTCATTTACTGCCTTTTACCATTCTAAAAGTCCCTATGGTTTCATTGAGGAAGGTAGATGCAATTCCTTACCATGTAGCCGTCAAATACAGAACGCCAATCAAATACAATTTGTAAACATTGTAAATGTATGTATGTATGTCTTTATTTATATAGCGCCATTAATGTACATAGCTCTTCACAGCAGTAATACACGTGACAATCATATAAATAACAAAGAATATAAATAAAACATAAAGGGGAGAAGTGCTTCAGGCATAAAAGCACCATTTAGGAAAAGGAGTCCATGCTCCGAAGAGCTTACAATCTAATTGGGTAAATCCCCCTATAGCAGGGGTGGCCAACTCCAGTCCGCAAGGGACATCAACAGGTCAGGTTTTAAGGGTATCCCTGCTCCAGCACAGGAAGCTGAGACAGTGGCTCATTCATTATAACTAAGCCACCTGTGCTGAAGCAGAGATAGCTTGAAAACCTGACCTGTTGGTGGCCCTCGAGGAATGGAGTTGGCCACTCCTGCCTTATAGACTATTAATGTGGATATTGTGTCAGCGAAGGATGTTACGGTTACCTGGATTCTGAAGCTTCGCGTAGGTTTCTGATTTACACAGCAGCTGTACTCCTTCATTCAATCCCATTGATTCCAAGGTTTTAATCAGCTCGTTTACACTTCCACCAGCCAGCTAGAATGTAAAAAAATGTAATCAGTCCCATTTTCTACCAGGAATATACAGTATTACGAAACGGAAAGGTCTGCTTGAAGTTGAAACATACTTCATAACTGCGGAGGAGGCTCTCAGTGGGAGAAGAAGTTTGTTTATATGTTTCAACTAAACTTTGTAGCCTCAGTCTTGTAGCAAGTTCTGTCCAGTCCGACCCAGTCTGGCCTTCATTCAGTAGCTGTTCAAGACGCTGCACCGTGTTAGTTTCCAGTGAAAGAATGTTCACTAGAATTAAAAACCAAAAAAACATCTAATTACAGATTGTATCAATTACTAAGATGTTCAGTTGTTCCTCCAAATAGTGAGTTTTAAAGAAGACATGTACAAGATGAGAACTTTCTGCCCCCCCCCCCCCCTCTAGATTCTCACTCCTTTAAACCAGGGGAGCGCAAACTTTTCCTGCTGCGCCCCCATCTGCCTGCTCCGGAGCTGCACCCCCCACCCCCCCCCCCCCTACCTGGTAGCTGCGGAGAATGGATCGATCGGCAACTTCGCTAATTACTTATCATTGTGTGGATTGTATTGATACACATTAAAAGGGAAAAAAATTAATTGTTAAAAAAAAGGCAGCTTACACTGCTGCTTTAATAGCACAACACTCGCATGGCTTCTACGTCCTCTGGTTAACATGAGTAGTGGATTCATGCACGGCCACTACCATAGTAACTTCCATTCAACTGAAGCGCATTGCAATCTGTGCATTATACTGAAGCGCATTGCAATCTGCATTATACTGAAGTGCATTGCAATCTGCATTATACTGAAGTGCATTGCAATCTGTGCATTATACTGAAGTGCATTGCAATCTGCATTATACTGAAGTGCATTGCAATCTGCATTATACTGAAGTGCATTGCAATCTGTGCATTATACTGAGGTGCATTGCAATATGTGCATTATACTGAGGTGCATTGCAATCTGCATTATACTGAAGTGCATTGCAATCTGTGCATTATACTGAGGTGCATTGCAATATGTGCATTATACTGAGGTGCATTGCAATCTGCATTATACTGAAGTGCATTGCAATCTGTGCATTATACTGAAGCGCATTGCAATCTGTGCATTATACTGAAGTGCATTGCAATCTGCATTATACTGAGGTGCATTGCAATCTGCATTATACTGAAGTGCATTGCAATCTGTGCATTATACTGAGGTGCATTGCAATATGTGCATTATACTGAGGTGCATTGCAATCTGCATTATACTGAAGTGCATTGCAATCTGTGCATTATACTGAAGCGCATTGCAATCTGTGCATTATACTGAAGTGCATTGCAATCTGCATTATACTGAAGTGCATTGCAATCTGTGCATTATACTGAGGTGCATTGCAATCTGTGCATTATACTGAGGTGCATTGCAATCTGTGCATTATACTGAGGTGCATTGCAATCTGTGCATTATACTGAGGTGCATTGCAATCTGTGCATTATACTGAGGTGCATTGCAATCTGTGCATTATACTGAAGCGCATTGCAATCTGTGCATTATACTGAAGCGCATTGCAATCTGTGCATTATACTGAGGTGCATTGCAATCTGTGCATTATACTGAAGTGCATTGCAATCTGCATTATACTGAAGTGCATTGCAATCTGTGCATTATACTGAGGTGCATTGCAATCTGCATTATACTGAGGTGCATTGCAATCTGCATTATACTGAAGCGCATTGCAATCTGTGCATTATACTGAAGCGTATTGTTACATAGTTACATGGTTACATAGTAGATGAGGTTGAAAAAAGACGTACGTCCATCAATTTCAACCTATGCTAAATTTAGACAACAGATACTTTATTCTATATCTATACTTACTTAGTGATCCAGAGGGAGGCAAACAAAAAAACCCCATTAAGGGGAAAAATAAATTCCTTCCTGACTCCAAGAATTGGCAATCGGATTAATCCCGGGATCAACATCCTTCCCATGTATACTTATTTGGTATATCCCTGTATACCTTTCCCATCTAAAAAGATGTCCAACCTTTTTTTGAACAAATCTATTGTATCTGCCATCACAGTCTCCATGGGTAATGAATTCCAAATTTTAACTGCCCTTACTGTAAAGAACCCTTTCCTTTGTTGCTGGTGAAATTTCCTTTCCTCCAACCTTAAGTGATGCCCCCGAGTCCTTTGTACTGCCCGTGGGATGAATAGTTCTTTTGAAAGCTCCTTGTATTGTCCCTGAATATATTTGTATATAGTTATCATATCCCCTCTTAGACGCCTCTTTTCTAATGTAAATAAATCTAATTTAGCTAGCCTCTCCTCATAAGTTAGAATGTCCATCCCCTTTATTAATTTGGTGGCTCTTCTCTGCACTCTCTCTAGTTCCATAATGTCTTTTCTTAGGATTGGTGCCCAAAATTGTACTCCATATTCAAGGTGTGGTCTTACTAATGCTTTGTAAAGGGGCATAATTATGTTTACTTCCCTTCCATCCATTTCCCGTTTGATGCAAGATAAGATCTTGTTTGCCTTTGCAGCTACTGCATGACATTGGGCACTATTGCTAAGCCTGCAGTCTACAAGCACTCCTAAATCCTTCTCCATCAAGGATTCCCCCAATATATCTCCATTTAATTTGTAAGTCGCCTTTTTATTCTTGCATCCCAAATGCATAACCTTACATTTATCTGTATTAAACCTCATTTGCCATTTACCTGCCCACGTTTCCAGTCTGTCCAAGTCCTTCTGAAGAGAAATTACATCCTGCTCTGATTCTATTACCTTACACAATTTAGTATCATCAGCAAAGATGGAGACTATGCTCTCGATCCCAACCTCAAGGTCATTAATAAACAAGTTAAAAAGCAGGGGTCCCAGTACCGATCCTTGAGGTACTCCACTCACGACTTTAGCCCAACCTGAAAAAGTTCCATTTATGACAACCCTCTGTTGTCTGTCCTTTAACCAGTTTTCAATCCAGGTGCATATATTATTACTGAGTCCAATTTTCTTTATTTTGTACACCAACCTCTTGTGTGAAACCGTATCAAAAGCCTTTGCAAAATCTAAGTAGACCACATCAACTGCATTACCCTGGTCTAAATTCCTACTTACCTCCTCAAAGAAACAAATAAGGTTAGTTTGGCAAGATCTATCCTTCATAAATCCATGCTGACTATTACTAATAATTTTGTTTTCCATTAGGTATTCCTGAATATTATCCCGTATTAAAGCTTCAAGTAGTTTCCCTACTATTGAAGTCAGGCTTACAGGTCTGTAATTCCCTGGGTGTAATCTAGCTCCCTTTTTAAATATAGGCACCACATCTGCTTTACGCCAATCTTGTGGTACTGAGCCTGTGGAAATGGAGTCCTTGAATATTAAATATAATGGTTTTGCTATTACTGAGCTTAACTCCTTGAGAACTCTTGGATGTATGCCATCGGGGACAGGTGCCTTATTTACTTAAATTTTTTCAAGTCGCTTATGAACTTCTTCCTCAGTTAACCAATTGATCATTAATATGGAGGTTGTGGCTTCCTCCTGTGGCGCTACTATTTAACTTGATTCTTCCCTGGTAAACACAGAGGCAAAGAATGTGTTTAATACCTCTGCTTTCTCCTTATCTCCAATAATCTGCCTACCCATCTCACACTGAAAGGGTCCTATATTTTCTTTTCTCATTTTTTTGTTTTTAAGTTACTTAAAGAACTTTTTAGGGTTGACCTTACTTTCTATTGCAATCCTTTTTCATTATCCATTTTTGCTAATTTAATTGCCCTTTTGCAATTTTTGTTACATTCCTTATAATTCTGATACGATGTCTCTGTCCCTTCTGACTTAAAGAATCTAAACGCCTATTGCATTGCAATCTGCGCATTATACTGAAGTGCATTGCAATCTGTGCATTATACTGAGGTGCATTGCAATCTGCGCATTATACTGAGGTGCATTGCAATCTGCGCATTATACTGAGGTGCATTGCAATCTGTGCATTATACTGAGGTGCATTGCAATCTGCGCATTATACTGAAGTGCATTGCAATCTGCATTATACTGAGGTGCATTGCAATCTGCATTATACTGAGGTGCATTGCAACCTGTCCATTATACTGAAGTGCATTGCAATCTGCATTATACTGAGGTGCATTGCAATCTGTGCATTATACTGAAGTGCATTGCAATCTGTGCATTATACTGAGGTGCATTGCAATCTGTGCATTATACTGAGGTGAATTGCAATCTGTGCATTATACTGAGGTGCATTGCAATCTGAGCATTATACTGAGGTGCATTGCAATCTGTGCATTATACTGATGTGCATTGCAATCTGCATTATACTGAAGTACATTGAAGTGCAATTCAATCTGTGCATTATACTGAGGTGCATTGCAATCTGTGCATTATACTGAAGCGCATTGCAATCTGTGCATTATACTGAAGCGCATTGCAATCTGCATTATACTGAAGCGCATTACAATCTGCATTATACTAAAGCGCATTGCAATCTGCATTATACTGAGGTGCATTGCAATCTGTGCATTATACTGAAGCGCATTGCAATCTGTGCTTTATACTGAAGCGCATTGCAATCTGTGCATTATACTGAAGCGCATTGCAATATGTGCTTTATACTGAAGCGCATTGCAATCTGTGCATTATACTGAAGCGCATTGCAATCTGCATTATACTGAAGCGCATTGTAATCTGCATTATACTGAAGCGCATTGCAATCTGCATTATACTGAAGCGCATTGCAATCTGCATTATACTGAAGCGCATTGCAATCTGCATTATACTGAAGCGCATTGCAATCTGTGCATTATACTGAAGCGCATTGCAATCTGTGCATTATACTGAAGCGCATTGCAATCTGTGCATTATACTGAAGCGCATTGCAATCTGCATTATACTGAAGCGCATTGCAATCTGTGCATTATACGGAAGCGCATTGCAATCTGTGCATTATACGGAAGCGCATTGCAATCTGCATTATACTGAAGCGCATTGCAATCTGTGCATTATACTGAAGCGCATTGCAATCTGTGCATTATACTGAAGCGCATTGCAATCTGTGCATTATAGCATGAGGTGCATTGCAATCTGTGCATTATAGCATGAGGTATACCTGGATATCTGGTCTACTAAACTGTAAGTGCAGTCTACACTAGATGGCGCTCTGCTTCAGCTGGAGTAGCTGTAAGCACACTAGATGGCCCTTAAGCTGTGATTATACCAAAAAACGCATGCGGCGTCTACCGGAGTGACGCCACGCAGCTCCAAAACAAATAGAATGCATCCCCGCAAAGCGCTTATACCTACCGCGACTGTCGCGCCGCTTGTTAATGCAATGCGGGCGACAGTTGAAGCGTTTTCCAAATTTCTTTTCTGGTTCCGACGGCCGCGTCATGTGACGCAGCCGTCCAATCAAAGAACAGATTTCAGCCTGTTCTCCCCTGCAGTCGCGCGTGCAGAAGAATTTGCTTGTGCACGTCGCTCTGCGACGTCACAGATGCACGCGCACGCATCTGTAATTGGAACCTTAGGCTGTGTCCAGGGTGAGAGCGCTCTCGTGATCAATACAATGCAAATCAATTGTAGCGTCCATACTGCGCGTGAGCGTGGGTAGACGCGATGCGTGCAAAGACAAAAAAATTCTTTGTCTCGTGATGCCCATGTCATGTGCGCGGTTAGGCCAATGGTGAAGCGCTCACGTGACATCACAGGCACGCCCCCCCCAGGACGCCCCCCATCCTGAAACCTGCAGGCCAGGAATCGCCCCAGCTACATCCAAGTGTGATGTCACGGCGCTAAAGAGAGCGCGCAATCACCATGGACACGGCCTTACCCTAAAAATCCCTGCCCTACAAATCCCTACCCTAAGCCATTATCCCAAAACACCCACCATAAGCCCTTACTCTAAAACCCCCTACCCTAACCATGTTTTAATATATGGTAGTTTCCTGGTAGACCTCACGCTATAATGTACATTTTCCGGTACACCCCACACTATAGTAGCACCTTTATTTCTTAGTCCAAATACAAAAAAAGGGTATCCCCTAATACTAAAGTACTCACTCTCCCCTATCGCAACTGGACTAACACTCCTATTTATACTTTATTTATTTTTTACAGGTTCTCTCAAATATACCGATCATGAATTAATTGGTATTACTATGCTGTTACAGAACCAAATAGGTACAAACTATATTAAAGGGAAGATGGTTATTGGTTTATTGGTCATCCCATTATTGTCGTCGGCTTGTTTATTAATATATAAACCATAAAAGAGAGCGTGGCGAGGTCCCCAATGTGAAAGAAATCATTATGATTAAATGGATGGCTCGATGTTACCCAATGAAAATAACCAGGCAGAGCAGAGTGAGACACAAAATACTGCAGGGCAGGAGTGGCCAACTACAGGTCAGGTTTTAAGGATATCCCTGCTTCAGCACAGCTGCTTCAGTCACAGACAGGCAGGTGTGCAGAAGCACAGGACTGAAGCAAGGACTGATTGAGCCGCCTGTGCTGAAGCAAGAATATCCAGAAAACCTGCCGTGTTCGGGGGGCCTTGAGCACTGGAGCTGCCACCCCTGCTGAAGCGAGTGCCAGATATTACCTGTCTCACGTCCCACTGGCTTCTTAGCGGCACTGTCAGGCGTGTGATTGGACAATATCTCCCGCACCTAAAAGAACAAAAAAAAAAAGTGTTGTTTAATTCATTAAAGCTGCAGTTCTACAGAGGAATTAATGGTTATAAATAATGGCTTCATTATTGTTGACATGTTTTCAAAAAAAGAAAAAATTAGTAGCCAACAGGTTACGTAATCTTTGAAAAATTGCCTGGTAAACGTTTGTAAATAGAGAGAAAATATGCCGGGGTTTTTTCTGCAAAACACAAAAATTGTGCAGCCCATCTGAAGATATTCACACATCTGCAGTCACACGTCCTTTTACACGAAGGGGCGCAAACTTTTTAGTCTGTGCCCCCCTGCCTGCTCGCCCTCCTGCTCGCTCCGCCCCCTTTACCTTGCCATGGCAATGCAACCTCATGTGACCCCGTGTTGCAATGGCTGTGACCCCATGGGGAGTGCAGCGTTCGCGCCGTGGCACACCTGTAGTGGGGTAACAGGTGAGTATATGGGATATATATATATGTCACTTGGTTGCTTGATGTTTAGCCCTCACCTTGACAAAGACTGCTTATGCAGTCGAAATGTTGGAATTGCAAATACATCACCCCTTTTGCAAGACTGTGTGCCTGGTTGCTTTCCTCCTGCTCTGATTTTTCTGGGGTAGTACAGGACCTCACCCATCCCCACGAGCACTGGCAGATTGCCTTTATTGCTGTTATTACCGTGTGCCTGTAACCCTCTCTGCATTCCTTGCAGAAGTATTCACCCCCTACCAATAATCTCACACATTTTGGAATTACTTGGTGATGTGCTTGTTGAGCTTGCGCCAGACGTAACGCTTGGAATTTAGACTCAAAAGTTCAATTTTTGTTTGCAAAAAAGCATAGTGATGATACTGCAGACATATAGAAAAGGTTTTGTGGTCAGATGAGACAAAAAAATTACTTTTTTTGTCTAAATTCCAAGCGTTGCGTCTGGCGCGTGCTGAACACTGCACATCACCCAGTTAACACCATCCCAACTGTCAAGCATGGTGGCAACATCATGTTATGGGAATTCTTCTCTTCAGCAGGGACTGGGAAGCTTGTCAGGATAGTGGGGAGAATCGATGGTGTAAAGTACAGGAGAATCCTTCAGGAGAACCTGTTTGAGTTCAGCCAAGGCTCAAACTAGGGAGGAAATTCACATTTCAGCAGGACAATGACCCGAACCACAAAGCCCCACTGGAGTGGTTGAACAAGAAGAGAATGAATGTTCTTGAGCGGCCCAGTCAAAGTCCTGACTTGAATCGAATCAAACATTTATGGCGAGACTTGAAGATTTCCGTCCATCGACGATCCTCAACAAACTCATCAGAACTGGACCAATTTTCCCGTGAAAAATGGGCAAAAATGTCCCCATCCTACCGTGCAAAGCTAGGAGAGGCCAATCCAAAAAGACTCATAGCCGTAATTGCTGCAAAAGGTGTTTCTACCAAGTATTGACTTAAGGGGCAGAATACTTATGCAACCAGTATTTTTCACCGCAATAAAAATACTTTGTTAACCCCAAGTGTGTTGCATCTTCCTTCTGCATTGCTTTACATACTCACATTTCCATGACACCTTGGATGTAACTACGATAAGGAGTGCCTTACCACACAGTACATGCCTACATACATATAATATATATCATTTATATTATAATTTTTGGGGTGACATTACAGATCTATAGATAATGTTTTGGAGTGAAGAGACTTAGCAAGGATTCAGTAGAATTAAAAACCACTTATGGATGCATCTTACCTTCTGACTTCGTGTTAAGTCAAGCGGCGTGTGGCCCGGATGTCGTCTCTTTACTGCACGGTGTCGTCTCCTATCCACTTCTTCTCCGCTGTGATCACATTCTGAGTCCATATCTGCACTGCTGTCTGAATCAGAGTTTAGCTGCCGGTCAGAGTCTGTGTCCATCCGCACATCAGAATCACTGTCCGTGTCACTGTTTTTACTGGATGGTGAGCCGGTCACGGGCTCATCGTTCTCAGACAGAACATTGGCTCCTGTACAGTGCAAGGAGGAAAGCGTGTGAGCACCCTAGAAACAGAAACGCAAATACGTATGCCAGAGCTGTAGATTTGTGGGTGTGATACCTTCCATTAGACATGGGGGGTGCAATCTTTTTTCTTTGTGCCCCCTGCCTGGTTTCCCCCCCTGCTCGCACCCCCTCTTACCTTCTCTCCGGCATCGTCTGTGTCATTGACGTTACGTTGACATTTGACGCCGCATTGTCATGGAGACACATCCCCAGAATCCGCTGCAGAGCAGGTAAGAGGCAGTAACAGGCCTCGCGTACTCCCCCAGCATTTTATTTAAATGTTGTGTGGAAGTGTACGGTGCCTCAAGCCCACGCCACCCCCAAAAAATGCTGTGCCCCCCAGTTTGCGCACCCCTGCATTAGACCAACACGAGGTACTTTCTTCCTGTACATTTGCAAGGACACATATGCAGAATAGACCTGCAGAGTTTTGGAATTGGTGTTTACTAGATCTCTCACATGAAGAACTTTCTTGTTGGTTCAATAAAAAGTATTACAATCTATAACTAATCTAAAAGTCTCCATGACCAAAACAGCCACTACCATCAAAGAGATGGAAAAAAAGATGATTTCTAAAACAAACTAAATTAAGAATTTTAAACAGTAATCCCACCTGTCCACTTGTTAAATGTTATATATCTTGGAACAGAATTTGAACATCAGGGTACTCCAGAAGTTGACCTCGCTGTTTTTAGCTCCGGGAAACTACCCAGCTCCCGAGATACCCAACAATCTAGTTGCCAGTGTTCTCCTCCCCTTAGGGAAATCAAAATGGCTGGTATTTTGAGGATCCCGTGGGCCAATAGGAAGCAGTCATTTGGGGGATATGGGGGGGGGGGGAGTGGGGGAGGGGAAGAAGGTGATGCTGATATTGGATGGCTGTTTTAATATCCATGAGGAAACACTGGTAATTAAATCAGTTAGTATTTCAGGAGCCTGTGGGATCCACTGAGCCAAAAATAGCACAGTACAGCTACAGGGGATCACCAGATTTGAATTCTGTAAAAAAAAAAAAAATATTGGGCGGGATTTCTGCTTTAAATCACAACGGAGATCAACTGAATATCATATATTGTATTACATGATCTATAGAAACTCAATTAATTTCCGGTACCAACAAAAATCACAACCCCCTTCTCTCGGTACAAAAAAACATAGCTTAGGAAGCCCAAACTCCCAACTCCCAGCTCCCAAATAACACCCAACATCTGAATGAGATTGGAGGGTATTTGGAGAACAAAGTGAAGTTCAGCAACTTTAATTAATTCAGGGTATCATATTTTACACAGTAGAAGTGTTCTACTTGAGATTCTGCATTAAGGGACTGAAATGTCCTTCGTGTTCTACTTGAGATTCTGCATTAAGGGACTGAAATGTCCTTCATACTAATAAATCTAAGAATACGCATATGTAAAGGAGGATACTTTGCACCAATATTTTGCCCCGTGCATATCACTTTGCAATTTGTGGGGTGGTTTGGGGAGGATCTAGGGAAGGTTCCTAGCCATACACATTATAATGGGATGTATTGAATTCGTCATCTTTTTTCTTTTCATTTTAGTGTTACACCAAACGATTTATTCTTTGATGGCAACTGCTTTAACTAATGATCTGCATCAAATATAACAAGTTTCTTACATAAATATGACAAAAGCAAAACTGCTGTGTGTCTCACCAAACTTCTTGGTATATGAAAAGAACTGAAACTTTATTACTTGGAATGCGGAAATAGTGTCATTTTCAGTGAGGAGACATGAGCAAGAATGACTTCTACACTACATAGAACAGGGGTGGGCAACTACAGTCATCAAGGGCCACCAACAGGTCAAGTTATCAGGATATTCCTGTTTCAGCACAGGTGGCTCAATCAGTGGCTCAGATTGAGCCACCTGTGCTGAAGCAGGGATATCTTGAAAACCTGACCTTTTGGTGGCCCTTGAGGACTGGAGTTGGTCACCCCTGACATAGAACAATAAAAGACTGAAGCACCTGCATTGATGAGCATTCTGGTGAGGATTGGGGATCCAAGACTAGCAGCTAGATGCAGGGGTGTGTTCCCCCCAAAGGTTCGAGCATTGACATCAGCATCCAACTGGGGAAGGAAAAACAGACCGTTAGAAGCCTGAACAGACAGCAGACTTAGCAGGTGTAGTGTCTCAAAACGTAGGTGTTTTGCAGTTTGGCCAATCACAAAGCACTGTCAGGCTGTTTGCTAAAGAAATCTATGGTATAAATAAATCTATCTTTTTGTAAAACGTACTTTGTCCTCAGACCTGGTTAAGTAGCAAACTTCAGCTCCTATACTTCCCTCCTCTGAAAAATGCTGTTGACTTTTTAGATAAGGGAAGACATTGCTGCAAAAATCTTACTTATGGGGCACTTAAGTCCCTCCCCCCTCCTTCCTAGTTTAAAATCTTCTTCGACCTTTTTAACATCCTCTCCCTAGCACAGAAGATCCCGCTTCGTTGAGGTGCAGAGCCAATAATTACTGTAGGAATACATTAATAGATAATCTTATTCACTTGGAATGATATCCTTAGAAAGATATAATGCAAGACAGCCATGCTCTTTGGTCATGACATTAGAGAAACTGCAAGTCGCTCTTCCACACTCTTCACCCAACATCTTGCCACCAATGGGTAATGCAAATATATCCGCCCCTGCTTCATTTTTCTTAAAAATCTCTAGTTAATGCTTCGAGAAAATTCACGGCGAACTTGACAGATACTGAGACATGAACGATGATGCCGTGTGCTCCTTACCCTCTTCACCAGAAATGTGGCCAAATTCAGGTTATCCATTTCCACGGCGAGATGCAGCGGGGATCGGCCACTCTTCCTTTCTGCGACATCGACGTCGGCACCACTCTTCACCAGCAGCTCTAAACATTTATCGCTTTTGACTTTCACTGCCCAGTGAGCTGGGAACAAACCTACATGGGAACATCAGCCTTTAAAATCAGCCACCCCATAATCGACTAGGGTGTTCTGTATATAATGTTGCATCTATGCCTCTTCAAGCACCAATGTAAAAACCCTTAGCCTCTACTACTCGTTATTACTATGTGTTTGCATTCTAAGGGGAGGAACATCACTTAATGTTAATGTTTTCAGTAGCGTGATGTGTTGCTGACTTTTGCTACTTTAGTATTAATTTCTCTAAAAACTGTCGTCTGTAGGAAGCCGAGAGCGTCTAAAGGTCCTCAGTATAATTATGACAAATTATATAGTCAAATACTCACCTGTTTTTCTTTTCATAAGTGACAGTCATTTAGTTAAATTCTTTGGCCAAAGCATGTTAAGCTTGCAAACCACGCCAAGGAATCCCTCCTTCTGGAGGACATACCTTGGCTTGGTTTGTTAGCTTATCATGCTTGGGCCAAATAACTGAATTAAAGGACCCTCACTTATGAGAAGTACTTGACTGTATAATTTGTCATATTGGATGTAGTACTGGGGGCTTTTTGTCTTTTCTTGTCTACATGAGGTCACATTGCTAGTAGCACTACTTTTGACACAAATGTTCGTAGTGTGGTGGGTTTGGGTTCTAAGCTTGCAGGGTTTGTGTGTCAGTATCATTATGACACCAAACTCTTAGAATCTTTCAATACATAAGACACATTGCATCTTTAACCCTCACTGTTTTGGTGGCCCCTTTAGGACCCAGTCATTTTCTGCCAGAGCGAGGGACATACTGAGCACTTTTCTCAAGCTATCAAGGCTGTTCTCACCACTATAATCCGGCATGTTGAGCTGGCTCATGTGGGCAGCTGAGGGATGGCATAACAGAACACTGAGCATCATCTCATCTCCTGCTTGCACAGCCAAATGCAATACAGAGTTCCCACAGCGGTCTATGATCGTGGGATCAGCCCCAGCATTCAGCAGGAAAGATACCACCTTATATTGCTTGGTGATGACTCCAAGGTGCAGGGGTGTCTAAGAGCAAAGACATGCAGAACATAGATATCTTACAGAACTCTCACCAATGGAATTGGTACAGGAGACACAAACTGTTCCAACTCAACCCTACGAGAATCCCTGAGACCACCCACAGATGTGAGAAACATTAACACTACAACTAAAACATCAATTTAGTGGTCATCCGTCTCATGGATGCAAAACCAGGGCAACACTAGAGCAAAATAATCTGTACCAGATTTGTTAAAGCATTAAATTCCCATTGATTTCAGTGGGATTCTGTTTCCTTGGTAATTCTGATGCAGTAGCTTGCTCAACCTTTATCCTAATGTCAAAGCCAGGAGACCTGGATACAGATCACCCCTGTGCCAGAGTGCCTCACTCTTTGGATTCTTGAAGCCAGAAGATGTCACTCTCTTACTTCATAAGAGGTAGTTCTCCCTAACCGTACCAACATACAGTATAACAAACCGTTCCCTTCAACCAGCTGTATTTTGAAGATATGCAACAGGTCACTGTTACATATGATATTTAATGCCCCTGGGCAGAACAATGCAAAACATTCTGGCACTGAAGGAGGACATCAAAATATAAAGCTGCTTTAGAAGGACAACTAAAATCGTACTTGAGAACAGAATTGTGTTGTCAAACGGTATATGTTGTATTTTATCTGGGCAGTAAATTAGAGAAGAATAACCTCTAAAACGGATGTATATACAGTACATGTAATGACACATGCGCAAGTAAACCTTGCATTCAAAAAAAGTCAAGTACCTGTTGGAGGTGATTGCTCATGTTGAGGATTTGTTGATTTGGGATGCTCACAATGACTTGTACCAGCTGCTGTATGACCGATGTCTGGCCATGAATGATGGCAAGATGCAAAGGCCTGAGGAAGAGGAGAAGTGCAGGCATCAGTGCTCCCATCCAAAACAACGAAGCTTCACCCAGCTCGCCCACGTTTCAATTAGGCACATACAGGGAGGCTGGTCTTGTTGCACTTTTTATGTCCTCTGTGTCTTTTAGGTTCATCTCACATATGATTAAAAATGTAAACAATAATCCCACTTTATTATGGCTGAGCCGAGTGGAATGAAGACCGCGGAACTCCTACCCCCGGAGACTGCACGGTACAGACGAAAAGTCATTATTTAATGAGAGCACTTGACGGCTTTTCAAAATCGCGTCTTGGCAGCTTCCTGTCTGAGTTAATCAGGCGTTAATCAGGCGTTAATCAGAGTGATCATGTTTCTCGCCAGCAGTTTCCCGATTGTGGCCATGTTCAGCCTCTGAAAATGCTGCGGAGGTGAATATCTCCTGATAGCAGAATTACAACATTCATGCATTTTAAAACTTCCCTCCCCCTGATGTAAACAATATTAAAAAAAGTTGTTCAAGCTGTTGAAGATAGGAAAGATTTCACATTCTGAACAAGAGAGACGCCATATTGTCTGAATTCACACTACCTGAATAAGCTAGATGCTAGCACTTAAACAGTTACAGAATTAGCAGAGAAAAGACAAAGAAATGCAATGTCCTAGTTACTGTATCTAGAAGGAGCAAGGCCGTGAATACAAAGGGACCTTAGAGAAATACTGAGACAATGAGAGAATTTGGGGAGTAGAAAGGATGAGGTACAGTATGCATCCTTGGTATGTTTAAGGAGGCAGAAAGGTGGTAGAGAACATATGAAATGGAATGGGACTAGCAAGGTGCATTAGCGGTGAAATATACCAGATTTCAATTGACAGTTGCAATTAGGAAAAAGACTTGTCCGGATCTCCATAAATCTGGTATGTGTGTGATCCTGTGTATATGGAATTCAGAATTACTTGGAACTTGCCAATTCTGCATTAGTAACTTGCTGTGACACCTATGCTGTAAACCCTGCAAAGAATGATGCTGTGCTCTATATCACCATATCAGGGGTGCGTAAACTTTTGCTCCTGGTCCCCCTTGCCTTTCGTCCCCAGGTGCTGGCGCCCCCGCTCAGTGTGGCATCAAAGTTGCTATGGCAACGCGCACGTCGTCACACCGTATGCCCCCGTGGTGTCATTTGATGCCACGTTGCCATGGAGACGCTTCCAGACGCCGGCTGAATCACGGTACGTTGAGGTTCCAGAGGCCTCATGCGATCCACCGGCATTTAATTTTAATGCCTTGGGGAAGAGCATGGGGCCTCTGAAACCGCCCGCACACACCCCCCAGAAAAATCTTGCGCCCCCAAGTTTGCGCACCCCTGCTCTATATCTATCTGTGAATAAATACTGGAACAAAAGAATTCGATCTATGGACTTATTGATGAAGGTGACCCACCTTATCTTCAAGATAGGTCTTTCTCTATCTTCAACTGTGCAGATTTGTGTGGCTTTAAATAAATAAGTAAGGTTACATTTTAAAAATACTCTGCGAGTCATGGGTGGTGGAAAGTTTGGTAATGCAGATCTGTGGATTCTTGATCATTCTGCGTGTATGTCGTCATTGAGGTGCAAAATACAGCCCAACCCCAGCTCAAAAACTGCTCCTTTTCAGCTAGATCCAAAAGCACCTATATTGTTGCAAAGTTAAAGGCCTCTGAAAGCAGAGCGTTACGAATGAAAGTGCCAGGAGAACTACATCTGTGCAACCGTGCAGAATGATCAATGTGTTTTCATACGTGGCATCCAGGTAATGGTTTAACTCAGGGGCGGCCAATTCCCGTCCTCAAGGGCCACCAACACGTCAGGTTGTAAGGCTATCCCTGCTGCAGCACAAATGGCCCAATCAGTGGCTCAGTCAATGAGCCACCTGTGCTGAAGCAGGGATATCCCCAATACATGGCTGGTTGGTGGCCCTTGAGGACTGGAGTTGGCCACCCCTTGTTTAACATAACCCTTTGCTGCCAGCTTCATAATATGGAGCATTGGAATTGTGGTACTTGATTTCCCTTCAGCACTTACTCTGCAGTAGCATAGTAGGTGTTATATGTGATGCTATTTGAAGGAATAACTGTATTATTATCTTCATTACAAAAATCTGGGAGTAAATATTTATTTACGTGTCTCCGTTCTCATCCTTGGTCGCTGCCAGGTGCCTCTGGACAGCCAGCAGCATGCGTGGATCTGAAGTGACTGCATAGTCCAGCAGGGCTCTTGATGTACGTTGAGCGAGTGTGAACATCCTCATGTTGCAGAGTTTTGCTGCAAAAAGAGAAACGCGTCAGCCAATCCGTCCTGCATTTCACGGTATGGGGCTGATTCTTCCTTAACAAAGTAGAGCGTGATCATGTACTTGCTTAACCATTTCATGCTAAATTCCCCATCCTAGAAAATGTTTCAATGTAAAATATGCTAAAAACTTGTGGGAAAGCAGAGTTGTGGGTTCTTGAATCACACACAAAAAACTGGACCAGGCTCAATACAAAAAGGTATAAATCAAGGTATGAGTGTCTGAAAGGGGGAGATTCATCTAAAGGTGCATGCTTATCCCATAACCTCATTTGCAGTGCCAATAATATTTATATATGAATAAATAAATAGGACAATGAAGACACGGAATGTATCCATACAACAGAAACTAATTTAAAAAAACAATATAATAAATCATTTACATTACACTGATAAGGTAAAAACACAGCATACGGACTTGGCAGACACACTTGAGTAAAAATACATAGACATTTTCTTCTTTTAAGTGGAATCTACACAAATTGCCTTCGTTTCGTTAACAGACTTGGTGGCACCTGTTATTTAATAAGGGGACACCTCAATAAAGTATACCATGGAAGTTAGGAGAACAAGGGAAAAGACAGTTCCATTTATGTATCTGTTAGCTTCCCCAGTTCTGTATGTAGTAGTAGTAGTAGTAGTAGTAGTACAGGCAGTCCTCGTTTTATCCAACGCTATGCAATGCATACCTATATTCATTTTTACAACGCCAAAATGGCTTATCCAACGCTCTTACGACGCTTTGCAACGTTGTGTATGTGTGTATATATACATGTAGAGGTATCAGTACCGTGTTAGCCGAGCTTCAATAATCAGCCATAAAACACATCCACACGGGGGGAAGGACCAACACAGATAACATTCCAAGAGACACTGTTTTTAAGTATACCTTTTGCTTCATTCATTGTAACATCGCCGGAAGAAGAGATCAGTGTATCTCGAAAGCTCGCACAAATAAAAGCATTTCGTTAGCCACAGAACGGTATCATCTATTTATTTTTTGATTTGTGTATATATATATATATATATACACACATTCACATAAACAACGTTGCAAAGCGTCGTAAGAGCGTATATATATAATATTATACTATATAATATTATATTATACTATATAATATATTATTTATTATGTTATATTATATATATAATACAGTATATACACTATATAATTTATGTCTGTGCTGCATATCTTATTGCCTGCATAAAATATTTGGTGTATTTTAGTGTTAAAAATGCCTTCAGGAACGGAACCTTTCATTTAAACAGTGTTCCTATGGGAAAACGTGTTTCGCTTTACAACGTTTCGCTTTACAACGCCATTTTGAGTAACGCATTGTGTTGGATAACCGAGGACTGCCTGGTAGTATGATCAACCCCTTCTGGCCCGTCTACAGAAGTGGTATCCACACCTTGATTCAAGCTCTCAAGACACTTCACTTCTCTCTGCTTCGATGCAGAACTCTCCGGCTGTGACACGGTACAATCTTCGCCTTCTTTTTTAATATTTTGCGGCTGTTGTGATTTCTCAGTAGTGTGTGTTGACGTTGAGTGTTTCATCATATGCCCCCCACCTGGATAGCTGCCCACAGTGTGTGAGCCAGTTGTGTAGAAACTGTGATTCATTCCTGAGAAAGTGTAATTCAAATTTCCCCCTGAAGGTTTAAGAAAAAAGATTAAAAAAATAAAAATAAAAATAAAAAAAAAACAGATCAAAGATGTAAAGTGGGTTTTTTTTTTTAACCTATTTTGTTAAATGATGGTACATAAAACACAGGAAATACTGTTGTGTGTTTAAAACCAATGCAGAGCACAACTAACTTTTTTAGCAGAGCAAAATCTCTATTAATTCTTATCAGATGGGGAGCCAATTCCAACCGGTTCTATTGTCTCCATAGGGGACATTACCCCATATCATGTTTGCTGGCAGGTTCCTCCAACGCCAAGTGTTAGAAGTCAACAGTAGCCGACTGTGATCCATAAATAATCATATTCTATCAACACTCACCACCCAACCTCTATACCCATGTTCAACATAGACACGTCTATCTACATTACCCATCTACTGGCCTAAATAAACTGGGCATTAACGCTTTCAGTGCTAGAGGGTTGTGCCACCTCCAGTTCTTCGGAGTGATCATGTGATGCTGCTTCAGTTTAAGCTGTTGTGACGGATGTGACAGGGAGCGGGAGGACCCACCCCTAAAAAGAACGAGCAAGGGGAAAGGACATAAGGTGTACGTCATTTGGGCCCCTGGGTGGCACTTTTATTAACTTACATCATTAGGCCACTAAACGGATTAACGATACAAAACAAACCTTTCATGTGCTCGGGGTTCCATGGCGATCCTGCGTCTTTTTAAATGATTATTTTTTTTTAGTAAATACATTTTATAAAAGTTATTAAAAAAAAAAAAAATAGGAACCTGGCTTTCCACTTACCACCTCCTCCTGCTCCATAACTCCCAGATCCTCCTCCAGCACCTCCCATTGGTGACCCACCACCATAATAGTGATGGTTAAGCGTCGGAAGGTCTTTCCTCCTCTTCCTCTCCACTTCTTCTTTATCTGTATAATAAAAGACGTTAACTGGGCATATTAATTAAAAAAATGTAAAAAAATAAAAAAAAAGTTTTTTCCTATGTCCCAGAAGTGTTAACGCAGAAGCCCAGACTGTTTACCTTGATCCTGGGGGTAATAGGTGAATTGTTTTGAGTCGCTGACATCTCCCCCCCGTTTGCGCTTCAGCTGCAAAAACACGGTGACTGGACGATCAATCTTGAGCTTGTGGTATGGGGGAGTCCGGAAGACAATAGCATACTGAATCAGTGGGGGAAAATGGGATATATGCACGTAAAATATCACAGATTACACAGCACTAATATAGTCCAGGCTCTGGTACGGGTCATGCTTGGCTCTTCTGATGGTGATTACCCTGGAACAGTTCCCGTGCTATGGCCATATAGTGATTTGTCATCCAGCGCAGAAGATGAATCTCACAATTAATTCACAATAGTCTCTCTTTTTTCTTTTACCAAATGAAGGAACCAATATAACACACACACACACACACACACACACACACACACACACACACACACACACACACACACACACACACACACACACACACACACACACACACTTTTTTGGTAATAAAATAATGCATGATGTAATTTGTAAGTGTGAGATTCAACATCTGTGGTGGGAAAATCAATAAAAAAATACATTTTGAAATTAAGAAACTGAAATCCCTTTAAAGCTCCAGACAAAGCAATGTGTTGTTTTAATAAATCAGTTCTGTACTATGAGAAAATAGTTGTAGCATTTTTTAAATCAACTCGGATTGACATGTTTAATGTATGATAATGTAACAGGCATTTGTTTCTATAGCAACTATTTACAAAGTCACTTCCCCTTCCTCTTCTGTAACAGGCTCTGGCACACCCCTTTTTGAGCCCTCTCTCTAGCAGTGCACCAGTTGTACTGTATCTAGTGACTGCCTGGTCACATGATCTTCCCCACAGAACTTTTCATCTTTGATCCTATTCTGCTGCACTGACAGCCATTTAATGAACCCCCGGGCCAAATCTTGGCCGATCGATCACAGGAGAACAGGAGAAAAGATCGATTAGCAACTTAGTGAATTACTTATTGTGTGAATTGTATTGATGCACATATTAAAGGGGAGGAAACATTTTTTTTTGGACGGCTGCTTTAACAGCTAGCATATGTAGGAGTTATTCCATTCACAATCAAACAAATGATATTAAACCATTTATTCCATTTTTTTGCATAAAAACAGTTATGCAAATAAAAACAGTACATAAATCTAGGAGCACAGAATGGGAAATAATTCTTCAGAGAATTTTTATGTAATACATCTGGGCATTTTGGACACAAATCAGGTGACTGAAGGTTCCTAAATAGAACAGGGTGGTCAGGTCAGTGCTTATCAAACAGTGGTACCTGCTTGTGGACATCTGTTGGTGAAAAGTCCCCAAACGCCTGCCATCCGCCATCCTCATCTTCATAAAACCGAACTTCTATGTCATCTACAAAGAAAAAGGATGATACATGAGCTCAGGGGAGTTCAAGGCATTCCCTATCCCAACTACGCCCAAACCTTGGTAACACGCACAGCACACCCCCGGCATTTAAATGCATATCAAGTCTTTTGCAGAAGACTGGTAACAGTTAATAGTCACACTGCAGCCTGAGATCGCCTACACACACGCGTACACACACACCACACCTACAGTATATGGACATATATACGCACAAGAAAAAGTATCCCAATTAAGCACTCAGGAGTACAAATATGCAAGAAAATATTTATGAAAAACAACATCACTAAAAAACATGATTAAAACAGTCTCTCAGACCCAGAGATAAATACCACGCCAATCAATAATGTCATGTAAATGTTCCACAGCGCAGTATACATTTGACCGGCCGGTGTAGGTGGCGGGAGTGAGTTTACGCCTCGCCCCTCCTTATTCACTTACACAGCTTGATATATTTATTTCTTGATTTGTTTTGGATGCTTTTTGATCAAGCATATTAGTGTTTGACCAGCTGCTTATTATTGATTGGCGTGGTATTTATCTCTGCGTCTGAGAGACTGTTTTAATCATGTTTTTTAGTGATGTTGTTTTTCATAAATATTTTCTTGCATATTTGTATTCCGGAGTGCTTAATTGGGATACTTTTCCTTGCACGTTTTCATATAGTTATATCCCTTAGCACCGTCATGGGCTTTATACATAGCCTTATTTTTCCTGACAACGGTAACTATTATTATTGTGTGTGTGTGTGTGTGTGTGTGTGTGTATGTATATAGATATATATATATTTTTCCCCCACTTGGTACAGTCCCCCGCTCCCCTTAACATTTGGAGAATACTACTACTAATATGCCATCTAAGTCACTCCGCTGGCTAAAACTGGCTATATACTGTATATCCATATCCATCTGCACTACTTTTGTGTGTCTCTCTTTCTGATAATACCGGGACCACCCGACACCAACACTTATCCTGAAACAGAGAGTGCCACAGATTTGGATATGCCTATATATATATTTTCCAAATTGTGAGTACGACCATTGGGGGCTTTCAACACGGTTTTATTTCACTTGTTTCAGCTGTAGTGCTCTATGTAGTTTTTCTTTTCGCTTGGTCCGGTCCCCCTAACTATTGGACAATACGCTTTGGAGAAGATGTTTGGAACAGCCTTATAAAGGGTTAAGTGGAGAAGAACATTCTTTATCATTTATATTGACAGAGGTCCTGACCACAGGGCACAGTGCACCTGTAAGGGATTGTCTGCTGACTTCGCGGCTAAGCAACGACACCCTGGTCCAGCGCCAAGAGGTCAGTATTCTACCACCAATGGGGAGCCACTTCCAAAACAAAACTATGTCCCTGTCAGTGGGCGCCTGGCTGTGGGATTAAGTTATTGTTTGCTGCTAATGTTCAATCAAAAAGTTTTCATGGAAAAGCCCCCGGCACCTTTATTGCTGGAGACCTCTCTTATGCTGCCTCAGCTGAACCCTCAGTAGCGATGATTATAGCGACTGTGTCCTCCCGCACAGCTACATTATCATGACCATTAGGCTACATATACACACATATATATACACACATACATATACACACATACATATACACACATGCGATATATTTATATACACACACACACACACACGTGATATTTAAATATATATACATATACAGGTGAATATATATATATATATATATATATATATATACACAAAGTTGTGTGAAAAACAAAGTACACCCTCTTTGAATTCTATGGCTTTACATATCAGGGCATAATAACAATCATCTGTTCCTTAGCAGGTCTTAAAATTAGGTAAATACAACCTCAGATGAACAACAACACATAACATATTACATTGTGTCATGATTTATTTAACAAAAATAAAGCCAAAATGGAGAAGCCATGTGTTAAAAACTTAGTACACCTTACTGATTCCATAGGAATTAAGAGATGCTAAGTAGCACACAGGTGCTGCAAATCAAATGCCCTTGATTAATTGATCATCAGCAAGTGTGACCAACTCTATAAAAGCCAAAGTTTTAGCAGTTTGCTGGTCTGGTGCATTCAGGTGGGTGTTAACACAATGCCAAGGAGGAAAGACATCAGCAATGATCTTAGAGAAGCAATTGTTGCTGCCCATCAATCTGGGAAGGGTTATAAGGCCATTTCCAAACAATTTAAAGTCCATCATTCTACAGTGAGAAAGATTATTCAAAAGTGGAAAACATTCAAGACAGTTGCCAATCTTCCCAGGAGTGGACATCCCAGCAAACTCACCCCAAGGTCAGACCGTGCAATGCTCAGAGAAATTGCAAAAAAAAACAAGAGTTACATCTCAGACTGTACAGGCCTCAGTTAGCATGTTAAATGTTAAAGTTCATGACAGTACAATTAGAAAAAGACTGAATAAGTATGGTTTGTTTGGAAGGGTTGCTAGGAGAAAGCCTCTTCTCTCTAAAAAGAACATGGCAGCACGGCTTAGGTTTGCAAACGTTGCATCTGAACAAACCACAAGACTTCTGGAACAATGTCTGGACAGACGAGATCAAAGTGGAGATGTTTGGCCATAATGCACAGCGCCACGTTTGGCAAAAACCAAACACAGCATATCAGCACAAACACCTCATACCAACTGTCAAGCATGGTGGTGGAGGGGTGATGATTTGGGCTTGTTTTGCAGCCACAGGACCTGGGAACCTTGCAGTCATTGAGTCGACCATGAACTCCTCTGTATACCAAAGTATTCTAGAGTCAAATGTGAGGCTAAAGCTTGGCCGAAATTGGGTCATGCAACAGGACAATGATCCCAAGCACACCAGCAAATCTACAACAGAATGGCTGAAAAAGAAAAGAATCATGGTGTTGCAATGGCCCAGTCAAAGTCCAGACCTCAATCCGATTGAAATGCTGTGGCTGGACCTTAAGAGAGCTGTGCATAAACAAATGCCCACAAACCTCAATGAACTGAAGCAACATTATAAAGAGTGGCCCAAAATTCCTCCACAACGATGTGAGAGACTGAAAGTCATGCAGAAAACGATAACTTCAAGTTATTGCTGCTAAGGTGGTTCTACAAGCTATTGAATCATAAGGTGTACTTAGTTTTTCACACATGGATTTTCCATTTTGGCTTTATTTTTGTTAAATAAATCATGACACAGTGTAATATGTCATGTGTTGTTGTTCATCTGAGGTTGTATTTACCTAATTTTATGACCTGCTAAAGAACAGATGATTGTTATTATGTCCTGATATGTAAAACCATGGAATTCAAAGAGGGTGTACTTTCTTTTTCACACAACTGTACATATACACACACACACAAATGATATATTTATATACATAAATACACACAGGTGATATGTATACACCCATGTGATATTTCTATACATACACATACACACAATATATTTATACACACACACACGTGATATATAATATTTATAAACATACATATATACACACACACACGTGTGATATTTATATACACACACACACAATACAATTTAGAGGATTATTCACCTTTTTGCACTTTATCACAGAGCAAATACACCTCATCCCCGCCTTTTACAGAACCGGCAGTCTTATCCATGCGAGAAATTCGCAGGTTTGAAGCCCCTGGAGATTCTACAAAGAATGCATGTACAACAAAGTGAGAATGAGCCATAAGATACAGGCGATATGTAGCATTTATTACACTGCGGGGACAGGGCTTTGTGCAGAATGTGGGTAATACATTCAACTGCAGCATGCATCATGTTACAGTCACCTGGTAGGAATGCTGCATTGGTAAACATAAGCATTACTATACTGTAGTTAATTTAACACAATATGAGAGAAACATTAGGAGGGTGGGATGTGCATTTTGAAAAGTTAGGGTGAGTTATGGGAAGGTATTTATCAAAGTGTCACAGCTGCAAAACGTGGGTAAAACAAATACAACTTTTTTTTTTGTTTGCACCAGTTTGCCTGGAATTAGTGAAAAACGGACAATTCAGAACCTCCCAAAAGTAAGTTATATAAAGCAACACATATATTGTAACAGCAACAAGGTGCATAGAAACATGTAACACGTAACAGGAACAAGGTGCATAGAAACATGTAACACGTAACAGGAACAAGGTGCATAGAAACATGTAACACGTAACAAGGTGCATAGAAACATGTAACACGTAACAAGGTGCATAGAAACATGTAACACGTAACAAGGTGCATAGAAACATGTAACACGTAACAAGGTGCATAGAAACATGTAACACGTAACAGGAACAAGGTGCATAGAAAAATGTAACAAGGTGCATAGAAACATGTAACACGTAACAAGGTGCATAGAAACATGCAACACGTAACAGCAACAAGGTGCATAGAAACATGTAACAAGGTGCATAGAAACATGTAACACGTAACAGGAACAAGGTGCATAGAAACATGTAACACGTAACAGCAACAAGGTGCATAGAAAAATGTACAGTAACACGTAACAGCAACAAGGTGCATAGAAACATGTAACACATAACAGAAACAAGGTGCATAGAAACATGTAACACGTAACAAGGTGCATAGAAACATGTTACACGTAACAAGGTGCATATAAACATGTTACACGTAACAGGAGCAAGGTGCATAGAAACATGTAACACGTAACAGGAACAAGGTGCATAGAAAATGTAACACGTAACAGGAACAAGGTGCATAGAAACATGTAACACGTAACAGGAACAAGGTGCATAGAAACATGCAACACGTAACAGCAACAAGGTGCATAGAAACATGCAACACGTAACAGCAACAAGGTGCATAGAAACATGTAATACATAACAGCAACAAGGTGCATAGAAACATGTAACACGTAACAGCAACACGGTGCATAGAAACATGTAACACGTAACAGCAACAAGGTGCATAGAAACATGTAATACATAACAGCAACAAGGTGCATAGAAACATGTAACACGTAACAGCAACAAGGTGCATAGAAACATGTAACACGTAACAGCAACACGGTGCATAGAAACATGTAACATGTAACAAGGTGCATATAAACATGGAACACGTAACAGGAACAAGGTGCATAGAAACATGTAACACGTAACAGGAACAAGGTGCATAGAAACATGTAACACGTAACAGCAACAAGGTGCATAGAAAATGTAACACGTAACACGTGTACGTCCAGGAATTCAGCAGATGTTGGACATTGGATGGCACTGCACAGGCTGACCAGGGAGCAGCTTATGTTTGTTAAAGAGGCAATCCAAGCAATATCCTGTGTGTGTGTGTGTAATAAATCAGTTCTCCAGAAGGCCAATTAGATAACTTACTGAATTAAAAAATATTATTATTCACCTCGTAATGCCATTTTTAATGCGTTTTACTATACTGAGCATCCTTTGATTTCTATAGCAGGCTTTAGCACACTTCCCCTCCAGTGCAAGATCATTGTAACACTTTCCTGTGTGTGATAATTTGTTGCCAATATTCCCAGCAGTTTAAGCGGCAAACTGTAACAATAGGTAATGTTACCTTAGTAATAGAAGGATACATTGTAGTTGCCGAGTTACACTGACTGAAGGATTGATTGAAACGGAAAGGCAGCCATTTAAAGAGCCCTGGGAAGCGGGATCTTTTCCGATTGATCACAGGAGAACATATCGATCGGCAGCTTAGGAAATTCATTTTTAATAACAGGTAATCAAATGCTGCATTTATTAAAACAAAAGAAGTTATTTACTTATTTTTACTGCCGCTTGGATTGCCTTTTTCAGAACTAATACTTGTAACTACTTTACCAGCCACAAAGTGTCAGTAAATCCCTGAACAAACTGTGGTTACAGATGAGACTAAAGATCTAGCCTGCCATGAACTAATATGTATGATATTCCACAACTACTGTATTCCTTTAAATCTAATGATGTTTAAATATAAGATGTTTAAGGGGTTATTCATTAAAGTGCAATAGTGCAGATTGGGCACTTCTGCACAAAAACTCCAATTGACATACAGTATGTCTTTTCAACCTCATCTACTACAGCACGTAACTAGGAAGGTGCCTTCCCCATGTACAGTAACTAGAAAGGTGCCTTCCCCATGCTGTCGTACAAAGCTGAACTCTTCGGTAGCATATTGCATGCTTACAGGGGGGGATGTGACTTCTGCCTCAACTATGGGGAGTTAAGCAATGCCTAGAGGTATATGCACTGATCAGGCCATTACCATGTGGGTTTGGTTTGGCAATGAAACGGATTCAGCCTGTGCAGACTTTTGCAATGGAATGAATCAATTAGACACTGGATGTGGCTGTGGTTTCCTGTCTACTGTGGGATGCGGCTCCTAGCACAAACTCTGCTAATTATGGCTTTTTTACGGGGTTTTCCCTCCAAGGACCAAAGTGAACGGTATGGTAGTGACATGTTTAAGGTGTTACATCTGGCTGATTAATGCCCTTTTGTACCCAATTTGACATGTATACGTATTGTTAAAACATGTTGAAGTTGTTTTGTAAACATGGTGAGTGGAGACTTTGGAAGGGTCGAGTTCGTCTGGCTCCTCCCTTGTGTGTGATGTCAGTGTGTGTCCAACAAGAGTTTGCGCAGGCAAAGGCTCCATCTCTCCCCCTTTCCTTATACAGTAATTATTGGCTCTCTGGCAAGGGTAGGGTGGACGACGGCTAAATAACACACTTGATTGACAAACACTTCACCATTCAGAGATCCCCAAGAAATGCAACTTGTAATAAACTTTCAAAAAAGATGTGGAAACCTCGCTCAAAACCCCAAATATATATAGCTGTGTGCCGCCTGGGAATGGGTAGGATAATTCAGAATAGGTGTACTATGTTGTCTAGACAAGGCACACAAAGAAGGTCCCAAATAAAGGCGCACTGCAAACCAAGATAATGATATATTACGGTCAAAAAAGTGCGGCTGAATATTAGCATTTTAAATAAAATTTATTAGTAAACATAGTAGTAAAATAAAATATAGATCCTAGTTCAAGAGAATAGGATATATATGGTGTCCCCTAAGATGGAGTTCTGTGTGTAAGATAGTGGTGTGTTGAAAATATACATAGGAGGCACCTATATACCCAGATATTTGATATCTACACACAGGATATACCACAATCCAGGTGTATCCACACTTTGACTCTATTTACTGGATATACTAAAAACCAGTTACACACAGAACTCCATCTTAGGGGACACCATATATATCCTATTCTCTTGAACTAGGATCTATATTTTATTTTACTACTATGTTTACTAATAAATTTTATTTTAAATGCTAATATTCAGCCGCACTTTTTTGACCGTGATATATCATTATCTTGGTTTGCAGTGCGCCTTTATTTGGGACCTTCTTTGTGTGCCTTGTCTAGACAACATAGTACACCTATTCTAAATTGTAATAAACTTTGATATAATAAAAGGGAGATGGAAGAGGGGACATGAGCTCTCGCATCAGCCTATCAATGCAGAGTAATGTCTGGTGCAACAGGGAAAGTTTAATGGGCACAAAAGCATAGAAAGGACAGACTCCCTCTGATTGCATTCTGTGCGTGTGATAATGTAATGGTGACAGATATTAAAATACTTTAATAAAGAATTATAAAAAAAAAGGTATATAGATTGGTAAATAGGTCTTCGGCCAATCAGAAGGCAACATGGACGTATATAAATAATATACAAATATAAAAGTGTAGCAGATAAGTAAGCACACTTTGGCTGAATTACGAATGGGTACATATCATGTTAGCACAGCCCCATCGTTTCAGCCAGACAGCAAGAAATATTGTTATACCAGGTTGGTATAGTGGGGGATTAGGTAGTTGGAATAGTACAACCCCAACTACCTCATCCCAACAGTTTTGACAATAACACTTATGGTCTATAGGTCGTGGAAATAGACTTGCTGTTGGTTGAACAGAAATTAGATCAGTGTTGTTTAAATATCTCTTCTCAACCATATTACTGATACAATAGTATCTGATATTGCTCTGATATTCCTGGCTTATAGTGAGCAAAATAGAAAATTGCCACTACTATGTCAGAAAACAAAGTATCAATTTGTCAGTGTGATAAACTTAGTATTCTGCATTAAAAGAACACACACGGCTGCTAAATTCATATGATCCCCCGGATGCCCACTCCCTCAGAGGGGGTAGGGCTGCCTCTTCGTTATAGTATCCGTTATCGAGGACACAGCAGTAACCAGTATACCAAGGGGATCTGATAGTAGTCAATATTATAGGTGCACTTATGAGCAATTACTAAAGTGTCCTTAGTAAGATGTACTCATATGGCATAGGCCATGTGACAACATTAATATTGGTCACGGAGTCACTAGCAAAGGCTCAGTGTGCTGAGCATCGAGTGTAGATCTGTATAGTGCCCAGTATAACTGCATTGGACCAATAAACGGTTATTATGATGGGTCCCGGATATACGGAGGTACACCACCGGGTAATCGGCAGGCGGTAATTTCCCAGCACATGGTAGTGAGACCTCAAAAACAGTCAGGATGTTAGTATGTCAAGTCGTGAGCTATCTGCTAGGGAATATACTGTGTGCCAGAAAAGCCACCTGTGCGTATACTGGGAAATTACCGCCTACCGAGCAACCTGTGGTGTTCCTCAGTATCTGGGACCTATCATACACCCGTATTTGGCCCCATGTAGTTATACATATCTACACTCCTGGAAAACCGGCGCGGATCAAACGCAGTATTTCAGGGAGAGAGTCAGCTGGAGAAACCCCGCGAGGACCGAAACAACTCCGCAGTCGGGACATGACAGGAAATTGTGCATCTATTGCTGGGTGGTGAGGGTTTCTTTTCTGGAATTCTCTGTGCCAAGTGTATAGAACGTAGTTCATCTTTCTACAAGGAATTTTAGTTGTTTTTTTCCCCTCTCTTTTAAAAACATACCAAGCTGGGATTACGCATTGTCTCAAAAAACATTCACATGAAAAAAAAATCTGTTATATATTCAGTTTGCACATTCGAAGGCAGATGTTTCACCAAAGCTAAGCGGGGTAATTTTTCCTGTCAAAAGGAAACCGAGAACGGAGTAAAAAAACAAATAATTTTCCTAATGCCGTCCCTGAAATATTGGTGCAGGCGTGAAGTTTGGTCTGACTTTCTCTTTCAGCATGTCTGGAAAGCACTCCGTAAAATAAATCTCTCGATGACTCATTTTCTGATTATCTTTGTGCCCGTGATGTGTATTAAAAATTCCACTCTCTTCCCCCCCTCCAAGTGCATCAGAGCTGTGCTGTGTTACTGCCTCTCAATCCTGCTGCTCAAAGCTTCGGAAGAATGAGATGGGGGTTTCGAACCATGTGCCCAATGGTGCTTCAGTTTCAGGTCATGTACATTGCAAGAGGGTGAATGGGGGTGACCTTCTCAGAATTAGACTGGTTTAAGACAGTTGTGCTTTGTGTTCTGCAGACTTCCCAAACCATGAATATAGAACAAATACACACCTTTGTTACATATCTCCTTTCTATTCCAAAGCACATTACATTTGCACTGCAAGCGCATTCATGCAGCCATGTCCGAGGTACATTCCAAGCAGCACATATCTGGTACTATAGGTTATGTATGCAAAGATGTACAAAGACGATTTGATATTGAATAGGGACCAGAGAGGGACTGAGCCACCTGTGCTGAAGCAGCGATATCCTGAAAACCTGACCTGTTGCTGACTGGAGTTGGCCACCCCTGGTCTAACCAATACAAACTACATGAAAAGTATTGTGGGGCACATTGTATCATGATGACCAGTATGGGAAAGTGGGTACACAATAAGGTTGATACATTAACATGTAGCCTTCACTTACTGCTGTCATGGATGGGTTCTGAAATGACTGGTTTTAAAGGCAGGGTGTAGGCTCCGGTGCTGTCGGGCAGGTAGGCAGTAAATCGGAGGCGAACAATGCTCAGATCCATAGCCTTCTTCAGCTCTTTCACCTCCTGTTCGATCTTTTTCTCTTCCAGTTCTGTTGAAGGAAAAGTACATTGTAATCTAGAGCAAAACCAGTAAGAGGAATAGAATGTCTGGTAACTTCAACTCTTCTGTACTAAAAGGACCAGCAGTGCACTGCCAAACAATACATGCCAGCAGCTACGCACTGCTTTTCTGCTCATCTCAAACACAGAAATCTGAGGGCAAGTACATAACGGACACTAAATATGTATGATGCACAGTATAGGATGCAGGAATCCAATCTTCCATCAGCTGAATTGACATATAAATGTGCAAAGGACGACTTCTATTAGTAGTACGGCCAAAAGAAGACATTCCTGGCGTCTGCAGTTTGCAGAGTTTGGCCCAGATGGGAGTGAAGATGTGCTAAAGCGTAGAACAATTTAGTGAATCTGGGCCTTTGTGTTGCCATGATAAAAAATACTTATCCACTTAAAATGTAAAGATCGAAAATAAATGAATCCCTTATTTCTTACTCAAGACAAATTTCGGAATGTTTGCTACAGTGATTCACATACTTGAAGAATGGCCTTTAGAAAAACATGGTCCCAGATAACTTGCTGTCACACAAATTTTTAAACTAGTAAGATGTAATCATATCGCAACCTGCGTGTAAGGAAGTGTTTCTTTTCTGTCTATGCAAGCGTTGTGGAAAATCAGAATGCGATTAGCTGAAGTGGATTCCAAGCAACTGCCTGAGCCCCGTTACCATGAGTGAATATGGGATATTACAACCAACTCTCTGAATGAGCAAAAGAACCTTCTCAGACGGCAGAATCCATGTGTCAGACACCAACCTGTATGTGTGTTGCTCTACATTCAAGATATTTCCATGATCCAACACCTGTGTGGTTGGTGCTTCTTGGAGCCTCCCATAGCAACAGTCATTTGAGATCCAAAGCACACACAGTAGCAAAAATAAAGTGTATAATACATCATCCAAATTGAAAAATGTATGTTATGCCTGATGAAGGTCCATTTGGTAAGGAAGCCTCAATACACATGTATGCAGATGACACAATCCTATATGCACACAGCCCAAACTACAAATCTGAATCTCATCCTGAGAGTACACACATAGCCCCACCCCCTCCCAACACTGCCCACAATTTTCAATTTGGCCCAGTACCTGAAGAGATTATACAAGCGCTCCTCAAACTAAAACTAAGCAGCCAATGTGGACCCGACGTACTACAATCTAGGTTCCTACGACTTGGTGCCCCAGCCATTGCCAAACAAATTGCGTCCATAGTCAACTCTATCCTGTCTGCAGGCCATATCCCTAAGACCTGGAAAACTGCCAGAGTTGTCCGAATCTTCAAAAGTGGGGACAAAAACACTGTCTCAAACTACAGGCCAATCTCACTTATCCCAATTCTATCCAAAGTCATGGAAAAAATGTGTCCACTCCCAATTAAGCGATTTCTATACCAAGACAAATTTCCCTAGCCAATTCCAATCTGGGTTTCGTCCCAAACATTCCACCGTAACTACCCTGCTAAAAGTTTGCAATGAAATCTAGTGTGGAATGTAACGGGGACAACTCACTGGTGCAGTATTCCTAGATTTTGCAAAGGCTTTTGACACAGTTGATCATGCTATCCTGCTTAACAAACTCCAGAGCTCTGGAATAGGGAAACATGCTTTAAACTGGTTTCAGTCCTACCTATCAGGAAGATCCCAACCTGTGTCCATCTCAGGCTCTAATTCCAACCCCCTGGATATCACCTGTGGTGTCCCGCAAGGCTCTGATCTTCCCACAGCTTGTAAGGAAGCCTCAATACACATGTATGCAGATGACACAATCCTATATGCACACAGCCATAACCTCTCTGACCTTCAACACATACTTCAGTCTGACTTTTTGAGACTCGAAAACTGGATTTCTCAAAACAAACTGTTTTTAAACACTGACAAGACTGTAACAATGGTATTTGGGACCAAGACTAAATTTGTAAAGCTTCCAGTGACTGAGCTCCAGATTAGAACCAACGCTAACACCACCCTAACCCCTGTCACTAGTTTTAAATACCTGGGCTTATGGTTTGACTCCCACTTAACATTCGGGATGCACATTGATACCCTGACAACCAAGACCTATGCCAAACTAGGGGTACTTTACAGGAACAAATCCTCCCTAAGTCTCCTGGTCAGAAAGCGTATCGCACAGCAGATGCTAATGCCAATTATTGACTATGGAGACATAATATATGGCTCGGCTCCTCAAACCCACCTTAGCAAACTTGACACCCTCTACAATTCAATTTGTCGTTTTGTTCTCCAATGCAACTACAACACACATCACTGCGAAATGCTCAAAGAACTAGATTGGTCAACACTAGAGTCTAGGCGCAAAGTTCACCTTTCCTGTCTTGCCTTCAAATTCTTCATGGGCAAGCTACCCAGCTACCTGAACAAGCTCCTCACCCCTATCACTTGCAGCACTTATCACCTGAGATCAGACTCCAAAAGACTATTCATGGTCCCAAGGCTCAACAAAGTATCCGGACGTTCCTCCTTCTCCTTCCGCGCACCCCAAAACTGGAACAACCTACCAGAGACTCTCACATCCACCACCAGTTTACGTTCTTTCAAATCTAAGGCTGTCTCACATTTTAATCTGGTCTGTAACTGTTTCATACGCTCATAATATATATTTTCTTTAACTGTGCACGCAATGTCTTGTATATAATGTATACCCTGTTCATTTATGTAACTGTATTTGTAACCATGTATTATTTGTTTTACTCTGTGCCCAGGACATACTTGAAAACGAGAGGTAACTCTCAATGTAATACTTCCTGGTAAAATATTTTATAAATAAATAAATGTAACTATACACTTTATTTTTGCCAATTTGTGCGCTCTGGATTTTATTACATATATTGGACAGAATTGGGTAAACTGTGTCAGAGCTGCAAGCCACACAGCAGCTCTTCCGGGTTATAAACCTACCGGCAATGCCTTGGTTCACCCTACGGGTTCTTAGTATCTGCTGCCTCATCTTTTCTTTCAAGATCTCGAGCTGGCTCTTCTTGGTGACATGGACAATGCCCAGGTTGTTAAACCTGAAGAAAACAGGTGAGGAGGACTTAAAGGAGAGAAAAGGAGGCTCTACGAAGAATGAAAGAGGTTTCCTTCATAAAGTATAACAAAGACCAACTAAAAAATCAGCATCACTAATCTGTATAGTAAATACTTAAATCACCACAACATATGGAAATAATGGTAAATATTTATCACAGGCCATTTATTTCATTATGCTTTGGGTTGTTGCACTATTTTTTAAATGAACCAACTTCAGATGAGGAGTTTGGGACACAAATATCCCCTATTTACACAATGACTGAATTTGTACATCTTGTGATAATATTTATTGGACCAAAAAAAAAAAGAGAAGTATTTATACATGTTGCTACATATGAGCCTGCTCTGTTTCAAATAGAAATTGAAGGTGGTTTAGGAGAGCTACATTTTCACATTATACAGGAGTAGATTTATATTTTGAGTGATTCTTGGGGAGAAATGTATGTTTGTTGCTAGTTTGTGATACTTTTCAGTGGAACATGATAGGCCTCCATAGATGTACAGGTAGTTGTGACATTTTGAAAACTTGCATGCAACTACAAATACCTTTTTCTCGTGTCCTTTAGTCAAGTGGCTTTTTAGATCTCACATTAAACTCTGAAGTTGGTACAGTATATTAAAGGCACCTCAGTTGGCAACCAAACACTTCTCAAAGACTATCACAGCTGCTAGAAGTCAGCACTACACAGAGGAGAAGCACACTGATCTCCAAGCTTACTCAGACGGTTTAATCCAACGGTAACAGGGTAATGCAGTTGATGTGGTCTACTTAGATTTTGCAAAGGCTTTTGATACGGTTTCACACAAGAGGTTGGTGTACAAAATAAAGAAAATTGGACTCAGTAATAATATATGCACCTGGATTGAAAACTGGTTAAAGGACAGACAACAGAGGGTTGTCATAAATGGAACTTTTTCAGGTTGGGCTAAAGTCGTGAGTGGAGTACCTCAGGGATCGGTACTGGGACCTCTGCTTTTTAACTTGTTTATTAATGACCTTGAGGTTGGGATCGAGAGCAAAGTCTCCATCTTTGCTGATGATACTAAATTGTGTAAGGTAATAGAATCAGAGCAGGATGTAATTTCTCTTCAGAAGGACTTGGAGACTGGAAACGTGGGCAGGTAAATGGCAAATGAGGTTTATTACAGATAAATGTAAGGTTATTCATTTGGGATGCAAGAATAAAAAGGCGACTTACAAATTAAATTGGAGATATATTGGGGGAATCCTTGATGGAGAATAATTTAGGAGTGCTTGTAGACTGCAGGCTTAGCAATAGTGCCCAATGTCATGCAGTAGCTGCAAAGGCAAACAAGATCTTATCTTGCATCAAACGGGCAATGGATGGAAGGGAAGTAAACATAATTATGCCCCTTCACAAAGCATTAGTAAGACCACACCTTGAATATGGAGTACAATTTTGGACACCAATCCTAAGAAAAGACATTATGGAACTAGAGAGAGTGCAGAGAAGAGCCACCAAATTAATAAAGGGGATGGACAATCTAACTTATGAGGAGAGGCTAGCTAAATTAGATTTATTTACATTAGAAAAGAGGCGTCTAAGAGGGGATATGATAACTATATACAAATATATTCGGGGACAATAGAAGGAGCTTTCAAAAGAACTATTCATCCCACGGGCAGTACTAAGGACTCGGGGCCATCCCTTAAGGTTGGAGGAAAGGAAATATTCCCCAGCAACAAAGGAAAGGGTTCTTTACAGTAAGGGCAGTTAAAATGTGGAATTCATTACCCATGGAGACTGTGATGGCAGATACAATAGATTTGTTCAAAAAAAGGTTGGACATCTTCTTAGATGGGAAAGGTATATAGGGATATACCAAATAAGTATACGTGGGAAGGATGTTGATCCAGGGATTAATCCGATTGCCAATTCTTGGAGTCAGGAAGGAATTAATTTTTCCCCTTAATGGGGTTTTTTGTTTGCCTTCCTCTGGATCAATAAGCAAGTATAGATATAGGATAAAGTATCTGTTGTCTAAATTTAGCATAGGTTGAATTTGATGGACCTATGTCTTTTTTCAACCTCATCTTCTATGTAACTATGTATGTAACTTGGGGCAGTCAAGTATCAGAGTGCGATCTGCTGCAGAACATATCAAATTGACCTGTACACCCTCATGGACCAAATACCCTGTATGGAGCCTTTAAGGTTCTATGCAAGATATAGCTAAAAAACATAAATAAAACACATACTGTAGCTAGTAAGAGAGAGGGAGAGAGAGATTTTATAGATGGCAATCACAAAACCAATAACAGATTTACAAATGCAGTGCTATGTTTCACTGAAGAACAACCATTAGTGACACATCGTGGGGAACGCCCAAGAAGAAAGTAATGGCAGAGCAATTTTTGTCATACTGTACATACTGTGCTGTCATGTCCTGGGGTCCCACCGTCGTTACATAACTTCCAACCTCAGTGGCATTCTTGCCCACCAGGCTGTGCGCATGATACCTTGGAGGGTCTGTGTGTGTTACCAGATCCACTTCAATCTTTGCCATGCCAATATAATTAAAGATCTGGAAAGAGAAGCAGAAACTCGTCAAACAAATACTCTGCAGCATCAGACTGAGGCTTGCATGAAGGGAAATGGGGAAAATGTTCATTCAAAAATGTGAATTTATTTCTTTCATTTAAGGTTGGTAGATTGTAATCTTTTTGCAATAGATTTTTTTGATACCCCTATATGATTGTTGGAATGTTTATTAATCGTAAAATCATTGAAACACACAATCGCCCCTCCTTGTTTTATTCCCCACTTCTATTTGAAAATTATTTTGATAAATATTTGAAGCTTACGATACATTTTATTTTCCCATATTGGTTGTTTTTATTTACAAAATATGAACACATTTGATATCTAAAATACGAAATAAAACGGTATCAAAGCTACTTACACAGAATAATCTTTTTTTACTGCATAGCTAGGATTTCTGTAACAGATGTATTGAGATCTGCTTAATTTCTTCCTAGACAGGCAACAGGCGAATATCACCTACCCCTTTTGCTACTTGGTACTGTATCCTTATGCCAAATTACTGAGTAAAGTGGCCATTAAATGCTTAGAAGTTTATAGCTTTATTCAAAGTGGCATAGGGATGTCATTGAGCTTTAATTCTGAAAAGGTCTTACACCTAAGTGCTCAGTTTCCCATTTGTCCCCCCTGACAATTGTTTTGCCGTGTCTGAAAATAGGAACAAGTATTGTATGTTTAACCCATTTTCTCTGGCAAACACGTTTGGAGTCGTGTCTTTCATATGGATTTAACTATGTGTAACACCAGTTGAGACCCTACTCACTTTAACAGTAGGATAGGTTTTCTTTCCCTTCTCGCTGGACGCTCCGGGCAGCCCTCCATGAGATGGTCCTTCGCATATATAGCGAAAGCGGAATCCGCGCTACGAGACGCAAACACAAAGTCACGTTACACGGGTTTCCACAGGACCAGAAATATATAGGACTTTCACCTGTTATTTCCAATTATCGCCCAAAAAAGAATGAGGACTGGAAATGGAAACACAACCTAAACTAAATGTAATGACATCGCTGGTCTCTAGTTAATGGTTTGTACGGTGGTGGTAGCTGTGGAGTGGTAAGAATGACTAGGCTACCAGAACAAAGAGTACGGAGCTCGACCATGATGGACCTCAGCAATTCTCTGCTTCTATAATAAAGAGAGCCTGCCCCCATCTTCTTGGCTCAGCCAGCAGAAGGTTCCCGCTAAAAGATAACGAGCCTTATTTACCAAGACGTGATGACCCATAAAACACCCTCCGTGCTGGAAGGTAAGCTTATGGCTCCATTCAATGAAACGTTCTGTAAGAGGCCAGATTGACTAAACCGTGCAGCAAGGTGTCTTATGAAGTATCACTGTGTAGGAACGATGGATTTAGTTGACATCATATTTATCAAAAGTAAAAGGTCAAAGATGACTTGTAATTATCAAACTGGTTCCCAACTCACGACAAAAAGCAATTAGCTAAATACTTTCCTTTTCAAGCAATCAAGAGAGGTTTGAGTTTCAAACCATTAGACCAGTAGTGGCTAACATGTGCCCTGATTACAGATAATAACTGATATGCAAGAACCACATCTAAGGCCATCTGGGGTGCCCAATACATTTAACTGGATATCGACCTTCCCATTCCTGGAACTTTATGTACAATCTGCTTACTTCCCATGACAGGTGGAAGACAAGCAAGATGCAGAATAGGATTTCCGGTTTGTGATTCGTGCACCTACCTGCTTAGGCTGCTCAATGATTGAAAGGACTGGGCCATTCACTAGAAAGAGAAGAAAAAAAATCACATAAGCACCCACTCCATTTGCTCCTTTAAAAAAAAAAATAGCAGGTGGCAGATTGGTAATAAAGTGAAAGAACTTGGGCATGCAACATCTTGTGAAACATCAGAAAAAAAACATGTACAGCAAAGATAAGTAAGGGCATATTCACTAAGCAGTACTCTGCCATCAAATGATTTCCAGCACTAGAAGACACCTTCAATTAGATAAGTCATTAGGTGTCTTTGGGTGCTGGAAGGTGTTCTATGGTATAGCACAGCTGCATAAATATGTCACAATAGTTACCATGCTGAAGTCAGATGCTTGAACTTGATCGACACGTCTTTCCCCCCCCCCCCCCACACAATCATCTACTATCATTATTTACTTACGTGACTCCAGCCCAGGATCTTTGATGTCCATCATAGGTGAAGGATAATTGACATCATCCTCATCATCATCATCATCCACCTTAATCACATACTATTGGGAGAAACAACAAGAGGCAGGTCTCATCAGCACGAGCAAAGCATGTGATCAGAATGCAATAGCCTGTCACTTCCGGTAAGGCGATATTCACCAAGAATGAGAGTAGGGGTTCTAAGTCTCTCAAAACATTAGGGAACACGTCCTAAACACCCCGGTATGGAGCCAGTCTATTTTTCTTCAGAGGAACAAGGGGAGGTGTTTATCTCTAAAAGTGTGGTCACACTTTGTATATAACAGCCACAAGGAAAAGAGAAGACAGCACACTACCCCAAATAAAGTAACACTCACAATTCGTAGGACAGTATCCAATTCACTTGAGATGGTACCCGTGGATCGTGAAAAAAACGTTGCGTCTATTTGTAAAGCAACAGGTCACATTATAATGCGACATTTCAGGCCCATACACGTACTTTCATCAGGTAAGTGCACATTTGTGTTCACATAAGTGCACATTAAGTGTTCACTTACCTGATGAAAGTCTGTGTATGGGCCTGAAATGTCGCATCGTAGTGTGACCTGTTCCTTTACAAATAAAGGTAATGTTTTTTCACCATCTATGTGTACCGTCTAAAGTGAATTGGATACTCTCCTACGAATTGTGAGTGTTACTTTATTTTGGGGTAGTGTGTTGTTCTAATCCTTACAGCCATAAGTCGCTCGTGTTGGAAGGATGGGTCAAAACATAGTTTGCAGTTTAACCACTTCACTGCCCAGGTCTGTAATGCATTGCAGGACACTGGCCGCAGAATGGTTCAGTAACTAACAAAATGTCACAGAGTATGCAATCTAGGGTTTCCTATGGGCCGGCAAGTGTTCCCATCTTGCGATGTGTTAAATGTATATAATTAAACATTCTGCTTAGTAATCCTGGAAAACAGATCAGCTCCACTCAAATGAATAGGACTAAACTGGCCAGGAACACGCAAAGCAACGTCCCAGCATCTCTAACTAAGGGCCGGAGAATCCAGTTAGCCAGATTCACCTATTACTGGGCCGCTGGCCCACTGTCCCACCCTGAACTACACAGACTTAATAATGTTTCCTCCACAAATTCTTTACAGGATGTTTATTTACATGCTCAACTTTCACACCGTGACATTCGAGCACACCACACAATATGAATGTGTGGCCTTTCAGCGCACCTCCAAATGTCTTCGTTTCAAGGCCCCTACTCATCTGAGGCAGAATGAAAGCCAACACAGTGTAAAAACAGGATGTAGTGAAGAGGGTTTCTCCGAGAGCAAGATATGAACATCTTATGAATCACGGCTGACTGAACACATTACGTACAGTCTTAATTCACAGTATTACGGGTACTGACAAGCAGTGAAGACGTCACCGACCATTGCACTACACCGACTGTGTTTGCTTGTGGCTTCAATACCTATACCACGGACCTTAGTGATCCGTGTCCACGGCTGTACTGCTTTTATGTGCTGCCGTTAACCCACGGTTTTTGAAGTACCGACGCGGACTAAGATACGCTGCGGGATGGACGGTGAAGGAGAGAGGGGTTTCTCTCTGATTCGGGGCTTTTTCTGCTTGGTGCGATACACATCTAACACCTGTCCCGAGAGGGGTCTGTTGATGAGGCGTCTGCTCCGGGAAGGATTGATAGGGCCATTGCATGAGGGGCCACCTCCCGCAAGGAGAAAAGACGCTATCCGAAGTTGATCCGAAGGTGTCCAGTCGACGACACTGCTCCTGATCCGCTCGCTTGGCCGGTGTTCGGAAACCCGTGTGTTTATACATGATATGTTTATGACCATCTGATTTTATGTACGCAGAACACTTACTCTTTAATAATATAAAATGTACCTATACCTACTTTACTATGAGCGTTTTGCGCTGGGTTTTTCTTGTCATTAATATCTTCACTAAATGGCTGCCTTTCAGTTCCAAATCAATCCTTCAGCCAGTGTAACTCAGCAGCTACAATGTATTCTTATATTACTAAGGTAGCATTATCCATTGTTACAGTTTGCAGCTGAAACTGCTGGGAATATTGGCAATTTATTATCACAAACAGGTATGTGTTACAAAGATCTTGCACTGCTGGGAAAATTTTTAAACCCTTCTATAGAAATCAAAGGATTATCAGTATATTAAAACTCATTAAAAATGGGATTGAGTTGAATAATAATTTTTTTTTTTAAAAAGTAGCATCGAATACTACAGAACTGATCTATTTAAAAACCAAAAAAACACACATGTAGGATATTGCTGGGATTGATCCTTTAATGCTTTCACTAGAGAGGCCCGCAACACATTGCTGTGCAATGCATGCAAGCCCCCGCTGGCATAAGGGGTTAACCTATGCAGTCCTGTGATGATGGTATAGTATTTAGCATTTACAAAAACGTGCATGTCCCGCATGGTGTATGTAAAACTGCACGATTTGCCATATAAAGTGCTGCAGTAGGTGTAATGCAGGCAAAAGAGTAAAGGCATTAAATAGGTCACATTTCAGACAGCTGACGGGTTAGTTCAAGGCGTTACATTCTAAAAAGTGTTCAGATACTTACTGGATTGTACATCCTTTCTGTTTTCAAGGCAGACATCAGGAATAAGTGTTCTAATCCTCCTCCCTCTGCTGGGTTAGAGTCTCAAGGAAAAGATCCAGTCCCTGGGAAACGGCAAGTTGTAGATTTAAAAGGCTACTCGTATGCAAATACCCCAGTCAGCGTGAGCTTTACACTCAGGTACATCAGTGCAGAGTATCCCAGTACCACTGCTTAATGATAATGAGCCTCTTGCCCATGCAGGCAGACTGGCGGAGAGAATAAAGCTAGACTCACTACTACATCCCCCAACAGGAAACTGGCCAGGCTGATATCCGAAGAGAAGGCGAGGGGAATGCAGCAGGCAGGGAGGGAAAGGTACAGGGTGCGTAGGGTGACACAGGAGGGTGGGGATGGGGGTGGGGGGGATGTGAAGAGCCCCAGGAAAGTTGGAGCAGTATTGGAAAGTCCCTAAAATACCAGCCCTGCGAGAAGTGACTTCAAAGTCACATGGCCAAGAAAGGCCCGCCTACTTTAAGGCAGGAAGCAAAACCTCCAGTTTAATGTATCTGCTACAGTAAGCAGTGCAGGGAATGCAGCGCAGAACAGCCAGGGACAAAATCAGGGAGACGTGAGGGTTGTGTGTGTGTGTGTATATAGGTGTGTGTATGTGTATATATGAGTATGTGTGTGTGTGTATGTGTATATATGAGTGTGTGTGTGTGTGTGTGTGTGTGTGTGTGTGTGTGTGTATATATATATATATTTTTTTTTATATTGTGTGCGTTTGTGTGTGTATGCATATGTATCTATATACCACAGCATATATATTTATATTTATATTATTATTATTATGTGCAGAGGTCAAGATGTGATCATACTACAGGCCTGCCTGCTCTCACTAATTTTGATTTGGTCGACTAATTTGTAGCATCAGGACTTCAATGGAATCTCAAATAAAAATCAGCACTTTTCCATTAAAATGCATCATTTTTATCCACATCTTACAGATGTTGCTCCATGGCGTGACATCTCTAACACTAGAGAGTACGGCGTACAGCTTATTTTTATTCACAATAGTATTAACATTTAAAAATATATATACTGTATATATTTCTATTTTTGGAGCACAAATATTCTATAAACCTTTCTAAAATGAGGTTGAAGGCTCTATGCATTATTGTTTAGCAGGTTTAACATTTCTTGCAATCATGCACAGCACTACTACTTTTTTTTTGTAACAATCTTTTTCTTTTATTGGCAACAACAAATACAGACATGAGTACAGTGATGTCATAGGCACATGGCAACATTGCTTATCTGGGTTCGACAAGGTGTTGGCCAATAGAGTAGGCGCTGAAAAGAGGGGGGGGGAGCGAGAAGGGGTGGGGGGGAGTGGGAACCAGGGGGAAGGGGAAGCAGACAAACAGGGGGCTGGGGGGGAAATGGGGCGGGGTGGGGGAAGGGGTTTCGGGGAGTACTACTACTTTTTAAGAAAGAACTCCTGCAATATTCTGAGGAAACCTAACACCAGAACAGTTACCAGGTGCAACCATACAAACTAAAGAATATTAAACGGAGGCTTTAAAATCATTTACTTCCTAGGGCTATATAATGTCCTCTTAGAGTATAATGATTGTAACCTCTCTTTATTATGGCTTAACCCGCCAGAGATACAATATCTGCTTGGAATTCTAACGTGGATAGGAAATGGAACTCACAGCTGGGAGTGAATAACACAAACTGGTACTTTTCCACCAAATGCAAGGTCAGCGGGATTTATGCAATATGGAGAAAGTGGTGGAGACGTGGAACCTATCAATGGAGCTGCCTCATACTCTTTTTACATAGGTGAGATGCAGGGGGTCTACAGGGACCCCCTACTTCCCAAGATACTTATTGTGTCAACGGTACAGCTCAATTCAAGGGAAAACAAAATGGAGGTTTAAATCCCCCGCGTGTCACGTGCCAATGGGTAGAGATTTTATATGAACCCTCGTGACGTGGGAGATTTGTCTCGATTTTGTTTTCCCTGGAGGGGACTGTACCAGTGGCACTTGCCCCGGTAAGTATCTCAGAAAGCAGTGGGTCCCCGGAGATCCCCGCTTCCTATACATGTTAAAAAGAAAGAAAGGTATTCTAGAACAGGGGTGGGTAACCATCAGGTAAGGCATTCAGGATATCCCTGCTTCAGCACAGGTTGCTCAGTCTTCTAACATTATACAGTCTTCGACTGAGCCACCTGTGCTGAAGCAGGGATATCCTGAACGCCTGATCTGTTGGTGGCCCTTGGGGACTGGAGTTGCCCAACATTGGCCTAGGCGGAACTGCTCCTCTAAGTTAGAAATATTACCATTAATAACCCAACTGTCTGATGGTTACTGAAAAGTCCCTTTTGAAAAGCACTGTAAGAATCGGTCCCATTGTTTAACTTCCCAGCCTTCTTCTCAGATAAGAAGTTGAGGAACATGTTGATACAGCAATATTTATTCTTTGGAAATTGGTTTCAAAAGTAAGCAGTGTTTTTATATCAAGTATATTGCCTGGAGCCTCGGGCGGCTCATACCTCAGCGCAGCTCACTGCCAGCTCTACTATTTCAGAAGACATTTTCCGACCTAGGAAGACGCCAAACAGCAGGGGCGGCCAACGCCAGTCCTCAAGAGCTACCAGCAGGTCAGGTTTTCAGGGTATCCCCATTTCAGCACCGGTGGCTGAATCAGTGACTCAGTCTTCGCTGAAGCAGGGATAGCCTGAAAACCTGTCCTGTTGGTAGCTCTTGAGGACTGGCGTTGGCTCCCCCTGTCCTAAAGTTTAACAACTTGAATGGGCCATAGGGGTTGCTGGAAGGTGACTTATAGCACAGGGCAGCGTAGTAAATGTGAGCCAGTGTGCTGTACGGTACATTACGGGATTTTTGCCATTGGACTTTTCGTGGTTAGCTTTCATTCCCAAATTTGCAACTTGAACTTATCTTTTACTATGAAACTGATATTAAAAGTTACAGTAATTGGATGGGTGAAAGCTTCATTGTAATACAACTCTGATACATTTTGTTAAATGGGAAATCTCGCCACCAAAACTTGTCAGCACCATGCTTTTATTTTGCAAAAAAATAATGTCCTTAGAACCCAAATAGTCTACATTCAGGTCTACGTCTCAAACCAGCGCCTTGCCATTTTTCACACTGACGTAAAATGTAAGACACCGAGCAAATGACTAGAAATCATATGAACTAGGTAGATTTTGGCACAGATTGGTGAGAACGAGTGGCTCAGTGAGTAAAGACACTGACTCTGTAAACATTGTCACTGGGTTTCAAATCAGGGGAACCTGGTTCAATTCCCGTCACTTTATCTCCTTGTGCCTCAGGCACAAAGATCACAGATTGTAAGCAGGTCAATAAACACAAAAAGAATACAAATGAAAAATGACGCTTTTTGCATAACGCGTCCTCCAAAATTGCCTTCAAAGAAGAAAAAAAAAGCACATTGTGTTTTCATCGACCCAAAATCTAAAAACTCTAAGCAGATATCTCTGGAGTATGTGTAAATGATAGAGCATACAAAACATATCAAGAAAAAAATCTTTTTGGAAAAATAGAGACTGAAGAACTTATATAATATGGACTATATCTTAGAATCCATTAGAATCCCACGTTGCCATTATAATCAACCACATGCAGCTCTTATCATCTAAGATCTGACTCCAAAAGACTGTTCATGGGCCCAATGGTTCAGCAAAGTATCCGGCCACTTCTCCTCTTACCGTGCACCCCAAAACTGAAACAGTCTACCGGAGACTCTCACAGCCGCCACCAATCTGCGCTCTTTCAAAACTAAAGCCGTCTCACATTTTAATCTGGCCTGTAACTGTTATATACGCCTATAATATGTATTATCTAACGGTGTATGCAATGTCTTGTATATAATGTACTGTATAACCCTTTTCACTTGTTGTAACTATGTATTTCTAACCATGTATTTGTCATTATAACTCTGTGCCCAGGACATACTTGAAAACGAGAGGTAATTTCTCAGTGTATTACTTCCTGGTAAAACATTTGATAAATAAATAAAATATAGCAGCCATCATTATATGCAAAACTTTATCTATTGATGCTGCTGCCTTTCATATTGTTATCTGACTCACTGCACTACTGATACATAAAAGAGGCATCCAGGAAGTTCCAACATACCCAGAGATGTGCGGTGTACATAGTACATTATTGCATTATTCTGCCCATATGCAAAGCATTTCCTACTTATGTCTGAGCCACAGTGGGGATTTCTTTTTATGGGTTGTGATAAAACGGTGCTGAAAATTACAGGTGGGCGGGAAGAAAAAAAAATCCAGCGTTTATTCAAAAGGGCAAATATGCATTTAGTGTCGCTAAATCTATACTGAAACAACTGTTGTAGAGTCCCTGGGCCTCTTTATATAGAGAAAACAGAAAAAAAAATATTCCTGGGTCAGGGGACATTCCTGAAGCAGCTTTTCTATGACACGATAAAGCTGTTTTTTTTTTTTTAGATTCACGTCCACAGCTTTTGTGGGATGTTATACACATATATAAATATATTGATGAACCGAGCTCAGTACCAGACATGATGGTCTCACAAATTACCATGATCACGGAAGCTGTTTACGACGCACAAGTGTCATATGTTACAGTGCAATATATTGCAATTTCGGTGTATGTTGAAATGTGGGACTTATGCAACCTTTCAAATAAATGCTTTTTCTTGCAATTCTTTTGTCATTTCTAAACATCAAAATCAAGCAAAAAAAAAAAAAAAACATATCCAAATGATATGTTAATCTGTGACATTTTGATGCATAGATAATTCTGAACAAATACTGTACGGTGAAACCGCCGGATAGTTTTGCACCAAAGTGCATGCTGTTTTCAGGTGGTTTTGCACGGACAGTAACAGAGTTTAAGGCCTAGGACCCCATGTCACAGATTCTCATGCAAACTTTCAAAAATGTATATTGTCCCACAGATATAGCATTTATGTGACATAGGAAAACACAGACAGTTGCGCAATGAATAAATGGCGCATTTCAGCCGGGGCAGAATTAAGCAATCTTCAAACAAATGCGCATCAAGTTTCCAGTATTTCTAGGGTTGCCAGGTGTTCAGTATTCATCTGGACTGTCCTGTATTTGGACACTGTCCAGTAAAAAATGAGAGGTAATACTGGACATGTATGTGTATACTGGTATTACCTCTCTGACCATAGTGACCTGACCGGCTTGGGGGGCTGCGAGATTTTCCAGAGGAGGGAGAGAACAGGGCTGTTGCTAGGGGGCTGGGCTCCTACATACTGATTGGCTGCGGTTGGGTAATGCAGTCAATCAGGAGGTCACATCACACCTTTCACCATTGTGTCCAGTATTTTTGGAGAAGCCTCCTAGCAACCCTAAATATTTAAAAAAATCACAGTATTAGTTTGCCTTTCAGGAGAAAACCCCCCTGAAGTGCTCTATGGTATGGACAAAGGCAATTTGCTCATAAATTAATGCTCAGAGAAGAATTGTAGTCCTGTGACACCATTGTAACAAGGGGCCTATTGTACCAAGTATGCTTTCACCTTCAATTTAGGAGGATGCAAAAGGAGGAGTTAGAGCAGGGGTGTGCAAACTTTTCAGTTTGCGCCCCCCTATCTGCGATTCCCCTGCTCGTGCCCTCCCCCCCACCCCCCTACCCGCTCTTGGGTTTTGGCGACGTCATGGTGTCATGTGATGTTGCGTTGCCATTTGACGCCACGTTGTCATGGTGACGCATCGCCGAAGAGCCAGCTGAGAGCAGGTAAGGCTGCGGTCCCAGTAACGCCCCGCCGGGCGCGCGTGTCACAGCGCTAACCGCGATCTGCGGTCTGTGAGGAGAGGAGAATCTTGCGACGGGAGGGGGCTTGGTCGGGGATTTGCGGGGGCGTGGCTATTACATCACGCGGCTGGTTCGCCCTCATTGGGTGAACCGCCGGTGGGGGCGTGGCCACGGCTCCGTCGCTAGGAGTAAACTCAATTTTATTGAGTTGGGAAAAACCCTGCCGCACGGCGCGGCTGCACCTTCTGCGTGACGGTGCGTACTGGGCCCAGCCCCATTGAGGGACGGTGCTTACACGCACAGTGCTTACACGCACAGTGCACGCCGCGCCGTGCGCACAGGCTGTACTGGGACCGCAGCCTAAGGGAGTTACAGAGGCACTACGCCTCCCCTGGCATCTAATCTAAATGCCTTGGGGAAGAGCGCGGGGCCTCTACAAGCGCCTGCACCCCCCCTGAGTTAAAAGACACAAATAATATTGGAGGTGTATCAAATTCAGAATCTCTGCTCTCCATTATTTCAATCTTTCTTAGCGTACAAAACTATGCAGGTACATGGTGGATGAAGCCTCGCTGGACAATACTTTTCTTCAATGGTGAGAAATATTTATCAACAACCCAACATTTGATGAAGCCACAAACTACATCAATATACGGATCCAGTCACTTTTTTTTTATAGCCTTGATAGTATTACAAATACTGAATTAGAGCCAAGCGTTGTGGGTCCCTCTGGCCTCCAAGAGGGTTTACCCACTCCCAAAGAACTGACATTACTGTGTACGCCCATCCTCTTCCACCAGGTCCAACCTACTGCACTTCTCAGATTTCTATACTCTCACCCAGGTAAAAGTCAGGACTAGAGATGAGAGCGGAACTGTCAAAATCCGTGATGCGGAATTTCCCGAGCCTTCCATTCAAAATACATTCTGCGCTGTAAAATCCGTGATAGGACTGTTCCAGTTTCAACCCGTGCGGATAAAAAAAAACCATTGGATACAATCCACGGGTGGATTTTAAGACTGTAACCAGCGCATCAGATTCTTAAAATCCACCAGCAGATTGCCGAATCAGAGGGTTTAATTGTCCGCGGTAAAAAAACAAAACCCGAAAACTAATCACCCCTTTTGAGATTGATCCGCAGACCAAAAGGAACCGACGAATCAGCGGCGGATCCAAATCCGCCCATCTCTGGTCAGGACCACTCTCCAGCACACACCTCCCCCCCACCCCCCATATAATAATAATATATACCTGAGCTGTTAACCCCTTCGCTGCCTAGCTCAGCTGGCAGCGAAGGGGTTACAAGTTTGTATCTTCTCCTTGCCTCATACCAATTGCCAACATGTATCCATTGCTACTGCACAACTATCAGGATTGCAACACTGATATGATAATAACACTGTGCATTTGGGATCTCAGGGAGCAGCAGGAGACCTCAGGCCCCGTGGGACTCATCCCTCCCCATATGTACTGTCTGCAACTGAGCATGCAAGAGCTGTGCCGAAAGTTGACTCACCTGTGGTCCCACAGAGGCCCAGCACTGACAGGCAGCGAGTGTCCCAGTCCTGGACTAACAGCGGAGGGAAGGTCCCAGCCAGTTACCTGCTGCTCGCTGTCCAGTGGGAAAGTCCCTAATGGTCCCAAATAGGGGAATTCCATTGACGTCTGCGAATACCCCGCCCCTTCCAACTTAGACCACAAGCTGGTTGGCTGACTGGTTGACTTGTCCCGCCTCCTCCAGCGATGGTAACCAATAGCTGGGAAGCCGTGCAGGCTGCAGCTGGCATGGGTGTGGCATGGCGTGCCAGCTGTGTCTGAATACACACAGTGTGCAAGCTTTACAAGCACTCCAACATTGGGCACATGAACATGGGCACACTTCAGTTCTCTCTGCATATGCCAGTGAACATTTCCTATGGAGACTCCTTAATAAATGCAGCTTCCTACTCAACTTAATTTGACCAAAACATTTTTTTGTGCACATCCTGTATTTTCTCTCTCAGACCAGTTCATTCATTAGCTAAAGTTTTTCTTATAATTTGATATAATTTTTTTTAAATATTCAAATAAATAAGTACATACATGTTTGCCTTTAAATAATAACAAATATACTGTTGCATTGCATGACTACTCTACAATCATATTTAAGGCAATAGTCCCTGCCCTAAAAAGCATACAATCTAATATGTCTAAGGCACATAGCAAAAAAGTGATTCCTCAGGTCCCAAGGAGATAATATATTAAAACTGACCTGTTATTAAAATGTTAAAAATGACAATAGAATAAATACAAATTAAAAGTCAACTCTGTTTTAAAGCTAAAACAATAATAAAATAAATAAAACCATATATGGCCATAACCAATTAAATATGTGTAGGTTTTAGTAAAACAAGTGAATACAATTCAATGAATAAAGATAAACAAGATATTCAGTCAAACCAAGTTACGGTTGGTCTCATACTCATCCTAATGAAAAAAATGAGTTCATGTTTATACAAATTATTACATATCTTATAGAATTAGTGAGAGAGTGCTACAATATTGGGGTTCTTTCTCCTTTACAGTTGTTATAGCCTTCTTGCCCCATAAGCACCCTCACATTCCCATCACTATACAATATACCAAGCTGTAGCGGGGGGGGGGGGGGGGGGGGTTCTCCCTAGTTTGTCTCCATATCTTATAAGGACCAATTAAAACATTGGAACATTATCTGCATGCTGCGCGCGGTAACACTGCATACTTTTCTATGCGGAAGCCTTGCAGAAATAACGCACTAAGTGCTCTGTGTGTCTCTATAGTCCAGTGATTCTTGCTTACTACGCTGTACACCTCCAATGCCTAATGATATGATTTTCAATAGAGAATAAATAGTAACAGTGTAACAGTAATACCATGGATCTGTGTATAGCCAATTGGACACAGCAGCAATCCCCCCCAAATTAGCACTCTTTTTCTTGACCTCTACTATGCCAGAAGTCCGTCAGAACAGAGTGCCACTGGACTTCTGGCACCACGACCATGTGAACCCTTCAGTAGCAATCACATGGTGTTGACCGTCCCCTAGGGAAGTGAAAGGGGCTCCGGTTCTGATCCGGTCCTGTTCACCATACTGCTCTAAAAAAAAACCCGTCAAAACACCCAAATGCATAATATACCAAGGATGGCACACCGTACCGATGCCCGTGCCGTACTGGGTATGCCAAGGACAACAAAAAGGTTACGTACCCGTAGCAGAGAAGACAATTGGAGAAATATATTTTTGCCATAAATATACACATTTAGAGACAATACCTATAGCTGCAAAAATGCATATGTCCAGATGTGTCTAATTCTGTGTGCGGACTTTCATCCATCTTTATCAGAGACCATCCCACTTTCAGAAAATGTCTCAAGACTTGGCTCTTTCAACTCGCCTTTCCGAAACCCGATTGATTCTTCGACTCTACCTTTGCAGCGTTTAAAATGCGCATAGGAGCAGGGTTCTGTGTATGCGCTAAACATTGACATTGAGATCGATACAGATATTTCATTATTGCACAATACAGCATGCCTGCCACCTAACTCCAGTTTATCCGTGTGATAATGATCCAGTTCTGGTTTTGTTGTCCCAATCTGTTAGCCACATTGGTATAATAGTTTAAGATCGGCCTGGATCATTATCACAGAGTAGAAGTAGTGTAGAGTTATTACCAGAAAGACGCCAAAGGAGACAACAGAGGCCTCACACTGGGGTTATGCCGTGGTCTAAAATAATCTAGTTGTCTTAAAGGAAATCTAGTAATCTATTTTACATGTATAACACCCTTTTCATGCTATATCATTCTTTTACATAAACAAATGACACTCAATTATCAGGTTACACATTTCTTGTTAATTTAATTCAAATACAATGTTTCTATTTTCTGTTTCAAGTTGCATGTGTGCGCATATAGAGCAGGAGTGCGCAAACTGGGGGGCGCACGATTTTTCTGGGGGAGTGCAGCGGTTGCAATTAAATGCCGGGTGGGACCGCACGAGGCCTCTGCAACTTCCCTTGCTGTGATTCCGTCTGCTTTGGCGATGCGTCGCCATGACGCCGCGGGGTAACGTCACATGACCCCCGCGGCGTCATTTGATGTTTCAGGCCAGGTAAGGGGGCGCGAGCAGGGGAGGAGAGCTGGCAGGGGGGCACAAGACAGAAAGTTTGCGCACCCGTGATCTACAGGATCACGATTTTGCCTGGCTCTATAAATGATTACGAGGACACACCTGGCCTGGAGTTGCCACACACCTTTGAGAATCACTGGATTAAAATGTTCTCAATTACATTTTGTTACAGCAGTGACATCTAGAGGTCAATATGGGTATTAACATTTAAAACGGCAATCTTTTACTCAACTTTAAAAAAGTCGTTTTCAATCGAGGAAGGATTATGATGTTTTTTAAACTGCCTTTCTTCTAGTAGTAGAATATGCCACTACAATTTTTCCTCAGTTCCACGAGGGCTAATCTACGTTTAAACCTCTACCTTCTTTTCCGACACCTTTTATTTTTTCTTTACCCATTTTTTGCTACCTTTATTTATTTTCTTACTTGTAAAAAGGTTTTACCAGGAAGTAATACATTGAGAGTTACCCCTCGATTTCAAGTATGTCTTGGGCACAGTTAGAACAATACATGGTTACATTTAAAAACCAGGGTTATACAGTCAATTCACAGACATTTCATGGACAGATAGAGTTGGAAAATTGGTACAGGGGATTAAAGGGCTGCTGAGTTTCAGATTATCCCTGCCAGCCGCATCCTAGAGATGCAAGTGTTCTGCCAGCTGCACCCACCCCTCCAATTTGTGGCAAAAATATGGCCATATCTTCTTATTGAGGAAGGGGGGTTATTCAGATACCCACTTGCCTCTTGTGGGGGTTTCCGACAATGCTGGGAACAATTAGACCGGTGCAGGTTTCTTCTGTGTTCCAGCAGAGCACCGGGCATGCAGGATTATAGCGCTGTCCTTTGTGGTGCCAGCGTTCTTGGGTAGTGCCCCGTTAGTGGGTTCCAGTGGGGGTAGAAAGGTCGTTTGTTCTGCGCCCCCAATGCGGCTGCACCCGGGACAGCTGCCCCAGTCACCCCCTGCCCTAGTTCTGCCTCTTTGATAAAGCTCCGGATGGTGTGAAACTCGTCAGAGTTGTTTATTGCCAAATTCTCTATGCCTACTTTTATGCTGCTACGAGCCGAATAAATCATTTTTCATTTTTATATTGTGTGCTCTGGCCCTCATGCAGTACATACATAGCAGTGCACCCCCAATTTTTCTCATTTCATCGTGGCATTCTTCTTTGCTGACTGTATATATTTTTTCTATAGCACCAACAATGTATATAGCCCTTTAAAAAAATAAAAATATATATATATATATTACTGGGAATATTATTACAATAAGTGCAACAAACATCAAATAATAGAAAAGGAAATGTCAGCCCTGCAGAGCTTCCAGTCTAAGGCCGTGATTATACCAAAAAACGCCGGCGTTGTCACGTAGAGCGATACCGCACGGCACAAAAACAAATTGCAGAAATCCTATGTAGATTTACACACCATTACTGCAGGGCGGCAGACTCCTGAAACGACTTTGAAGTTTGTTTCTGGCAGGCGACAACCGCATCACGTGAACGGTTCAGCCAATGAGGGTGAACCGCTGATGGCCAGGCCTCCTTGTCTCCTCTCCTGTCTCCTCTCCTAGGTCAAGATGCCGGTCGGCAGCAGCATGAGGGTGACGTCACCGGATCGCGCTGCCCCTCAGCGGCATCCGGTATAAATCATAGCCCAAGTACTATTAGGAGACTTGAGACAGCCGGTGATGGAGTACTGTAAATGCAGTAGATGGCAGTGCTTGCCCACAATACTTGGTAAGTGTGATAGAATGAGTCCAGGCTATTGAAATTCTTCATTCAGAATGTTTTTTTTTTTTTTGTTTGACTTAAAAGTGGGGAGAGAAGGTGCATGGCGTTGATGGCATGTACATTTCACAGGTAAGGGCCAGTGAAGGAGAATGGTTTAAGGTGAGAGATAGCAGTGGAAAGGGAAAAGGTGGAAAGGAAAAGTTTATGAGCAAAGCTCAGGATAGAAGCATTAGTGAGAAATCAAAGGTGATGTGCAGGAAGAAGTAGACAAGAGAGCCTTGAAAGCAAGAACATTGTAGGTAACCCGGAACTTGATGGGAAGCTAAGGCTGCGCGTAGAGTGCCTGTGACCGGCGACGCGATGGAACGGGTGACGGGACGGGTGACTTCACCTGTCGCCGCAAGCGAAAATTATATTTCGCATTGCGGCGGCGTCGCGGGCTTTCTGGCATTTGATTTGTTCAGGGGCTGTCACATGAGGCGACAGCCCTTGAAAAATCAAATATTGCCTGCTTCGAAAGTTCGCGCCGTCGCTCCGTCGCATTGCCGCCGTCACACTTACTATAAGCGCACGCAGTTGCAGCAATGTATTTGTTTTTGGCCGATGTCGCCTGTCGCGGGTACTATACGCACGGCCTAAGAGAGGAATTTGACGAGAGAAGAGCAGACACTATTTTGAGAGAAAGTGAAATGATTCCAGCTTCTGAATAGATTGCAAAGGAGCAATTTGTGAGACACGGAAGCCTGTTAAAAGTAGGTTAAATGAATCAAGTTGGGAGAGTATAAGGGCATTTATTAGAGTGTTAGCAATAAAGTGACAGAAGAGAGAGTGGATCTTGGCAATGTTATGGAGTAAGGAGTTACAAGTTTTAGTCAAAGCATGAATGTGAATGGAGGAAAGGGAGGCATCAAATGTCACACCTAAAGCAACACACTTTGGTGACAGGATAGATGGTGGTTCCATTTACTGTGATAGTAAAAGGGGATATTGGGACAGGTTCAGGAAAAACCATATAAGGAACTAAAATGACAGAGTGCCATCCATGAGGGTATAGCCAAAAGGCAGTAAGAGACTTGGGAGTAGTTTGCAGCTAGGGTTGAATATATATATATATATAGGAGTTTAATCTATCTAGACTTGGCACCTAAAGCCAAAGGAATTAATGATGTCACCAAGTGATACTGTGCAGGGGGAGAAAAGGCGAGGTCTCAGAACCGAGCCCTGAGGTTACACCAACAGACAGATCAACAAGGAATGACGACCTTTAAGCCAAATGACAGAATAGGAGGGGTGGGACAGAGATGAAGAGAATCAGGATAGAGCTTTGTTACAGTATCGAAAGCAGCAGAGGGATCAAATAGGATAAATCAGGGAAAAATTAAGAAAGTTGATCATCTGGGAGAAGATGAAATGTTCCAATAATTTGGAGATAGGAGGGTGACAGGACAGTAGTTAATAAGGGGTATAGGGGCAAGGGTGCCATTTTTGAGAATAGGTGAGACAATGGCATGCTTTAAGGAGTAGTGCCAGAGAAAAGGAAGACGTTGAAGATATGGGCGAGAGTGGGGACTAAGGAGGCAGCAAGAGGTTTGATGGACTGAAGGTGGAAGGGAATAGAATCAGGAGGGCAAGCGGAAGAGGGAGAAAAGAAGAGCAGCTGAGAAACTTCCAATTCTGCGACATGAAAAAAAATCAAGGAAGTTGGGGAAGAAGCACAGTCAGGAAAATACAGAAGGAATCTAACAGTTGATAGCATCCACCATACCTTTAAAAATGGTATGCGAAGGCTTGAAGAGAAGTGAAGGAAGGGAGGAAGATGGTGAAGATTGGAGGAGGGAGTCAAACAGAGAAAAGATGGTGTGTATTGGGATTTGTGAGTTTTGAATGATGAGGAGGAATAGTGTTGTTTGACCTTTGAGAGAACAGAGTTAAAACAGGAGTGGAGAAATTTACAGTGTCTAAGATCTTAATTCTTATAAAAGAAATCATGTTGAGGAGCACGTACAAGCGTGTATGTGCATTCAGCCAAGGCCGCAGGATATCAAGTGCTAAACATGTGTCTTTAAGAGAAGGCAAAATGGTTGCTGCGTAGGTTTCCATGGTAACAGCAAAGGGATGCGTTGAGTGATTTCGTGGATCCTATCTTAGTTTGGTCTGAGATAGCTCCATGGGTTATGTGGAAGGGGGCTCGAGTGCTAAAGCGATTGAGAGGTTGCGTAGGAAAGTGGATAAGGCCATGGCGGGCCTGGTGACCAGGTTTGCCACCACTCCGGGTTTGACCCCGGAGACTCCGGGTTTTGGGCACTTACCTCTGAGCTATGGGTTGAGCCTGTCAATCTCCAGGTGGCGGCGGGGTGCGGCGGCGTGTCCGGCATCCTCCTGCAATTCTCCCTCCAACTGCAGTGAACATGGCTGTGCGCGTCAAATGGCAATGTGATGCCGCATAGCGGCATGATGTCACGTGGCAACGCGGCTCCTTTTGACACCACACAGCCATGTTCACTGCAGTTGGAGGGAGAATTGCAGGAGGACGCAGGGAGACACCGCCGCACCACGTAAGAGAATATTTTTTTTTTTTTACAGTTTTTTTCTCCGGGTTGGCCTTCAGTAGAAGGTGGCAACACTGCTGGTGACAGACAGGGTGCGTGGTGTTTAGGCTCTCTGACAGTGGGTGAATCGGCTCGTCTTCACAGAGGGAACAGGGTTCATCTTTCAGATACCGGAAACAATCTATTTAAGGAGTCTTCAGTCAGCTGTGGAAAAGGCTTTTTGTTTGGTGGTAATGTCCTTGCTGGTGACGGTACACTTTAGAGACCCAGAAAAAGTAGGCTCCTTATGGGGAGGTCTAAGGTACCTCCTAATTGTTGGTTATGGGGCAGGCGGTGTCCTACCCAGCATGGGCAACCGGTATGTGGCGACCTTCCAGTGGTGTGGTGTGTTTTGAATCAAGTGGCCTGAGGAGCTGTTGGCATATTGAGGAACAACCTGGGGGTATCCACCGGGCTTTGTTATTGTGGGCTGAGCAACTTAGATGGGTACCCTTAGTTTTGTTTAGATTTTGTATTTATAAATAAAGCTTCGACCAATTTCTGTCAAGACATTGTATGTGTCTTAGTTATGGGTTCATTGTAGTTCTTGGGATAGGTGTAGATGTTTGCAGAATCCCTACTCCCACACTCAAAGCATGGGAAAGTCAAGACTGTAACGGGTCTTCTGACCGAGGTGGTGTCTTATGGGGCAACACCTCTATAAAAAAACAAAATGGACTTACTCATCTGATATATCCATCTGTCTATCTATCCATCCTTAGTGATTCTAACGTTTAACCTCTGTCCCCTGCAACTCCAGGGGTCCCATTAAAAAAATGAGGTACTGGATTATGTATGTTACTAAAATTGGATGTCTCTATCTCTATATATGAAAACCAACACAGAAAAAAGAATCCCCAAAGTAGCACTCTAGCATACAAAAAATATCAAAATGTATTAATCACATACAGATATAAATCATTAAAAAGGAGCAGTGGTGTCCTCAAAGCTGAAATAATGCTGAGCCTCTAAGATAAGTGGAATGAAGCAACAATGAGCTTATACATATGTAACCCTTATTCCCCCCACCCAGAATCATCTGTGGTGTCTAGGGTGCGTGAGGGCAGATTACATGCGTAGTGGTGGTGCATACCTGTGAGGAACAGGAGGGCCTGAGCTTCCCGCGATGTTATTGGGGATGACAGGACCAGGCTTCTGGGATGGTAGCCTCCATGATCTCTTAGTGGTGCAGCGCCTCCATCTTCTATACTCCCAGGAATATGGGATAGGACCTGTACAGAAGAATCCCCCTTGGTCCCAGGGTAATTGCTTCAGACTCACACACAGTCTTTGGTAAAAAAGGATTGTCTCTTTATTGGTCAGATCAGCGACTCCAAATGTAGTGGTGTCCAGCAGCCACAACAACAACAGCAAAGTCCTGCTAATTACTCCGCTCTCCTCCCTTACAGATCTTTCCTCCTCTCCTCCCCTCCCTTCCAAGTCTCTCCTCCGACAGGATGGTCTGGGCTGGGGCGTCAATACCCCGCGGCCCACCTCCGAGGTTATCCTCGCGGTGGGGAATGGATTCTCCCCATCACCCCAGACATGGGGTGAGGGGCATTGGTCCACCAGGTCTATAATACTATCAGCTCTACTCAAAGTGGCTGAGTCTCTCCACTCCTCTCTCTGCTCCTGCACGACGGTACAGGTGAGACCGCCTGTCTACTCCAACACCTCGGACCGACCAGCAGAACAAGAACTCAAAGACAGCGTCACTTACAGGAGTTGGCTGCTAAATATAGAGTCAGCCCCACCCCTCATGATGTCAGCAGAACCTCCCCTCTATCTCGTGCCTGCAGCAGAGTCAGAGGCCTGCATCTACCACTCAGGGCAGGGCTTAGAAGGGGGAAAACCCATGATGATTACTGGTGCCTGACCTTAACAGGACTTACCACAGTAGAAGGAAGATAGGTATAGCCTGTGCTGTTTACAGGGGGCTACACTCTCCCTGTGGTGGAATCCAATGGTCCCCACTTGGACCTAGTTTTAGCAGACCCATCCTGCGACGAACAACCTGGGAAACAGCACACATTAGACATTGTCATCATACATTGTATAATGAGGTAGTTCAGTAATAGTTAAACCCGGGTACTTGTAAGGAATCCACTACTGGCTTTGACTATTGCCGTGCAGACCTGTGCAGTTGCAAGCTTCCTCTGGCAATATATGGCACAGGTGCTGCCTCTCATTGCAGCTTCTGCCCTGTGCTATTTCATTGGAGGAATTCTCACACACCCTCCTCCTGTGATTGGATCTCCGCCCTTTATATTCTAGGCGTTGGCTCTGAACCAGCGCCGAGCATAACTATTCCTACCTCTATGTTACTGTCTCTGCCACAAACCACCCCAGGCCTCTCTCCTAGCGTTCTTACCTTCCAAGTTCCTGAGTATCCAGAGGCCTGGTCCTGGACGTCTGTGCTGAAGCGTTGTTGCCAGCACTGGCCTGCTGCTATCTCCTTGCAGTGGCCTACCCTGGACGTCTGTGCTGAAGCGTTGATGCCAGCACTGGTACTGCTGCATTCCCTCCTAGCAGTAGCTACCCTTCCTGTCCTGTGGCCTGCCGCTATTCTCCTGTAGTGGCCTATCCTGGACGTCTGTGCTGAAGCGTTGATGCCAGCACTGGTACTGCTGCATTCCCTCCTAGCAGTGGCTACCCTTCCTTTCCTGCGGCCTGCTGCTATCTCCTTGCAGTGGCCTGCCCTGGACGTCTGTGCTGAAGCGTTGATGCCAGCACTGGCCTGCTGCTATTCTCCTGCAGTGGCCTACCCGGGACGTCTGTGCTGAAGCGTGTTGCCAGCACCGGTACCTGCTGCATTCCCTCCTAGCAGTGGCTACCCTTCCTTTCCTGCGGCTTGCTGCGATCCTCTTGCAGTGACCTGCCTTGGACTTCTGCGCTGAAGCGTTGGTTCTTCCCGACGCTGCCCTGCGGTGAACTTCGGCCAGCCTGCTGTCTCCTCCTGCTGAGATCGGCGTCATGGGCCGAGGCCGCTCCTCGCGCAGAAGCCACCCCCGCGCTCACGCTCCTAAGCTGAAGCGGGGCACTCCTGATTTCCTGTTGCCGAACTCCTGCTTCATTAACGACGATGCTGCCTTCTCCAATCCTGACCCTGCGATGTACGACTATGAACTGCGCACTCCGGATCAGTCTGCGTGGACTCAGGTCGGTGATTATATAACCCCACCTCAGCCCCGCGGTCCGGTCCCGGTTTGTGGCGAGCATCGGCGTAACAGTACTCCCAACATGGAGAACCCTACAGATAATGCTTTGGATCAGGCTTTCTTACCCACCGCCCATTATGAACCGTGATGGTCACAGCGAACGATTGGACCGGCCCATGCTCAGGCCTATATGTGACACCGTGCATGTAGATACATCTACCTATGCTCCATATGCGTACTAACTCGCTAATCTTATCCTCATTGTGATACCCTCCCTGACCGAACTTGGTCCTAAGGTATTCCTGGACTGCCTCCCTAAGCCAACTGTCTCGGTTCTCTTCAATTTCCCTCATGATGGGCTCAGGCACATAGGGATACTCATACCCGTGGGACTGCCGGTATCTAGCAACTATGGCCCGGTCAGCTCGACTTAGTTTGGTGAGTTTGCGGTGCCCTGCCCTGCTCGTCAGTACCCAAAACACAGGTTCTTCTTGAGCTACTTCATCGTATAAGATACTGGGGCCTCGAGGTACAACAAGTTTCTGTTCTATCTCCCGGAACCTATGATCTAACTCATCCTCCACCTCCTGCGGAGTGAAAGAACCAGCCGCCCACCAATGGTCTACTACATCATTCTTAATTAATAAGAACCATGTACGGTCCATCCCCTCGTGGTATCCGGTGAACAAAGGCGCCCACCATTTGTCACGGTGCTCGTACTCTGCGGAATGACTAGTGCGCTCTACATCAGACTCTACCTGAGACGATACACCGGACGTACCCGCATCAGTAGATTGCGAGCAATCTCTCCTCCCCTTTGCATTATAATACGTAGTAGGGTTCATTTTGTGAACCACTTTGCTGGTAGGCCCAGCCTCTACTGGAGTGTGGGACCCACGGGCCCTCCCTCTAGCTGTGGGAGAAAACGGCACAGGGTTAGGCACAGGTATAACACTTGAATACGGTATCTCCCCATCCGACCCCTCATCACTCAACTCCCAATCCCGCAAGTCCTTGGAGTATTTGGGGTATTTACATAACTTATCCCTGGTAGGTCCCGGTGGCACTACTCGGGACGGGGCAGGGGCAGTGGCCGGGGCAATGGAGCTAGGGGCTGGGGGAACGTCCATATCATTGTCCAGCAAGCGGGTGATACCACGCCCAATGACATTTTCTTAGATGCGCTCTCTGCCAGTCTTCTGGCTTCTCGGGAGGGGCCTCGACACTGTAGGGTAGCCTGGGCAATGGCTTAATCTATGCTTCGTGAGGAGAACACTCCTCCAGGCCATCTCTTTCCGGTGGAACCGGAAACGACGTCATCAGGGTCGGCCGCACAATCTCCACCCGCTCCGTGGTCACGCACCGGAAGTGCGTCAAGGTCCGGTATGGGCGGTGGCGGAGCATCCGGTGCACGGCCGGACAAGTAGGCCTCAAGCCTCTCTTTCTCGTCCGCCGTGGTGGCGGTCTGCGCCTGGCGGGAGTAAGGGGGTGGTGGAGTCTCCTTACCGCTCCGCTGCTTTTTGATGATATCGGGCTCCTCTAGGATCGTCTCGGTCTCCGTCTCCGTCGCACTGGGAGTCACCACGGCCGTGGGACTCTTACGGGCCTGCGGCCGCACCAGCGCTCGCCGTCGGATGGTCTCCGGACTCGTCTGCTCCCTCTTGATGCCTTTGGGGTGGTTCGCCGGTAGGCGCATCGCCACCGATGTCACGCCAACCTCTTCCTCTGAAGACATCAAGATCGGTTCCTCCGCTAGGGAGTCACGTGGTTCTTCGGCGATACAACCAGTGGGTATAGGTACAAAGTAGTCTCGCTCTGGTACCTCCACTGCGGTCGCGCTCTTCTCTGTCGACAGCTCGGTTCGGTAGCGGGCTGGGCCTTAGTTCCTCCCGCTTGGGTGTAACGGGGAACCAGGCAGTCTTGTCTTTGCCTTCCACCACCTCCGTCAATGTTCCCGGAGAGGCACCCCGCAGAGTTTCGATCAAAGGCCACGGCTCGTTCGGCCAAAGGTAAAACGTGCCACATTGAGGGCATCGGGCCTTGGTGCTTGGTACTGCTCCCGGTATCCCGCAGTGAACGCACAAACACCGGAGGTATTCGTGCTCAGCTACCTCCACTACCAGTAAGCCTCCCGGTACTTGGTAAATGGAAGTATTCATCTCGGACATGGTTCGCTCAGGGTTGGAACAGCTCAGTGTTTCAGCTCCATGCTCCTCGAATGCCAGACAAAAGTGAAGCTCTTCGCTCTGTCTTCCGGTCCCTCCCTTCGCTGGGGAGGACTCTCCTGATTGGCTCTCTTTATGCCCCCTCCCTCTGGTGGAATCCAGAGGCGGGGTCTTTTCTCCTTCGGTGTGACGTGGCCTGGCTTTCTGACCAGTCATGGCACAGCTGGGTGGGCTTTCGGCTTTCGTGCCGCTCCGCTCCTCTTGCAAGGAATCTGGTTTTGGCGCCAGACTCTTGCACATTTCCAGCCACATTGATCTCACTGTCTCTTTGCTCATTTCACGTGCTTGCTCCAGGATTGGCGGGAACCGCCATTTTAGATCACCTATCTTGCTCCGCGGAGCACATGTACGGACGGACGCCATCTTGGATGAGTCCTCCAAATGTCCATGTGCCCTAGTCTCAGTGTCTACTGGGTATCTCGTACCTAAACACTGACTGACCTCCAAATGTGTGCTCTGCATTCTGTTCTGTATCCCACTAAAATGAGGTGGCTTTACCCCAGGCTCAGCGGAACTCCTCTCCTCCCTGCACTGTACTCGGTGTCTACGTTGCAAGTGCTCTGTGGTGCGTCTGTGTGGGTGATAGCTAGTGTACCTCTCTTTCTTAGGTACGGGCGTCTCCTACTTTTGGCCACTCATAGCGCGGGCCCTGGGCCATGGTCCCTGGACTAGTTAACAGGCTGACCCTCCCAGTTGCCTCACGCTATCTGCCTCAAGGGACTCGGTTAGCTATAACTATTCACCCCTCCTACGCCACCTCCTAAGGGCGCCCAAGGTGTACTGTGCGGGAGTCTACGCTTCCCTGACTACCCTCGGTATATGCAATTGCGCCCTTCCTTCTCCAGCACTTGCACGGAGAGTGCATCTCACTCTTCCCGTTCCGCCTCGCTGTAAGCCTGACCTGTTCTGGCATATATATCTCAGCAGCGCCTCCAAATGTAACCTTTATCCCCCCCCCCCAGACTCATCTGTGGTGTCTAGGGTGCGTGAGGGCAGATTACATGCGTAGTGGTGGTGCATACCTGCGAGGAACAGGAGGGCCTGAGCTTCCCGCGATGTTATTGGGGATGACAGCACCAGGCTTCTGGGGTGGTAGCCTCCATGATCTCTTAGTGGTGCAGCGCCTCCATCTTCTATACTCCCAGGAATATGGGATAGGACCTGTATAGAAGAATCCCCTTGGTCCCAGGGTAATTGCTTCAGACTCACACACAGTCTTTGGTAAAAAAGGATTGTCTCTTTATTGGTCAGATCAGCGACTCCAAATGTAGTGGCGTCCAGCAGCCACAACAACAACAGCAAAGTCCTGCTAATTACTCCGCTCTCCTCCCTTACAGATCTTTCCTCCTCTCCTTCCCTCCAAGTCTCTCCTCCGACAGGATGGTCTGGGCTGGGGCGTCAATACCCTGCGGCCCACCTCCAAGGTTATCCTCGCGGTGGGGAATGGATTCTCCCCGTCACCCCAGACATGGGGTGAGAGGCATTGGTCCACCAGGTCTATAATACTATCAGCTCTACTCAAAGTGGCTGAGTCTCTCCACTCCTCTCTCTGCTCCTGCACGACGGTACAAGTGAGACTGCCTGTCTACTCCTACTCCTCGGACCGACCAGCAGAACAAGAACTCAAAGACAGTGTCACTTACAGGAGTTGGCTACTAAATATAGAGTCAGCCCCACCCCTCATGATGTCAGCAGAACCTCCCCTCTATCTCGTGCCTGCAGCAGAGTCAGAGGCCTGCATCTACCACTCAGGGCAGGGCTTGGAAGGGGGAAAACCCATGATGATTACTGGTGCCTGACCTTAACAGGACTTACCACAGTAGAAGGAAGATAGGTATAGCCTGTGCTGTTTACAAGGGGCTACACATACAAATACCACAAATCATTAGGGGGAACAGAAACTGAACCTGGGATGTGTAGATGTGTGCTGGAAAGCAGTGCTACACTGCATGAACAATGAATTAACCCTTTAACATGAAAGTGTAAAGGCAAGCCTCAAAAACACTCTGACCGGCCGGTCAAGGCTACCTAAATAAGGCCCCCTGTGTGAGGTGAAAATGTAAAGATAGATACATATAATATCAGCAAAATGAACATGGTGTGGGCCGAGCCTGTAGATAAAGCACACACAGAGAGGCATGTACATGACAGATAACAATGACAAATGACAAAAGGGGGGTCACAGAAGTACTTAGTCCAGCAAGGTAGTAGCAAACATCCACAGCCAAGAGAGTGTTCCTAGGTTCAGAGGGAGTAAACCGCAACCGCTCCACTGCGCATGCTCCCAAGATGACAGGGGCACAGACTGCGAGATCCAGCAGGGAGGTTGAAACACAGCTTAGGGCACCACCGCATCCTGAAGAGACAGACAAGCCCCGACGCGCACGTTTCGCCACCTGCTTTGAACGTGGGCTTAACGTGTAGACCATTGGTAGTACTATTTGTAGTTGCATGTTCTTTGACGTATGGGTTGATCACGATAATGAAAACAGCTGGAGATAGTAATGGTAATGGGCTGGCCTCAAAGCTGCTCCTACATTGGAGGGATCAGCTCAGAAGGCGATTAACTGCCTGAGTACAAGAAAGAAGAGTAAGTAAACAATACTAAAAGTACATAGATAAAATAAAAGCACACAATGATATGTGGGAGACAGGATAAAAAATGTATAATGATAAAACAGGAATGGAAAGACAACAGGAGAGATGGAAAAAGGTCAAGCAAGATGTATACAAACAAAACACATATACATATGTGTATATATGAAGAGATACACTAAGGTGAAAAACAGTGATGAAAAATCAGGATAGAATGATACGCAACAATCATAGGCTCTAGCTGGCTTGCCACTGGATTGTCAAAGGAACATTGCATACCCCATGTATTCATTCATATCTGAGGGTAGCAGGGTCCCTAATTTGATGATCCAGCGGCACTCACGTTGTAACAGTTATCTTTCCAGATCACCACCCCTGATCCCCAGGAATACCTGGTCTATTGCAAAGACTTTTAATAAATCAGTATTGGAGGCATGTTTGAGTCTGAAATGTCTTGCTACAGTAGTTAGTTTGCGGCCATTTTTAAAATCACGTTCACTGTTTTTAATGTTACGGATGTGCTCTAACACACGGAATCTTAATTCTCTAGTTGTCATTCCAATATATATCATTGGGCATGAGCACTGTAGATAATAAATTACCGCCTTAGGCCTCAGCCATGTTAACCGCTTGCTGGCGGAAGCGTGCTGAGGCGTGCTCCCGCTCAGCACTGAGACCCTACAGCCGCAATTAGAACGGTTTTAATAGGGGCTCACCTGCGCTTCTGCGCGCTTGCGGAAGCGCAGGTCTTAGGGGAATTTAAAATTCCCCCGCTTGCCGGCGTGATAGGCCTGTCACGTGAGCGGTTCGCCCAATGAGGGCGAACCAGCTCCGTGACGTCACTGGCCCGCCCCCGGCCAGTGACGCGTCCGCCCCCGGCCCATCCCCTGACGGCGCGTGCGGTAAGCAACTGCAAGGCCAGGGAAAGCACCCGCTTTCCCTGAGCCTCAGCGCGCCTCAGCGAGCAAGCAGGGAGCATGGACTCAGCCTTAGACTTGCAGTTTAATTTAGACCTAATTTCACATCTTGCGAGTCCCTTGGAATCATAGAAATCCATGCTAGCCTGCATATGAGGACAGGCCGGGCATGAGCGGCATGGTGTAAAGCCATTAATATGTTCCCTTGTGAGGAAGGTGGAGGATCTGCCGGGGGTATAGGGACTATTGACCAGTCTGTCACCCAAATTGGGTGCCCTGCGACTAACCAAATTGACTCTTTCACCCAAAATTTGTTTCAAATCCATATCAGTAGTGAGGATGTGCCAATGTTTTAGAATGGCTTCTCTATACTTACACCAATTGCGATCATAGGTGCCGATAAAGCGTATGGTCGTGTCCCCTGTTTTAAGTTGTTTGCCACCCACTGCACCTGTCAGGAGTGAAATACGAGATCTTTCTTTAGTTTTGGATCTACCCTTACCAACGGTTGATCTGCTGTAACCCCGTTCCCAGAAACGCGAGGTCATCTCTCTGGCCCTAACTTTGAAAGTCTGTTCTTGTGAACAGTTCCTCTTTAGACGCAGAAATTCACCCGCCGGCACACCTCGTATTTGGTGTGCCGATGGGGGCTGGATGCATGCAACATTGAATTCGTTGATGTATTTTTACGGTGAATATCCGTACTGATGCTGCCATCCAGATCGATGTTTATTCTTACGTCTAAAAAGTCAACATAGTCAAGACCAATTGTATTGGTTAGCTTAATGTTCAAACTGTTGTGGTTCATGATGAACGTCTTAAGGGCCAGTGATGACCCATCCCAAATAATAAAGACGTCATCTATGAACCTCAACCACAGCAGGACATGCTTGTTGTCAGGGTTTAAATCCTCCTGAAAAACAACCTCGCGTTCCCAGAATCCGAGAAACAGGTTGGCATAGGAGGGCACACATGTGGCGCCCATTGCCGTTCCCCTAATCTGCAAATAAAATTGACTTTTGAATACAAAATAATTGTGCGTTAAAATAAATTTTAGTAATTGCAACAAAAATTCAACCAAATCCGGATCCAGGTTACCTCTGGTAAGGAAATACCGTGCTGCCTGTATCCCATCATTATGACAAATACTGGTGTAAAGACTTTCCACGTCACGGTGGGTGAATTGGCTCGTCTTCACAGAGGGAACAGGGTGCATCTTTCAGATACCGGAAACATACATATGCAGGTTTCATCAGGAGTGGTTTCACTGCATAGGTGAAACGCGTAGAGTGTAATCCAGCATTGGTTAGCAGAGGGACACATTAGCTGAGACCAGTCTGCACTACCTTTCCTGACTCCACGCTGTTAGAAGGCACCTCCTGGAGACGTGACGATCGGAGTGACATCAGAGGTGGGCATAGCCAAAGACATCTGTCTGCTTGCAGCTCGATCTCCAGTCAGCCTGAGGGATTCCCTTCCAGACATGTGAGAGCAGGCGTCACACGCCATACAGATTGTGGAAGCAGAGTTCTGTTGGTGCGGATATTATATCCTAAATGCGTGATTATATTTTATAAAATGTGAGTGCATTTTTATACTTTGTATTTTAAGAAGATAAAATTTGAACAGTCTGCGCTATGTCCTGTATTTCTGTTCTATTCCGATAAGGTTCCAGTATATATATATATATATATATATATATATATATATATATATATATTACATACATACATACATACATACATACGTCTTGGTGAAAGCTGCTGTTTCGGGATAAAAGATACCTTTATGTACATGTGTACTTTGGGAAATTTGTAAGTACAAATTTCTCTGGATTCTACTAAGAACTCACTGAATATCCAGTATTTTGAAAGACATATTTGCACTATTTTGCTTGTGTTTTTCTTTTCACATACTTTATATATCTGCGCTCCCCACAAACATCCTGGACATCCGACACTTTTGGATTGAGGAAAAGCAATCTACATGAAGGGTTGAAGCTGCATTTTATTTTATTATATTGATTCACTTTATCACTTATTCACTTTAAGAGTTTGAATTTTCACTATTATTTAAGCACTTATTATAAGTCACCGATTCACCATTTAGCAATAGATTTAGGCGCCAATAGATAACTTTTTTGTTTGTTAGATCCCAAGCCTTCTGCTTTTTGTAGCCCCACCCTCCTAAACATTCAATACAAATATACAAATGTCAAAGTAAAAAAAAATATATATATTTTTTAATTTCCTTTCCGTATGTGCAGATCTCTTCATTTGACCTTTATGAGTGGGAGAAGGCACCTCTAAAACTCGCTGCAGCCTGGGATGGAGCAACATGGGTTGAATGGCAGTTACCGCTGTACCAGAGCTTGCAAAACCCTACATCACAGCTTTAATCTCAGCCAGAGAGTCTTATAAAGGGGAGTGTGTGTTATTAGAAAGGTAGGAAAAATATACAATTTAAGAAATTGATTTTTTAATTTTTTTTTTATTATTATTGCAAAATCTGGTATACATTTTGTAAAGCATAAATGGTATACATATAGGACACATTATGCAGCTCTTGACTTGAATTTTTCAATAATTTCCTCAATTTTGTATAGAGTAGGAGAGTATTTCTACTTCCAAATTTTCAAACACTAACAGGCCATATCTACATGGGAAGTGACAATGAGGGTTATCCGTCCGTCTGCGATTGTGCAGATCGTGCCCCAGTTTCTGTACGGTAGTGACCCAATCGGCACCATCGCAGCTCAATGAATAACCCCCAATGAATGTAAATACAGTATTTAAACATACTCTTAAGGACTAAATCACATATCAATAAGGTACTGGAACTGATGTGTGCGGGGAAAAAATGAATGTGTGGAAAAAGGCAGGTTTCAAACAAAACTCAGATCAAACTCTCCCCTGATTGGGAGACCCTTAATGCATTTACTAAGAGGGTTCCAGTGGGGAAGTGACTAAATCAAATTTGTACACACACACACACACACACACACACACACACACACACACACACACACACACACACACACACACACACACACACACACACACACACACACACACACACACGTGAGGTCATATAAAACTTGTAAAATAACCCTTTATGTATATTATTTTTTTTATAGCAGAAATTCTGCTTAAATCAGAAGTTTAGGCCGCGTCCATGCTACTTGCATGAGAGAGCTGCGCAATGAATCACATTGGGGTAATGTGATCACGTACGGCGCGCACGTGAGCGCTGGCCGGGGACCTGCTTGCCAAGACAAATTATTTTGTATTTGTGGCGTGACAGCCGGGTTATGTGAGTGGTTCACCCAATGAGGACGAGCCAGCTCCCCCCCCCCCCTGCCCCCACCCTGCACGCAACAGCTCAGTCCAGGAATCGCCTGTGCTGCAAGCAAGCGCAACAATATGGCGCTCTGTCTTGTGCTCGCGAGGGGCAGCATGGACGCGGCCTTAAAGTGGCTATAAATACCCCCACAAACACGTGCATGCGCACGCACAACATACAGCAAAAAAGCATCCTTGTACAGGGGTGGGGTCCACTATTTTAAAGGCACCCTAACCTTTAATGTCTGGTGTGTGACCATACACAGCTTCACAATGCGGAATCAGTGGCCAAGCACAAATAGAGGATGAAACAGCTGTCTCTTGGCGGGTTTTCTGATTCTGTACTTCATCTCAGGCTGTGGTGGACCAGCTGTGTGATACAGCAGGTCAATTATCCCTGTTCAAAATTGACAAATGTAAAAAAGGTGACACACTGAGTGCTCAATTACATGCTAATTACCCAGAGTCCTTGTCTGACATGTAACCAATGTATGATGTGCCCAGCTGGTGAAGCAGATTTTGGTGCACGACAAGCAAATAAATAAAAAAAATTACATTATAAGAGCCTGATTGCGCAGAAATTAAGTCATGTTTAACCTTTGCTAGCTACAGGAAACAAATATCCCTTACACTCATGCAAGAGACTGAAATACATTGAAAAGCAGTACACTGCAAACCAATGTGGGAGTGAAGAGGTTAATGAAGATAGTCTGTATTTCTCCATGTTTCTTTCCCCATTGGAGCCGCGATATGAAATTTCTGCTTTCCATATAGTGGCAATAAACCCGGTAAAGCCCATAACTCAAGTTTAAGACGACTTAAAAAAGCAATTCTACATCCCGCCCCCCCCTTTTTTTTTTATATGTAAAGCGTGTGACAATGTATAATTGTACATTCTTACCTAAGCTGGCAATCGTTTGGCTCTCCTGTTATAAATCCGTACAAATCCTGATTGTGTGCCTAACTAAATGGCCGCTTTTCACTTTCAATAAATCCTTCAGTCAGTGTAACTCAGCAGCTACAATGTATTCTTATATTATTAAGGGAACATTATATATTGTTACAGTTTGCAGCTCAAACTGCTGGGAATATTGGCAACAAATTGACAGCCCCTTCCCCTTCTGATAGGCTCTGGCTCTTGAGCCCCGCCCTCTCTCTAGCAGTGCACCAATTGTATCTAGTAACTGCCCAGTCAATGAAATTCCAGGAACTACATGGCCCAGAATGCTGTGCAAGAACTGAATTAAATAGCCCAGAGCAAGCGATTGATTTACAGGAGAACGGATCGATCTGCAGCTTAGCTAATCACTTGTCAGTGTGCAGATTGTACTGAATGGGAAAAAATATTTATATTTTTTACAAAACAGCAGCTTGAACTGCAGCTTTAAAACTCATTAAAAATAGCATTAAGAGTAATAAAAAAATAAAGTGTCACCATCTAATACTACAGAACCATAAGGTTTCACATGTTTTGCTGCTTGAATGCTTTATCAGTTCATAAATTGAACCTGTGAAGTGACATCAGCCAAAGAGAAGTTACCTTGCAGAATATATGCACATCCATACCAAACAAAACGAATTTGGCCAATTTATTTGCACAGGTTATCCTTTTTCTGGCCTCAAAGTGGGTGCTGAGCACTGCACTGTGTAAGGCTGCGGGGCAGGGTGGAACGAACTCTGAATGCCCTCGTCCAGAGTGAGGGTGCGTGCATGTGCACGTGTGCTTGCTGCTTGGTGAAACATGCAAATTTGATTTGGCTGCTCGCTGATGCGTCATGTGAGTGAACTAGCTCTGTGACGTCATGGGCGTGCCCGCCGAAACAACCCCCCCACGCGTGTGTGTGTGTGTGTGCAACTAGCTGGCCAGAAATCGCTGAGCAGAGCACATGACGTCACAAAGCTCAAGCGCCAGCTCCCAGCCTGGCCGCAGCCTTCGGCCACATCCAGGGTGAAGCTGAGCACGCATGCGCGCTCGTGCTCAGTGCGATCAAACACAATGCTCCGCGCTCAGCTGCTTGCCAAGACAAATTCTTTTGAATTTGTCGCGCTTGCCTGGTCACGTGCGCGGTTCAGCCAATGAGGGCAAACCGCTCACGTGAAGTCACGGACATGCCCCCCGCAACTACACTGGACACTAATAGCCTCTGCTCTCACGGCACGGTGCTCGAGCGAGAGGGCGCTTGCTTGCCTTCAGCCGGGGCGAGGCCGTACACCCTTTCTTGCTCTCTAACCACAGTTTTATGGAAGATAAAGTATTTGCACCTTACTCTTTTCGATGCAATAACTAGGTGGTGCTGGGTGCTGGCTGCACCAGCCAATCAATAATTCTAACGCCACGTTACAGCCACATTTTTTACTGGCCAATGTGACTGGGCATTGCCATTTTTAAACCCCGAGGCTAGGAATTTGAAGGATCATATTTTTATCACATATGCAAAAAAAACCTTTAAAACTGCAGTTTTCCCAATAACATTGATGCAGTGGTCATTTTGGTCAAACAATACTGCAATTTGATTTGGAAGAGTGTAAATCTCCCTGTAACAGTTCCAGTTACACAGTTTCGGAGGCTTTGCGGACATACTGTAGTGGCTCTCTCCCTGCGATAGCTAGAAAGGTTAGAGAGGAATAAATGAAACTAGCCATATATCCGTGCTCCCTTTCGTGGAATGTACAAATATAGTCTCTTTAGCCAATATAGATTAGGGGTAATCCTATATACTGTATACCCATCAGTCAAATATCCCCATGGACTTCAACTGGGTTTTTGCCAATGATAACCTGAATGGCTGCTTTGACATTTCTAGAATAAGGCCCTAAATCATTATATTATCCAAGGCTATAGCCCGTAAGTAACTGTGTTTGCTGCCAGGTGGGCGTGAAACTACAAAGCCCAGCACAGGAAGCTTGTCTGGCAGCAAAGGTGTCAAGTACTAAAGTATAAAACTCACTAATGCAAGTACCCCGTGCCAAACAAGTAAACACTCTGCAATTTGTACTTTACTGAAAAGCATTCATCAATTAAAAATGCTACACACAGAATACCCATATTACAGCACTGGCAGATACTTCTGTCACCACCATGTAATACAGAAAGGCTAACATTATAAACATGCTTTTATCACTATAGATTTTCCTTCTGCGTTCCCTGTCCCGTTCACTGTTTCAGCATTACTAGCGATGGGGGTCACATCTTAGGCCGGGTCCCCATTGGCCGCTGCAGGCCACAGTCGCGTGTGTGGGCGCGCAAAGCGCGATGACGCGACCGCTGGCAGGGAAGACAAGAATTTTGACTGTGTTTGCTACGACGCGATCATGTGGTGTGCGTGCAGCCAATGGCAGGGCAGATAGTGTGGACCAATAAGAGTGCAGGAAGTGTAGACCAATGGCAGTGAAATACTGTGCTTTGAAGTCATGGCTACACCCCCATCATGGCCACGCCCCCCCATTGACCGTAGATCGCGCCTTTTCCCCGTGGGCGCGCCACTGGGGTCGTAGCCTTAAAGAGTAGGTGCCGATATTATACTGACCGGCATATAAAAGTTCATGTCAGGGAGATCTGAGGGTGAAATCTGAGGCTTCTCATTATCTTTCAGTGGCGCATTGGGGAGAAAGTATATAACGAGTGCATTTTTCTATCTAGGCACTCTGGGGGAGAATGGGGGGGGAAACAAAAACAAAAAAAAACTGGCATGACACAGTTTCAATATTCTGCGTGCAATTCTCTATTCACTTTATAATCTCCTTGGGAAAGGCACCCGACACCACAGTAAGGGACAGGCCAAGTACGGTCAGGCACCAGTGCTAAGGCACAGACCATAGCCAGCTTTTGCAAGCCGAATATATGGGGCATATAGCAGCTTCACCTCCAGGCAACAGTGTCACACAGCAAGACATACTTTAAGTGCAAATCCACGTAGCCGCCATGACTTCATTGCTTTAATTAGCATCTATTAAATGATGACGTTAATGTGGAAGCTAAACAAAATAACACATCATATACTTATTTTGCAGCCCAGTCAGAATATGAATATCCGCAGTTTAAGCTGCGTGTGATGTCTAGGAGACTGGCACAAACTTGGGAAACCCATATGGTATACTGTATGTAGATAAAACTTTTAAAGGTTTGCGTTGGCATTTACAATACATTTTTTTTTTTAAATGTAGACCTCAAAATCCGTATTACTCTACACCGTAGTAAATACCAAAAGTATGAACTATAGCCAGGTTTTATAACAGGGTTCATTAATTTGGGTAAGTCCCATTCAGACAATGGTCTCCATTATTGTCAGTTTCCACCCGAGATCAGAATGACCCTGTTTAATTTAGTATTTTGATGCAGAACCATCTGTGTATAATCTATAGTGCTTTTGTCAGACTGAGGTACCTTATACATGGGTACCAATTGAAACTGGGTTATATCAAAGTGTAACCCTGTGTTTGCTACACTTTGGATAACGGCATTAAAAAGTGACTATTATTATTGAGGAAATAATACAGCAACAAACCCCACAGCAATGAGGTTGGAGTAAAATAGGTCATCTTTAGTGAGCCCAACAATTATTTTGTCCAAAATAGAAAATGTCTAGACCATGTAAGTGACTGAGCCACCTGTGCTGAAGCAGGGATATCCTTAAAACCTGACCTATTGGTGGCCCTTGAGGACTAGAATTGGCCACTCCTGTCTTAATGCAATTACATTAACCCCTTCCCCATCAGACCATTAGAGCACCACAGCTGAAGGCCCCTCTGGCAGTGAGGAGGTTAAACATATCAGACACCTCTGAGCTTTCTCAGTTTATAAAGTAAGTCACATGTACTAGACATAGTCTCATTGTGGACTGTAATCAAAGCACAGAAAAATGTGGGCACTTCATTTAAAGGAATGGAACTCTGGCGGATTACAGACACCCGCTGGAATGCTGGTCCTGGTTAATCTGAGGGTCCTAATAGGTTTAAGAGTTTTAATGCCATGGCAACATTTGAACGGACGTGCTCCAACCGCCTACAACCGGAAAGAGCTTTCCATTCATTTAAAGTAGAACAATAAATTGCATAGAAAATCTCGCCGACATTCGCAGAACCTCAGATAGAGGGACCGAGAACCAGCAAGGAATGTGCTAGATTGCAGCAAAGGTCTCCCAAAGCAATCTATATGGAAGTTTCAAGAATGTTAAAGTATACACAGCCATGGCAGTGTTGCTAGTGTTAACCCCTTCACTGTCAGGGGGGCCTGCCACTTTCATTTTAGGACATCATATGCTGTGGCCGGTGGTGTAGCTACAGCCCGGGGGACGGTGCTCTTGGGTACCCGCTCTCCCCCCTTCCCATCGATGGCCCTGCAGACTCTCTCTTCTCCCCCAGATAGAGGCAGGCGGGGGGAGATGACGGTACGCGTCAGCTGTGGGCCGCCAGAGTTAAGCAGAGGAGCAGCCGGCAGAGGAGTTAGGAGTTGCATGGAGGCAGAGCAGGACGGCCGGGGAGGAGCACGCGGTCCGACCCGGAAGTCTTTCTTACTTTCGATGTCTATGCTGCTACAGCGCGCTATGCCATAAGAAACAGGCAGCTTATGGATCATTCAAGGGAAGGAACTATGCGTTGCGCTCTACCGTTGGAAGGTGTCTTCAGGCATAGCACTGCTTAGGTGATATGGCCCTGTGCATTTTCATACAGCATGGTAGGCAGGTGGTAGAAGAATTCCGGTTGTTTTTTCGTGCCATGTGCACAGCCTCCAGTATAATGTCCACTCCGGAATGTCCAACTTCTGAAAAAATAACGATTGTTCTACCCAAGTTAAAATTAGAATATTAGAAGTTAGAAGCAGAATTTCTGCCGGCTCGCTGAGCCTCACCTGTGTTACCGGACACCCAGGGAGACCTTAGCTAAGAAGCAGCGGACCGGCTGTCCAGCAGGACGTTCCAATATAGCAGCAGGGTCATCAGCACAAAAATAAATACAAAGATCTTGGGAACTGGGGTGTGCTCGGACATCACGGGGTCACAGATCAGCTCTGAGGCGAGCGGTCTAGGTAAGATTAAAAGACAGAAACCAACAAGCAGCGGTGACTTCTCCTTTAAAGACCCAGTTGCAGGTGTAGGACTTGCAGGTGGAGGACTGGCAGGTGGAGGACTGGCAGGTGGAGGACTGGCAGGTGGAGGACTGGCAGGTGTAGGTGTTGCAGGTGTAGGCGTTGCAGGTGTAGGTGTTGCAGGTGTAGGACGTGCAGGTGTAGGCGATCAGCCACAGGGGAACAGTGCACAGAGAGGGCTGAAATTAATATTTTAAAAAGTGTCAAGGGACGCTGGCCCCTCCAGCACTAAAAGGGTGCACCTCGAGCCATGGTGGTTTCTATTAAACAAACTGGTATATATGCAGTATGTACATTGAAACAGAGCCACCTACTATGTATTTTTAACCATGTATTATTTGTCATCATAACTCTATGCCCAGGACATACATGAATACGAGAGGTAACTCAATGTATTACTTCCTGATAAAACATTTATAAATAATAATAATAATAAATACTTAACCACTTTGGCTGGTAAAATAAACAGGCAGCACTATACCCCAGCAGTATAAAATGGCACATTAATCACAGATAAAACCGGTCCTAAATTAGTCCCGCGGACACTCAGAAAACGTAGCTGCTTAATGCCAGTAGCCATTTATTTTTTTACATTTACTATCAGTTTATTCTTAATGACGTACTGTAGTATAAAAATTAACCTTTACATACAAGGTGTGTGCCCAAGCTAGTGGTATTACCATAGGCAAAACAGATTTGACATGTGGTGATATTACGTTTATAGTCACTTTGGCCCATGTTTATTAAGCAGTGCTGTTTCTTAAGACTAGAGATACGCAACATTTTCTGGGGGGTTTTCACTTAAAAGTTCACAAAACCAGCAAGCTTCACCAGGGCAAGTTTGGCCAGTATTAAAAGGCAATGTTCATAGTCACGTTGTCCTTTCTGTACGGACATTTTTTCGCTAAACCTTTCCAAAAGTAGCACATCATTCTGCGGAAGTTGGAGGAATCTGAACTTTAACAATTTTTTGTTTTGTTTTTTAGCAAAAATTGGAATAGTAAGAGAACTGCTAAATGATTTGTGAACCAAATTTGAAGACATTCATACATCTCTACTTGACACCTGCCAGCACAAGAAACCAAATCATCGGCCCCCATCCAAGTAAATGGACTGTGAAGGGTCTTCTAGCACCAGAATGTCACGTACGGCAGGGCACTGCTTAGTAAACATGTTCCTTTATGCATCGTCGCTATACTAGGGTTGGCACATTAACATTTTATTAATATGGGACGCCCAAATCCAGTATAAAAGTGTGACGTCATAATGAGCGAAGAATGATTTGCAAATGCTTGGAGCCGAATGGTATCTCGCGCCTGACCGCTATATTCTTTGGCTTTGCCATCTCTGCACTTGGCGGGCAGGAAAGACGGGCGCTAATCTAATAAGTAAGGCATTAAAATACGGGATAATAATGCGTCCCGAAAGACCTTTCTGGGACAAGCCAATGAAATAAGGGACAATCCCGTATCTACGAGACGTCTGGCGACCCTACGCTATGCATCTCAACCATATCATGATTTTAAAGGTCCGTAGTGCAGGACACACACGGCTATATATTAAACCAATTCCATTTTACTTGTGATCTAGTGTAGATCATGAGCGACCAATGGAAGTTCAGCTAAGAGAGCTCCGCACAATATCACAAGGGGTAAGCGAAAATAAAACATGTATTCACTAGCCACCCAACACATTTATCCAACATCATTTAGGTATTTATGGATTTTTTTAATGCATCTTTTTTAGTAGTGGGGTTTCAGATTGTTTAGTTGAAGTCTGCTCCTAGATCAAGGGGGCTCACTTATAGTGCTGAAGAACCCCCCCCCCCCCCCTCCCATCCGGTCTGGTTTTCAGGATTTCTCAGCTTCAGCACAGGTGGCTCAATCAGTTGCTCAGTCAAAGACTAAGCAACTGATTGAGCCACCTGTGCTGAAGCAGGGACTGATGTATATATATATATATATATATACACACACACACATATATATATATCTGATCTCTCTGTGGGGGTACCCCAGGGCTCTGTCCTGGGACCCCTTCTCTTTTCTCTGTACACACCCTCTCTAGGTGAACTAATCACATCTTTTGGGTTTAAATATCACCTCTAAGCTGACGACACACAAATTTACCTTTCAACCCCTGACCTTACACCTGCTGTACAGACCAAAGTTTCTGAATGTCCCTCTGGGATATCATCCTGGATGGTCATCCGCCGACTGAAACTTAACATGGCAAAAACAGTACTCCCCATGCTTGATCCCAAACCTGGCCCTACTACCTCCTTCCACATTACTGTTGGAAATACGATCATTCACCCAGTAGCCCAAGCACGCTGCCTAGGGGTCACACTCGACTCCTCTCTCACATTCGCCCCTCACATTCAAAACGTATCTAAAACCTGTCGCTTTTTCTTCAGCAATATAACAAAGATACGCCCTTTCCTCAGTTGCTCGACTGCTAAAACTTTGACTCAGGCCCTCATTCTCTTACGTCTCGATTACTGTAACCTCCTGCTGTCCGGCCTTCCTGCCTCTCACCCGTCTCCCCTACAATCTATCCTAAACGCTGCTTCCAGAATCACTCTACTCTTTCCGAAATCTGTCTCAGCGTCTCCGCTGCTGAAATCCCTCTCCTGGCTTCCTATCAAATCACGCATCTCGCACTCAATTCTCCTCCTCACTTTTAAAGCTTTAGACTGTTCTGCTCCTATTTATATCTCATCCCTAATTTCTCGCTATGCACCATCCCGACTCTTGCGTTCTGCTCAAGGATGTCTTATTTCTACCCCCTTTGTATCTAAAGCCCTCTCCCGCCTTAAACCTCTCACTTACTGCCCCGCACCTCTTGAATGCCCTTCCCCTCAGTACCCGACTAGCACCCTCTCTATCCACCTTTAAGACCCACCTTAAGACACTCTTGCTTAAAGAAGCATATGAGTAGCACCATGGCTAATACTATACACAATACATAAAGCTTGGCCCCCTGCAGGCGCACTTACCTGAACGCCCTCCTACCGTCTCTGTATGTTCTCCCGACCAATTAGATTGTAAGCTCCTCGGAGCAGGGACTCTTCTTCCGAAATGTTACTTTTATGTTTGAAGCACTTATTCCCATGATCTGTTATTTGTATTATTTGTTAATTATATGATTGTCACGTGTATTACTAATGTGAAGCGCTATGTACACTAATGGCGCTATATAAATAAAGACATACATACATACATATATATATATATATATATATATATACGCTTTTAACCTTAAATATATCTTCAATGAAAAGGGAACTAGTTGCAGATTAAAGTAAACGGTGTTATACCAATTATTTTTATGACCCTTCTCACCAAATCTCCCCATTGCAGAAACCTGATCCTCCCAGCGGAATGTTTATGGAGGAAGGCATATTGGGAACAGCACACAGCTGGATTGACATTACCTGCAGTTAGATGGCTGCTCTGCAGCTGCAAGGAACACCGAAGCCCTTTGATTATAAAACAGCGCCAAGAACAACACAAAGAATCTCTGTGCAGAAAACTCAGCTGAGATGACAGCGTCATGGGGAGAACATTTGTCAGCAGTAACATGGGTTTGATCTTCAGGCGATGGAATATTCAGAGGGAGGATGCACGAGGAAATGTAGAGGCATTTATGTTTATGTAATATTGTGGATTATTAAAAGCCAATAACACTTGTAGTATATTGCACTGTGTAGTCATTTTGTAGGTCACCCCTCCCCTTTAAACAATATATTACTTAACCCCATCACTGCCAGGGAACAGCTTCTGTTTGACTATATTATACAAATTGCTGACTCTCAGAATGGATTTGTTGCCAAATGGGCCAGCGACACACAGCACTTAGCCCTTCCGGGGCTGAAGGACTGAAAATTGTTCAGCATGGTAAATTAAATGCCCTATAACAGGGGTGCTGAACTCCAGTCCTCAAGCCTCTCACCCCCCCCCCCCCTCCAACAGGTCAGGTTTTCAGGATATCCCAGCTTTGGCACGTGGCTCAATCACTGAGCCTCTGATTGAGCTACCTGTGCTGAAACAGGGACTGATTGAGCCACCTGTGCTGAAGCATGGATATCCTGAAAACCTGACCTGCTGTAGAGCGCTTGAGGGAGGACTGGAATTGAGCCCCCTGCCCTATAATGCATGCCAAGTCCTTGCAGCATTCTACCAGCAAATATGATCCCTTAACTATCCGCTGACAAAAGCAGTATGATAAATGCCATGGAATATGCAATACAATGGGCTTTTTGCTGTTGGGTCCAAATATAAAAGGTGAAAAAAGGTCTTAAAATACAAAACAAACATTAAAAATGCTAGACAAATTGTTACATGCCTGCGTGTTTAGATTAATTGCAATAATGTGTATGTTGTTAATGGGGACACACATACCCTGGCAGAGTGTAACACGCTGATCGAGTGACCCTCCTACTGGTAAAAACAGTCATTGCTAAGGAGCACAAAAATAATAGTTTATTCTCTATTGACATTTGGGAGCAGGTAGCAAACCATTAGCGGTAACATGGTGTTCTGCAATTACTGCTGAGGGACAAATCATCTTCTCTTTTGTGGGTTCATTTCTCTAGGCGGTGAATTTTTCCAATTTGGAAATGTGTCGTTCATACTCCATACTGCTCTACACCACGTCGTGTGAATTGCTGTGCGGGGCAAACCCAAACCTGAAACGCTGGGAAATTGATTAGAAGGAGAATACAAACATTTCTTTGGTACTTCTATCACGAAGTTGATATATTTGCTCGATTCACAAAAAGTAGTGCGTCAACTTTTCAAGCTTTGCCAGTGCGTAGTTGGTCCTGTAAAGTGTGATCAAACATTGCTATATTTATTTTATAGATTTGTGGTCTAGCTATCAACCAACATTTCTTTTCGACGTTACGGAAAAGGCCTCCTAGGTGATACAATTCAATAAAGCAGGAGTGGCCAAGTCCAGTCATCAAGGGTCACCAACAGGTCAGGTTTTAAGGTATCCCTACTTCAGCACGGGTCTCAACAACTGAGCCACTGATTGAGTCACCTGTGTTGAAGCTGTTATATCCTTAAAACCTGACCTGTTGGTAGCCCTTGAGGACTGGAGTTCATGTATTCAAATCTACCATGCTAACATCCCAGCTCCCACTATACACCCTTTTCAAATGAAAACAATACTCCCATTGTAACAAGAGATGTAGGCCTGGATTCACTAAAAGTTGATAAATTCATTCATTTTGGCGATAGTTTTAACGCCGGCTTATGCAAACGAGTGTACAAATAAGTAATTCAAGTAATTTCTATGTTCTTAAATGTTAACATTATGTAACACCTTCATAGTCCAAGTGGTCAGCTAGTTATGGTGACCCCATGACTAGCTGACTATTACATGGTCAATTTTTGCCCATATGGATGTTATTTATGATTTGCATTTTATTTGTAGGGTGTGTATGGTGTGTGTTTATCCCTTTGGCATCTGAAGGTATTCATTTGCAATGCATTGGTAGCCCCTGGCATCAAATGGGTTACATAAATGTCTGCCACAGGGTTTTGTAGCCTGTAGACAGAAATGAAGGTTTATATTATAATAAAAAATTTTTTTTAAAAACCCTGGTAAAAGTTTTACTTTTATTGGCTAACGAATATTTAAAATGAGTGGAAACTCACAGGGCCACTCAGGTGCCTTCATCAGGCGTTTGTTTATACATGAAATTGCATGTATGTATAAATATGCCATTTCAGGATTTTTTTAATTTATTTTTTGTAAAAAAAATAAAATAGAGAGCCTGAAGAAGGGACCCGGACTGGAGCTGAAACGTTGCACTATTTTCTTAATACATTATTTAGACAATAAAAGTATCACTGTTGACCGTTTCTGTAAGAAATCCTATCACATGCCCCTCATGTGAGATTTTAAGTCCAGCGTTAAATGGACCGTATTATTAATGTCCATTTACTTTATGTGCAATATGTTTTTAATTACCGTGCTGATTTTTATGAATATATTTAATGTTAGCGAAAAGCATTATCTGTAAAAAAAATTAAAATTAAAAAAATTAAAAAATTTCAAAAAAAAAATCAGGAGATTTGCCTGTTTGTATTTTTTTTGTGCTTTTTTTTTTTATAACAGGGTGCTTTATTAACTCATGTTTTAACAAATGTTTAGTGAACCTAGGCCTTAGATCAAGGAGTCTTCCAATAATTGCATGACCTGTACATCTGACATAGAATTATTTTGGCCTCTTGGTCATTTTTGAAGAATATCTAGATTATAGAAATACACTATATCAAAAATATACAAAAAAAAATGTATATGGCTGCTGTTTCAATGCCCTGTACACAAAATGTTGCTTCATTATAACTTCCACACCAACATCAGAATAGTCCATATTTAAAAAAAAAAAAGAAAAACTTGTTTTCTAGGTGAAATACCCATATTTTTGGTCATCTGAACAGCCCTTTTGAATCAGTGTTCTCTGTTGTGCCGTGAAATGTTCTCACGCTAACCAGGACCAAAAGGGTTCCGGAGTCACACATGATGTCCATGTAAGAGCTCTGGTGTAGTCAAATCATGGCCATGTTCTCCGAGGTGCTGTGAGCATGAGGTGTGGAAGGCGTGCTGGTGCCGGCCTTGTAACTCTTGGGGGCTCTGCTAGCTTTGAGAAGCACCAGGAACGTATCTGTGGAGATCGCCCCAAATTCAAATGAAAAAGTCCCATAAAAGACGAGAACGTTGATAATAAAAATCCACTCGCAGAGCGCAGCCATGTGCTGCAACACAAAACCCTCCTGGATGAAGAAGACCCCACCTGAGAAGGAAGAGTTAAGGAAATGTGCGATAGAGGAGATTTGGTCGTGTGGTTCAACAGACCCCTCAGCAAGAACATAATATAATACTTCAGTAAACTGTAAATGAATCACCAGACGTGGGTCGCTAGGAACATCAGACCCTGTCCCAAACAGCAACCCCAACCAGCGTCAAATAGCTCAACACATCAAAAGAAACAGAAGCCACTTACAAATACTACATTGGAATAAATAGGTTGAAGCTCAAATGATAAACATGTTAGTCTTGCCACGGTATCAGGAAGACGCAATGGTTGCTTCTTCTGCTGCCAGAACCCCCTGCTAGTCTCATCCCCGAGGATGATTGGTTCTCCTTCCTAAATTAGGGCAACGACATTACAATGGGATTTAGGATTGATCTGATTTAGATCTGCCATGTTGTTCTATCCCAGTCACGAAAGGCCCAAGGAAGTTTAGGATGGACCTCTCCATAAATGTGGACTCAAGCCTTTCCAAAATCCGACAAAAACATTTTTGTTTGTCAACTAAATTATTTTAGACTCTAACGTTAAATATTTTCCCATTTATAAGGATTATTGATTATTTGGAGTACCTACAGTAGGGGTGTTCAAGTTTTTTTTTGTAAGGGATACAGCGGGAGCAGGATGGTGGCAGAGGAGGACGGCGGCGGGAGAAGAGGACGGAGACGGAGCAGGGTGGCATAAAAGTTAGACAACGGGAACTAGGCAGGACGATCTGGAAGGAGCGCGCCCCAGCGGTCTGACCCGAAAGTCGTCACTGACTTCCGGTGTCTGCCGCTGCTACAGCGCAGCTCCAACCCGGCCGTCCTCCTCCTCCTCTGCCGCTCTGCTTCACTCGCGCCATCCAACTCCTCTGCCACCGCCCTACTCCACTCCAGCGGTCCTCCTCCACTGACGCCTGGTAGGCATTGTTAAGGGGATGAGAGGAGAGGAGAGAAAGGGGAAGAGGAGAGGGAAAGAGGAGGGACGGGGAGAAAGGAGGGAGCAGGGGAATATAAGGATTCTGCTCGATCCGGCAGGGGAGAAAGGGGGAAAAGGGGGGGGCGGGGGAGAAGGGGGGGGCAGGGGAGAAGGGGGGGGGGCAGGGGAGAAGGGGGGGGGCAGGGGAGAAGGGGGAGGGAGGGGCAGAGGAGAAAGGGAAAGAGGTGGGAAGTGAAATTAAAGAGGGGTGAGAAAAGGAAAGAGGGGGAAGGAAAGAGGATGCATAAGAAGTTGTAATAATAAATAAAATAATTTCTGTCAGTATTATCATATTACACTACTACACTGATTTCAAAAAATATATACAATTTGTCATATTTTAAAATGTTTAAATATGCAAGTATTTTTACGTATTTGTATTCACATTTATATTGTATACCGATTAATAAAGATTGTTTTCCATGTCATTTGGATTACTCAGTTTCCAGCGCACACCGGTATGAGAGGGAGGCCTGGCGCATGCTGACATCAGCAGCTTGGTGTGGGACAGTCAGTGAGGGAGGCCCGCAGCTGGGGGAGAGCCGGGGTCCCACGGTAGCGAGAGGACCGGCAGCCGGGCCTGAGACCATCCCCAAGCTAGCTTTATTAAAAATGTATTTGGGGGACGGGGGACGGGGGGGCTGTATGTATTTGGGTGGTGGTTTTTTTTGTAGTTATTTGGGGGTGGAGGGGCTTGTATGTATTTGGGGGGGGTGGTTTTTTTTGTAGGTATTTGGGGTGGAGGGGCTTGTATTTTGGGGGATGGGGATTGTGTGTGTGGGTGGGGGAATGATTGTGAGGACAGGGGATTGAGTGAGAATGGGGTAATTGATGGAGAGGGGGACTGTAAGAGAAGGGGTGAGGGGGTAAGAGTGAGACGGGGGGAAATAGAGAGTGCTCTCAAGGTGTAAAATGGGGGGGACGGCTCGCAAGACCACTGCCAGGGGGGGGAGGGGGGGCAGTCATAACTCTAGTCCTGAGCCCCGGGAAATCTGTCTGCAGTCCTGCAGATCATTACTAGTTGTTTAATCCTAAAAAGCTGCAATAACATAAATTATTGTAAATATGGACCTGTAAAATAATTCTCACCTCATCAGCTCAGTGGAAAAAGTACTGTACAGTACACTAGTACAGAATGTACCATGGACCAAAGAATAAACATTAAAGATTACATCTGCATGTGCCTGAGACAAGCATAAAACACAAGAGAAATCATTGTTTTCTTCAATCTGATCACCCCAATTCCAAGCGCTGGAAGCATTTTTTTTTTTTAAATGATTATTACGGTTTCTGTTGGGAAGAAAAAAAATAAATCTAATCACCTTGTATATTATAAACTAATCCAAGACGCATACTAAAATATTCAGCTACAGTAGTTCGACATTGTATTGTTCAAAGAAAAAAACACAAGCTTCTTTAAATAAACTAGACCAGGGGTGGCAAACTCCAGTCCTCAAGGACGTCGTTGACTGAACCACCTGTGCTGAAGCAGGGACATCCATAAAACCTGACCTGTTGGTGGCCCTTGGGGACTGAAGTTGGCCACTCCTGGACTAGACTGACCTTCCAATAATATACAAAATAATTTACAAAAGTGCAGTGATCGGCCTGGATTCTATTCATCTTTATCAAAGCCCAGAGTTTCTTGTAAAATCCATCTACAGTATATACAATGTTGCACTGGCGTTATTGGGACAAATTAATTTCTTTATGACCACATTTCTTTATATGAAACATGGTCTAAAAATGTTTCATGTAAGATTCCTATTGCCCTGAGGGACATTGCCTTCTGCAATATAAATATATATATATAAAATCAAAAAATAAATAGATGATACCGTTCTGTGGCTAACGAAATGCTTTTATTTGTGCGAGCTTTCGAGATACACTGATCTCTTCTTCCGGCGATGTTACAATGAATGAAGCAAGCAAAAGGTATACTTAAACATCGCCGGAAGAAGAGATCAGTGTATCTCGAAAGCTCGCACAAATAAAAGCATTTCGTTAGCCACAGAACGGTGTCATCTATTTATTTTTTGATTATTGAAGCACGGCTAACACGGTACTGATACCTCTACATATATATATATATATATATATATATATATATATATATATATATATATATATACACATATACATATATATATATATATATATATATATATATATATATATATATAATGGAAATACAACTGTATGCTCATTTGCATGTCTTAGGCAGGTCTGCAACCCCGCCTTTCACCATTATCACCCAGCACACAGCACTTCCACTGCAGCAATGGGATTCTGGGAAATGACATGCAAATGAGCACACAGTGCCACTTTTTGCTTCAAAAACCATTTTTAACATGGTTCCCTATAGGCTTAAGCTTGCTGCATGGTCACAGCTTTGAGCACAGCCAGGGTTAAGATGCATAGCCAGAAAACCCACCCACAGACAGCTTTTTTTTTTTCACCCTCCCGAGAGGGTTTGGGGAGACCCTCCCCTCTCGTTCATCAGATCCCAATCCACTTCAGTGGTTCGGGTGCATGCCCTTGGACTGTCCAACCGAAGTCAGACCCGCCCTCGGTACGGGTACCCTGAAGATTTAAGCCCGAAAGCCTAGGTCTCCAGGTACATTGATGCCTTCCTCCGGTAGGATTCAGGACATCCGTCTCTTCCTCCCTCTGACCCGAGGCCCGCAAGGGAGTTCGCGTCATCTCCCCTCTTTCGAGGGTTGTGCGGGTGCACCCCAGCCCCGAAGGGCTGGTTGTTCGAATGCCATCCCCCCTTAGCCCGAAGGCTCAGGGGTTCTGTGGTCCGGGGCCTGGACACCACGTCTCAACGAGCTAGAGGGCCAAATGCTTGCCACAGACCTTTCCTACTGAAGCCCCAGATAGGATGGTACTGCATTTGGTCATAGCTGTGCAGGCCGAGAGGAGCATTCATATCGCCCTGATCTTAGCCAAAAGGCCGAGAAGCCACCCACAGACAGCTGTTTCGACCTTAATGGGTCTCATCAGTGTGGGGTTGGTTAACTGGCTATGCAAAGAAGCAATAAGGATGGGGTTTACCATACTGACTTAAGTTATGGTGAGTAAAAAAAGTGACAAAAACCCTCCACAGCAAAGCATATAGCAAATGGAAATACAACTGTATGCTCATTTGCATGTCTTAGGCAGGTCTGCAACCCCGCCTTTCACCATTATCACCCAGCACACAGCACTTCCACTGCAGCAAGGGATTCTGGGAAATGACATGCAAATGAGCACACAGTGCCACTTTTTGCTTCAAAAAGCATTTTGTGCTCATTTGCATGTCATTTCCCAGAATCCCTTGCTGCAGTGGAAGTGCTGTGTGCTGGGTGATAATGGTGAAAGGCGGGGTGGCAGACCTGCCTAAGACATGCAAATGAGTATACAGTTGTATTTCCATATGCTGTGGAGGGTTTTTGTCACTTTTTTTACTCATCATAACTTAAGTCAGTATGGTAAACCCCATCCTTATTGCTTCTTTGCATAGCCAGTTAACCAACCTCACACTGATGAGACCCATTAAGGTTGAAACAGCTGTCTGTGGGTGGGTCAGGCCTTGCTGCGCGCGCTGGACACTGACTTAAAGGACTGTATACCGAGGAAGTGCGTCACGTACTACTCGGTGTTCCACGGACTTTTCACAGGAACACACACAGAGGACGCAATCGAAGCCGGTTGGCGTCTAATGTGCTGTTTCAAGGACGTTTTACTATTCGCCAGGGAACGTTTGATCAAGGGGAAGAAGAGGATGTCGGTACAGGACTGTCGCAGGCTGCTCCACAGCCTGCTCAAGGACTATTCCATCTTTGACGGCCCTGAGGAGGAGGACTAAACACCCCCCTCCCCACCCCCCCCTTACTCCCCCGCCCCAAAAGTTTTTCTGTGCAATAAAGTTAGAGATAATGTGTGTATGATATGTCATGTTTGTGGTGCGGTGCACATGTATAAATGCACTGCACCGCCGTGTTCGTCACAGTTTTTTTTACTTTTGGGGAAACCATTAATAAAAATGTATGTGAGTTGTGTGGGATATGCACTGCGCCGTTGTTAACGTCGCGGGTTTTTTTTTCCGTTTGGAAAATGATTTATGTACTGTTATAATCTTGTTGTAAAGATTCGCTGCATAATAAAAGAATTTTCAAAACAAAAAAGCTGTCTGTGGGTGGGTTTTCTGGCTATGCATCTTAACCCTGGCTGTGCTCAAAGCTGTGACCATGCAGCTTAAGCCTATAGGGAACCATGTTAAAAATGGTTTTTGAAGCAAAAAGTGGCACTGTGTGCTCATTTGCATGTCATTTCCCAGAATCCCTTGCTGCAGTGGAAGTGCTGGGTGATCATGGTGAAAGGTGGGGTTGCAGACCTGCCTAAGACATGCAAATGAGCATACAGTTGTATTTCCATTTGTTGTTTTTGTCACACACACACACACTTTTTTTTTTTTTTTTCAAAGGCTTAAAGCCAACAGTTTATTGTTTACATGGAAACTTCGGCTGTTTATTCTCACCAACCTGGTTTCCATGTAGACATCAAAAGGTCTTATCATGGAAAAAAAGGGTCGTCTTAATCTTTTACGAGTTCTACCAATGTCTCCAAGTGAGTGGGGCTTAGCAGCCATATTTATTTAGGTTTTGGTATTATATATGTAGCAGGCTTCCCCCTGGCCCCCCTTACCTCCGCAGGAAAACGGGAACCCGTGGTATGTCGGGGAGCTACGGGGGCGGTCGCGTCGCCCAGGGCTCCCAGCGGCCTCAGTTACAGGACGCCGCCATCTTGCAGGAGCTCGCGCATGCGCAGTGTAGTCGTGCATGCACAGTACAGTGATAGGAGTGTCAGCGGCCATGTCACGGTTGACGCGAGGTCGCGCATGCTCAGAATGCACGCGGCAGCCATTTCAGGAGCACAGGGCCTCCCAGAGTTAGCACAGGCGCAGTTAGCTGTTGCGGCGGCCATTACAAGATTGCACGCGGCCCCAATGCAAAATAGGGCTGCAAGGGACTACAAGTCCCAGGATGCTTTGGGGTATACAGGTCACCTGATGCCAGGGAGCCAATAGGGCTTACAGCTTCCCTTGAAGGGAAAGATATATTGTTGCGCACTAGCCCAGGAAATCAGTGGGAGCTGGGTCACAGACAGGGGAGGGTGGGTATGTGTAGGGAGCAAGTGGCTCCTTTCACTAGGCCGGACATCCCCCTTAGGCCCCAACTCACCTCAGCTTGTGGTTGCTGCAGGAACTCCCCTTAGATAGGGACAGGGTCCTGTAGAGCCCAGACAAGTGAGGGTCCAGCCAGGAAACGTAACTATCCTGGCCATTGCTGTGAAGGTGAAACATCCTCTGCGTTAGCAGAGATAAGAGACATTATAAAGGTGGATCTCTCCCTGCGGGAGCCACTCACCGTTGAGGCGGAGGCATCTTGGATCATCTCCTGGAGCAAGGGATTCCAAGTCAAGCATCTGCGTGCCCGGGTGTGGACACATCCGACAGGTACAGTAAAGTCATCAAGTGCACCACCATACCGGTTTACACAGGCATTGATCACGCCTATAGTTGTGGGACTCCTGGGACTCTGGGTACCCAGTGTTGGGTGGGAATAAGGTGTGGGCTTAAGGCCCGGCGAGACGACGAGTAGTTGTACCTATTAGTGTCATAGAAGGACACGGTCATATTGTTTATGTATATTGTATTGTGTTATCTGCCCCTATAGTAAACAATATATATATATATATATATTTATATATATATATTCTACCCGTAGAATCCTACACAGGTGGAGGTGCTGTTTACGTAAGATCGTTCGAGAGGATACACCCCAAGCTCTCACTGACGGAGGTTCAGGCCTCCTGTGAACCCGACAGGTAAAGCACCACACCTGGTAATACATATAGATTCCCCCCACATGCATCTTATCTGCGATTGGGGGGGGGATGCAAACGGTGTTACATATATACACAGGTGATCCTCGGTATCCGACGGCCCGCTTTCCGTCGAATGCCTTATGCGACGCCGCATAATGCTGTCCGCTGCACGTGTTATCCAACGTCGGACCTGCTTAGCCGATGCTCACCGCCGCGGATTAACATCGACTGGCAATCCGATGGCAGTTTGCAGGACGCATTACGTCGGATAAGCGAGGAATGGCTGTGTATATATGTATACACACACACACACACACACACATATAAATACACACACACACACACACATATATACACACACACATATACACACATATACACACACACACACACACACACACACACACACACACATATATATACACGTGTGTGTGTGTGATAATTGCTACTTTAACTTTTTTTTCCCTTTAATCCGCACAATGACAACTGAAAACATATCAGTCGGTATAAGTCCCACCCCATTGGGAGAGGCCCATCCACTGACAGACTTATCTGCCCTATTTTCTTTGGGAGAGTGGCCTGAAGGAGATTTGTGCCAGAGTCTTGTGATGGGTAAATCCCAGAATCATTAACACCTGTCTATTCTATAACAACAACTTTAAAGCCTTCTGTCTGCGCAATCCTGCAGTTCCCAGCAGATAGAAACGTACATTGTATCTGTATCTGATAACCAGAATGTCTTGGTAAACTCAAGAACAAAAGACTTTCAATGCACAAGATTAGCCCCCTGGCTCTCAGGAGGGCCAGTCTCTGGTAACAGCGGGGTTAACACTTTTACCAGGCCTGGCACGTACAGCGTTTGCACTTTTTACACTATAAACCAACACCTTTTTTTTATTAACATGACCTTGGACAGGGACTGCAATTTGCCTTCTGTACTTGATGATTGTGACGTCTTTTAGTTGTGCTCTGTTGCCTGTCAGAAATTAATAACGGTAAAATTGATCATTCAATAACTTCTCGCCAGGAGGTAAAACACACCAGTTGAGTGGAACATCCTTAGTTAAAAAGGTCAAAGCAACTTCAATAATTGTCTACATTCCAGTTGCAAAGTCTACTGCAGATTCTTCATACAAAACACATTAGAAAAACATTTACCCCGTGATAGAAGCAATTCATTTAAATTAGTTGCATATCACTAAACAGCCTACCGTTGCCCTTAGTGAGCAGACTTTCGCTCATTTGTGTTTTGTGTAGTGACGTAGGGGTTGCCAGGTGTCCAGTATTGAACCGGACTGTCCTGTTTTTGGACACTCCAGTAAAAAATGAGAGGTAATACTGGACATGTATGTGTCCGATATTACCTCTCTGGACATAATGACATGACCGGCTTTTACCATAGTGTCCAGCATTTTTGAAGAAGCCACTTGGCAACCCTATGTATAACACCAGTGCATTGCCCAGTTCAGCAATACAAATTTGATTGCTAACAATTACAGACAAAGAGGGGGTAGAACAGACGTAACCCATGTTTAGTTCACAAATTCCTACCCTGTATAAAAAAAATGGTATATGTGAACTGATAGAATTAGACCTGTAATACTCTTCATATTCAAGCATTCTCCCAGGTCACATTTATAGAATCAAAGAGATTGTTACGGCTGCTGCTAACCATCTAGGAATATCATTCCATGCCCTACTGAGACGGCTCTCTTTCTTACATTGAGATACTGCAAATTCTTTATCCTGAACACACAGAGGATCCCAGACAGAAGCCCCCACAGATAAATGCATGCAGACCGTAATACAAATACACAGAGAATATACACCTACATCAGTCCTATACTCAAGAAAATCTAATCATGTATGGACCTTCTTCCTTTAATAACAGAGATATATCAAATATGTATAACATAATAATAAAACATCCGTGAAATACATAGTAAAACCACAGTGGGAGGATACCAAAAGCCTTTAGTCAGTATATAGCCAGAAATATATCGGTCAGAAATAACCACAGTACAGTCAAGTCTCTGGTATGGTAAATTCGAATATATATTGGATAAATGTATGTATGTATGTATGTATGTATATATGTATGTATATATGTGTATATATATATATATATATATATATATATATATATATATATATATATATATATACATACACACACACATACACACACATACACACACACACACTATATACATCTCTCCACATAAGAAGATAACAGACACAAATAACTGTGATTATTTCTATACTGACTACAGGTTTTTGGTATTTTTCAATAATCTCCCCATGTATTTCATGTACTTACTATGTATTGCACTGATGTTTTATTATTATGTATACACATTTGATATATCTCTGTTATTAAAGGAAGATTTGTAAAGGTATACGGTCCATACATTATTAGATTTTCTTACGTATAGGACTGATGTAAGTATATTCTATTTGTGTGGCTACTATATAGGGACAATAGATCTCAGAACATATTTATGCTCTATTTGCATTATGGTTTGAGTGCATTTATCTGTGACGGCTCCTGTCTGGATCCCATTTTAGGAACCATCTGTGTGTTCTCAATCTCTTACCCCATTTTTGCACCGACCTGCAATACGCACGCCTTCTGCCCAACCCATATACAGTATATTCATCAGGTCTACCGGGTTTCTGAAATTCTTTATCCAACCAGAAGACTGTCAGAAACTAAGAGGGGATATGATAACTAGTTACAAATATAATCAGGGTCAACACCAGGATCTTAAAAGAGAACTATTCATCCCAAGGACAGTACAGACGACACAGAGCCATTCCTTAGGATTGGAGGCAAAGAGATTTCACCAGAAGGAAAGGGTTCTTTACAGTAAGGGCAGTTAAAATGTGTAATGTATTACCCATTGAGACTGTGATGGCAGATACAATAGATAGCTTTAAGAACTGGGTAGACATTTTTTTTAGAAAGGAAAGGTATACAGGGATATACCAAGTAAATAAAATAATGATGTTAATCTAGAGAGAAATCTCATTGCCATTACTTGAGCCAGGAAGTAATTCATGTTTTCCCCTTATGAGACATATTTGGATAATGTTTCACAGGGGTTTATATGTTTTTCATCCTCTGAATCAATATACTGTAAACACAAATCTACAGTAGGATGAGTATATCTGTCTAAATGTAACATAGGTTGAACTCTATGGACATATGTCTTTTTTCATCTGCTATGTAACAAGCACAACAGAAAGGATACTCAGCACCAAAATGGCCAGGCCAAACAGTGTTAGAATGCAGCGGAGATGTCCTGTCCAGTAATGCCAGTGGGTGTGGGCCATGCGGTAGGTCAAGAGAGACTGAAGGCAAATGAACAGCATGCTGGTTGGAAAGGCAACACCTGCTCCAATATAATGAAGGACTTTGGCGTGATCCACCTACAAGCGAGAAAGATAAAACACAATATTAAAATGTCTAAATAAATAATAAAGTTGAAGGTTCAACTCTGAAAAAAATGGACATGGTGGCACTAATAAATTTTCTTATTCAGAAATCCGTGGAGCGCTGGATCCCTTCTTTTCCTCAGTGTATTTTGGATTTTGTGGCAGGTACTTGCTTGAACCAGCAGCACCAGTAAATTGTATGCATTTTTTCTATTTGTGGAGTGCAGCCTTAACCCCTCTTACAGTTAACTTTGCACAAGGCACATCGCCAGTGTATCTCTCCAATGTGAGATGAAATGACTTTCCAATGTTACATTAAATGCCTTATTATCTCCCCGCCTCCAGATGCCATGATTTGGTGAACGTGAAGCCATGATTTCTGCCTCATAAAATGGTGGAAGTACTGACATTGACAAGGCAAGGGAGGAGAGCGAGAGAAAGTGGGAGACGCGAGGGACGGAGGCGGTGGCAAGCAGGAGAAAACCCTGGGCTGAAAAAAAGAAATGAAGGGAAAAAAGATGTAGAGAAAAAGCAGAAGAAGGAGGAAGGACAGGAGAGAGAAGCAGAGGAAGCAGATATTGTAGATTTGAAAGAAAAAAAAACACATTAAGTAGTGGCTCCATTAGGATGAATTTCAAGATAATATAAAACAAACAAATTGGAAAATAAAAATAAAAAGTCCTTGGCGCACTATCAGGTGTATAAACCTGATATAAATGGAAGTCCCAATTCTTTGAATGTAGGGATGATTTGTGGGTCCGGAATACTATCTCTCAGAGTCCCTTGAATGGTGGATCTGAATCTGTAATTATACAAAACAAACCGACCATTGCGCAGTAACCTCTGGTTAATCGTTCGCTCCCACACCGCTGCTGGCTACTTACTTAAAAGTAGAAGATACTGGGCCTTGAAAGGTATCTTTAGCTTTCCCTCTAGTATGCAGGCTGGATATCTGTAGATTGCCAGATGGTGTAGACACTCTCTGCACAGTTGCTTACAATAGCATATAATGAAATGAAAATAGAAAAAAACCAATGTATAATTACAGATTCATATCCACCATTCAAGGGACTCTGAGAGATCGTATTCCGGACCCACAAATCATCCCTACATTCAAAGAATTGGGACTTCCATTTATATCAGGTTTATACACCTGATAGTGCGCCAAGGACTTTTAATTTTTATTTTCCAACTTGTTTGTTTTATATTCTCTTGTCACTGTTTGTACTAGCCTTATGGATAGGTTCGTTGTTACTCCTTAGGCAACTACTCCTTCATTCCTTAGTCTGGGGCTTTTATAGAAGATATAATCAGTTCACATCACTTTCATTCATTATCTTGTATAGTATAGTTTAGGTTGTTTAATAGGTTGAGCGCTAAGTATATGTTTATGTAATATCTCTTTTCACCAAATCAGGATGAATTTCAAGTCTGCAATGATAAGGGACGCTATGTACTGTGCTCCGATTAGTGTTGGACAAAAGTGCCCACCCCTGTGCACAAAATGATGTGACCACTTTACCGGCAAGGCATACAGTTTGTGGGCAACGGCATCAACTTGTGAGTATTATTTACCAAAGCTAAGCTGTGGATTAACAGTCTTAAAACTTCAGGCTCGCAATTGCGAGCCCTTCACCTTCAGAACACCTCCTTTTAGTAACTGGTGCAAGGTTTGGTTCTGCAGTTAGATTTGACACGTTCATCTGGAACCCGTCATAGTACCAGGACTCCCACTGGCATGAATGAACTGCAATGAAGACAGTGCTACTAAAATGGCCCCTTAACCTTTATCCCACCAGACAGGTCAGCCTTGCAATTTGCTGCTGGTCGCTCTAGCAGCAAAAGGGTTGAGGCAGCTAATTAAGTAGCATTGCTACTTTAATAAAACAATGCAGTATAAGTGTGAATGCCACTTTATCTTACGTCTCACCTACTATCCACACTGATGCACTACGTGAAGCCGGAATGAACCATCATGGTTTCCTGGTGTGAATGGCGCAAAAACAAAATGTCGTGTTCTCTGGACTGAATTCCTATACCAATTTGAACCAAATCAACATGGAGTTTCTGTTTCTCATTTTTAGTCTATAATTTGGCATAGAATACATCTGCATATGTCAGACACTGCAGTTATTTCCTCGTAACAAATCTTCCTGACCAAACATCTAGGTTGTCTCAGGCTCAATTAAGAAAACACATCCACCCTTGGCACTTGTTGGAACCCTAAGGCATTGAACAGCTAGAACAAGCACGTTACATAAAACTCATAAAAATATTACATAAATTGTCTCTGAAGTGCATTTGTGTTACACATAAAAGCATGATCCACCCTGTAAGGTGTATCTCAACCAAAGCCCTGTGTCCCCTGTGGGTGCCTCAGGTTACACTGAAGGGCTCCACGTAGGAAAACAAATTAGGATTTTAGTGCATTGTGGATTAAATCTATTTTAAGTAATATACAAACTACTTTTACAAACAATGTAATTATGGTAGAACTGTAATTGAAAATGTATTAGTCATTTTTATTTTTAAGTTTCTTTCCAGGTGAATGAGAGCGTGCCTTAACAGTGGGATCATATAAATCCCCAATCTACTGTATATTGTACCTCATTTGAAAGACATTTAAACATTTATCATGAAACCTTATTATCAAGTTATCACCCTAGAAGAAACTAAAAAAATATATCTTTATTTTAACCAGCTTTTCAAGGTCATCAGAGCAGATAACATATTTATATACATTGTCTTGTTCAATGGCCCTTATTCAACACACTGTGAAACCATCATTCCCTTGAGAATTAAGACGTTACCTTAATTGAAACCAAGATGAATGAGCCCTGTTACTTTGCGTTTAGCTAAATTCTTCACTTGCAAAGGGGCAGAAAACTTCTCAGCACATTGAATAGGGACAAATAAACCCTGCTGCATAGATTTATAACTTAGATCTTGGTCTTTAACTTAGGCAGATAAAATGACCTGAACAAGCCAACAAAGGATTTGTACTGTATCTCAAACTGGGCTGCCATGTGATTTTTTAATGTATCAACCATGCTCTCATTATGCTGGTAACTGATTCAAGACAAAGAAAATAAGTTTAACTGATTTCCTCTACAAGTGTCCAAACTCTGCATCTTTTGCCTGAGTGAACCACATGGCGGAGATGGTTAAAATACCAAGACAACTTTGACAAACAAAGATGAAGGGAGCTAAAATCCCATTGCTGGACTATGAATATCTCCATGTTTCACATGGAGAAAAGTGAGTACCCTGTATCTAGCACAACCACCACGTGGTTGTAGTTCTATAGCTTGTTGTAACACATGCAGGGAGAGGCTGTGTACGCCTACTAAAACCTGCTCCTCTCCCACACTTGCCAAGATCGCCCCTTAGTAATGGAAACAACAAACATGAAATCACTCAGGCACAGTGGCACCTCCTTACAGATCTTCAATACAAATTAGTAACATTGCTCCAAAGAAAACACAGATTGATTTAACAACCCAATGGATGGTGACTAAATTGGAATAGAATCCCATTGTTTACTGTACAGAACTCAAACAGCAGTGTCATGACAATATCACATGAGATATTAGGTATTGTAATCAATCTGGTGCTTCAGAGGTTAATGTGGTTACCATTTGTATAAAAAAAAATACAAAAATGGTTTTATGTATGGCCTGTTTAACCCTTGGCCTTGAGTTTAAGGATTGATATAAGTTGGAGATAAGGGCATCTATTTTGCCAGAGAGGGGATTCATTTACGGCCGCTGACATCCAAGTAAACAGGACACTTTTAGAGGTGCTTTAAAAAGCATTCTGTGGAGGGTTCAGCGAGGTTCAGGGGGCGCGGACATCTAAGAAAGTATTCCACAAGAGAGTGAATTTATTCAAAAATGAGGATATCTGGTGATCACCTCTATTCTAAAGTATAACGTTCAGATATCTCTAATCGTTGCAAGGAGACGCATGCAATAAGACCACACACTACATGGGTAAGAGGTGCCAAGGACAGATATCCATTTGTCACTCAAATTTAGGAGCAAGACGGTTACACCCGTCAGAATCGGCTGACTCGATTGATATTACTCACGTGTGTTAAGTGTTAGAGAAAGTAAGTTATGAGTGAATTTATATATTGAGGCAAGGAGTTAAACGTCTTTTTTTTTTCTAAAACCGTCAACCTAGCAGCTGATTTATTACAGGGGTGGGATTATGTTGTTTCAATGGGGAAAAAATAGTAAATAAATTTTAGCAGGGTATTATGAAAATCAGAATTCAATAGGTGTGTTTGGGACCAAACACTTGCATTTTCATATTTCTACATTAGTGACCTCTCTAGGGGAAAGCATATGACATGTGGTAACTTACTGTATAGGAATTTCTGTTTTCTGTTTTATCCTGCTATTTTAAGAAACTGTTCTGCATTTATTGTAACTGTATGTTCTTGTAATCCATTTTCTGCAATTTAAGCGCTGTATTTTATATATTAAAAACATTCTTTAATACATAATGCTTTGGGGCTCTGAATGAACTGTTGCACGCTTTGTACAGAGTATTTACATTTTCAGACACATTTTGCTACAACAGATCTTTGTGTTAGGTGCATAATTTTTTCTGTAATGGACAGGGACTTGAGACCCTGGCAGATATATATATTAATTACATGTTTTGCATACTTCTCAGGTGGTGGCAGTGGATAGATATGATGGTAAGGGGTTAATAGTAACTAATTGAAAGTACCTTGCAGAGGAGAAAGGTGAGTTGGCTAGAGTAGCCGTGTGTATTAACCCTGGTTGCATATCTCACACTTGTGTGCTGCTCATTACAGATATATGGGAACGGATTGAGGGGAGACATTTGAGGGAACTTTGTGAAGGTGAAAAGTGGGCCAGCTTGAGAGCTGTGTACCCTTGTCCCGTATGCAAGTCACATCCCACAGGTGTGCCGTACGTGACAAGTAGTTTCTCTCCATCTAGTACTCTGTCAGTTCTTCTGATATATATTTTTTTCTTCCACGTTGCTAAATAATAATATGGCCTCAGAGGGAACACGAAGAGGTAGACGCACTTGCAAGAAGTGCACAGGAATTATAATACAATACAGGCTTATGTGTATAGTACTGATTTATTATAGGAAAAGGGTGCACAATATTGCTGTGGACAATATGACCACAGACATATCATTTATATGGTTGTAAATTCAATGTTTTTAAACGACATAATATTTACAAAAGATATACTGTATGCACATAAAATATGCTAAAGTAATCTCATATCGTCTCAAAGTCCTCATAAAGGAATCACCCTCCAATGAATCCACCATTTAGTTATTAAAAATGCAGCGTAAAATCTCAATCATGAATACAATCAATGTAAGGATGAGATGGACACCAGGTTTGCCAAAATAATATCCAAAATGTATTTAAATGTGCATGTTAGCGCTCGTCTTCTGCAATGAGCTTGCAAGGGAACTTCTAACATTCTTTCTGAAAAGGAGTCTTTTTTCATGCGTCTTACCGACAGACTATTCAATAATGATAATAATACCAATAGGAAAATTCACTGTAAATGGGCAAAGATGTAGAGTATGTGCAGAAATGTGCACTGTACAATACACATATGGAATGCTATATTCAATCAAGGGTGAGTAATGCCACTACCATCTTATAGTTCAATCTCCTAGGCAGCTCCAGGTATTTATACATCAGCTAATCCTCCCTTGTAGGCTTGATTAAAATCAAAAGTAACCCTCCTCTCATGGAAGTCACATCAGATTGACTATATACATTGCAGTGCTCAGTCTCTCCGGGCCTTTGCAGGGTGCTGGGTAAGTGCAGGCTGGGCGTGGATGCTTGAATATAACAAGGACGGGCGACAGGAACGTTTATGGGGAAAAAAGGTGCTTTGACAGTCATCAGTAATGCTTCACAGACACGGACATACTGGGTATTTGACAGCAATTTTTGGCAAACAATATCACTCTGGCCTACACCCCCTGGTAGCTCTCACTCCTACGCTGTGGAGGTACTTAAACTTGCTACCCATAAAAAAGGATAAATTGGCAGTATCTTCAATGGGATTAGTAATGGTCCACCACTTGTTGAGTGGGCCCTTCTGGCATACACTTAAGGCTCCTGATTGAACAACCCACTACTGAGCACGGCATACTTTCTCCATACCTATTGGATGAAGAATGCACGAGGAAAGTTCCGGTTAGGCCAGTCCAAACATACTCCGGAGTTACTATGCTTAGAACTCCATACCAAAAGCATGCTTCCTCCTTTTCAACAGCGAGAACAATTGAGGGCCTTTACTACTGGTGCTTACTTAATGGGCACATTCCTAACTGGAAACAACAAACGGTGACAGGACACAGCTTAATACATTTGGCTATACACACAAACCTATTTATAGGACTCACAGTGAGGACCCTTGTCAGAACTCTTAAGAACCCGATTCTAGAACATAGGGTGGAGCTACAAATACCCTCTATACAAACACTATAATGACATCATGGGTCACAAGACATACAAGGGAATTGGAAAGTCATCCTACATCCCATGATATGGGGGGTGGGGAGGATAACCTGAATGAGCCCACACAGTAAAGCCTTTTACTGAAATAGTAGCCCCAAAAGAGGGGAGTGCACAAATATGCATTGTCTTTCTATTCCTTCATTTACCCTCAACAGTATTTCCATCTGTAGTCGGTGCAAAAAGTGCAGAGCCCTCAGTACCAGGAACACAGCTCAAATCTAAAACAGCTGTTTCTCTCCAGTCCTCTTGCATAAAGTTTTTTAAGCTGGCAACAGAGATGGGCCCATCTCACAAATTCCCAATAATTACAGGAAAGGAGCAAAGATGGACTTGGAAGAACATTGACATGAGCTTGTGTTGCTGCCATCGGATTCTTGACACGGGAAAGGACATAGGCACTTTGGAGAGCTATATACTTATGGCCAATACATCCAAGGTCACCTCTGAATTACACAAATGACAATTATTTCTTTTATTTAAGGAACTGGTCGCTTTTAACTTTTCTATACAAAATGTATTACTGAAGCTATGTTACAGAACGAGTTTCTTGGTGGTGCAGATTCATCCGTCCCATTATAAGAGTGATCCATGCAATATCCTAATTTTTTTTTAAAATATATATTAGTTCTGTGGTATTAGATAATACTTACTACATTTTATTATTATTGAAATCTTAATGCCATTTTAGTGAGTTTTAATATGAGCATCCTTTGAATTTTATAGCAGGTTTCAACGCACTTCCCCCGGCAGTGCAAGATCTTTGCAACACTTTCCTGTTTGTGATAATTTGTTGCCAATATTCCCAGTACTTTGAGCTGCAAACTGTAATAATAGATAATGTTACCTTGGTAATATCAGAATAGATTGCAGCTGCTGAGTTACACTGACTGAAGGATTGCTTGAAACTGAAAGGCAGCCCATTTAATGAACCCTGGGAAGCAGGATCGATTATGGGAGAACAAATTGATCGGCAGCTTAGGTTGTTAGTTTTCATTAAAGGTAATTATATATATATACATACATACATCCAAATACAACTGTATGCTCATCTGCATGTCTTAGGCAGGTCTGCAACCCCACCTTTCACCACTATCACCCAGCATACAGCACTTCCACTGCAGCAAGGGATTCTGGGAAATGACATGCAAATGAGCACTCAGTGCCACTTTTTGCTTCAAAACCCATTTTTAACATGGTTCCCTATAGGCTTAAGCTTGCTGCATGGTCACAGCTTTGAGCACAGCCAGGGTTAAGGTGCATACCCAGAAAACCATCCACAGACAGCCGTTTCGACCTTGATGGGTCTCATCAGTGTGGGGTTGATTAACTGGGTATGCAAAGAAGCTATGGGATAGGGTATACCATAATACTGAGTTAAGTTAAAAGCTGTGACCATGCAGCAAGCTTAAGCCTATAGGGAACCATGTTAAAAATGGTTTTTGAAGCAAAAAGAGGCACTGAGTGCTCATTTGCATGTCATTTCCCAGAATCCCTTGCTGCAGTGGAAGTGCTTTATGCTGGGTGATAATGGTGAAAGGTGGGGTTGCAGACCTGCCTAAGACATGCAGATGAGCATACAGTTGTATTTGCATATTTGCTTTCCTGTGGAGGGTTTTTGTCACTTTTTTTACTCACCATAACTTAACCTCAGTATTATGGTATATATATATACAGTGTTCGACAAACCTATACATTTGCACGCCCCGGGCGAGTGGATTTAACATCGTGGCGAGCTCCTATTGGCCCAAGCAGCACACGTGTGGTACTAGGTGGCGAGTAGATTTTTTGGTGATTTGTCGACCACTATATATATATATATATATATATATATATATATATATATATATATTTATTTTTTTTATTTATTTTTAAGTGCTGCTTGGATTACCTGTTTAAATGTAATTTTGGCTGATTAAATAGGGAGAGTAAAAAATATGTGGCTATGTATTAGTAAAGCTGTAAATATACTTAGTTACAGGATATACAAAGTGCTATGTACATGGATGGCTGAATACAGGATATATCATTTTTGTGTCTTATCTTTCCTCCCTAGTTTTTGTGATTCCATATTTACAAAGAAAATAGAAAGAAAAAAATATAAGTCGTCAGCACAAAATGTATCTGATCATGCACCAAAACCTACTCCCAATTTTGCTAAATCAATAACCAAGCTCAAGCAGGTAAATCCAAGAAGACGGGCTCACATTGTGTTCATTAGCTCTCAACTTCCTTAAAGCTGGCTTAACACCACAATCAAACTTAAATCCTTTACTAAACACATGACACATGACACATGACACATTGCAAAGCAACGCAAGTCCGGAAGCAAAAGGGCTGATCCAACAGGCTACGGCTTTAAGGAAATCCCTGCTAAAAATGGACAAAAGCTAAAAATGTACTTTTTATGCTTGATGTATGTCCACACCCAGAATATTCACACCTGCGCTGAAAACAATGGATGAGGACAAGAACACGCTTAGGGAACTTGCACGTGGATACACTCTGACCGTGTTAAATGTATCAAACTTGATTATCACGTTTAAGCAATTAGCACAAACAGCTTTCCACTGACACCCTCCAGGCTGCTGTTAAAGCAGCACTGCTACAGTTTCTAGGGGCTCCTTGGTTGCCAGTAAATGAACATTAAATTCTTCTTGCCAAAAATACTTGTCCGGGACTTTAATGTTTTGAATTAGATTCAGGCATAATAATAATAATAACATGTTCTTGTATAGCGCTGCTAGTTATACGTAGCGCTTTACAGAGACATTTTGCAGGCACAGGTCCCTGCCCCATGGAGCTTACAATCTATGTTTTTGGTGCCTGAGGCACAGGGAGATAAAGTGACTTGCCCAAGGTCACAAGGAGCCGACACCGGGAATTGAACCAGGCTCCCCTGCTTCAAACTCTCAGTGCCACTCAGTGGCTTTTACTCACTGAGCCACTCCCTCCCACATAATCATACATTCATTTGTACATTAGGAAAAGTGAAACTTATATACAATTATAGCCAGGGTGCCCCTATGTACTTCCCCATGTCCTCCTGCCTCTGCCCCCTTACTGTTGCGGCTTCCGACGGGTGCGGGGGAGAGCTGCGGCAGGTGGTGGGGCGACGGGATCGCCGGAGGCTCCGGCGGCACCCTTTGCAGGGCGCCGCCATGTTGTGATTGGCCGCGCATGCGCAGTACCATTGCGCATGCGCAGAGAGGTGCCGGGAGTTGCGGTAGCCAGTACAGGGCTTTGCACATGCGCAGTAGCTTAGGCAGAGCGGCGGCCAATGCCTATAGGCTCTGCACGGTGAACATCAATCCCCAGCAGCCCCAGGGGCTGCAGTCAAATGCTGCGAAGGAACCAATAGGGCGCTAGTATTCCCTGCAAGGGGAATGGATACATTTCGCGCGTGAGAAACCACACCAGTTGGAGCTGGGACAAGGAAGATGTAGGTTGTGTGTGCAGGTGTCTGTGGCACCTGCACTAGGCCAGATACCCCCTATTAGGCCCCAGCTAGGCCTCGACTCTCCTCAGCTTGTGGTTGCTGCAGGGACAGGCCCAAAGATAGGGACACTGCCCCTGTAACATAATAGTGAGGGAACAGTAAGGACACACTGCATCCTGACATCCAGTGGTCTGGGACAGATCACTATCTCCAGCAAGGACACTCTTCACGGTGACACCATCCAGGTGGGACACCACCCAACGTAGAGGCGGAGGCTTTGCGGGTTACGGCAATAGATCCGTGGATCCCATCATCAACTACAGCATCGGCGTGCCTGGGTGTGGACACACCCGGCAGGTACCCAACTAAGTGCACCAACTCACCTTCACACATTAGTGGGCAGCGCTGTACCACACATTGGGTGGGGGTATTGACCTTGTGGACACTGGGTTGGTTGAGTGCCCAAGAACTCCTAGGTACTTTGGGCGGACCGTAACTCCATTGAGAGGGGGACGGAGTATTAGGAGGTATGGCCGTGCGAGGCCTGGTGGGTATGCTGTAACTGTATTAGTTGCTTATACAGTAGTAAACTGTTCTGTTTTACCAAGTGTGTATTCTTATTGTGGCCTGTGACGGGGTCATTCTACACTATAGAATCCTGCACAGGGGGAGGCGCTACCGAGCATCGTTCCAGGATACACCCCAGGCTCCAGCAGCGGAGGCTCAGGCCTCCTGTGAGCCACAGGTATTGCACTGCAACACACACCCCGTAGCTACACATCTCTCATTGGGTGGGGGAAAGTGCGCTACACAATGTACACAGTAGTCTTCAAAACCTAAGCAAATTCACAAGAAATATATATATATTTCACATCTTTTAATCCGAGTGGCGCTGTACCACACCGTTCATGGACCCCATGTACCTGGGATGTATTTTTTACACAAAGCACACAGATGGCCATCATAGTAACAGTAGAACCTCAAGTGGTCATTTTCCAAGGATATTGGCCGACCAGAGTGACCGACACCCTGTCTATCTTTAACTGTTCATGCAATGTCTTTATATATAATGTATAACCCAGGTCATTTAATGGAACCACGGACCCACGGACTGTCATCATAACTCTGCACAGGACAGTCTTGAAAATGAGAAATAACTCTCAATGTATTACTTCCTGGTAGAACATTTTTATAAATAAATAACATGCTGTTCTTCCAGATTAGCAGCATTGCCACTGACAGGGCTAGAGCATCGCCTGCCCCTTCCTCCCACCCCCCCCCCCACACCTCCTTGCGAGCCCTCCCCTTTCACACCTGTTTTTTTCTCCACCTTCTGTCTCTCCCTCTATCGCCCCGCCCCCCTTCCTCGGCTATCACTCATGTAGCCGAGTCCCCCTCCATGCCTCCAGTGAAGGGGGAACTGTGCTGGTCCGGCCAGTGCTCCGCGTGATCGGTAGTGTGGGGGCGGCCATATTGCTAGTTGCGCATGCGCAGTCAGGAGTGCGGCGGCCATTTTCATTTTGGCTCCGCATACACAGCAGCGGGACTACATGTCCCAGAATCCTCCGGGGGAGGGACTGCACACATAGGACTGTCCCAGCCAATGAGATTATAGGTGTTGGAGAAACAGGATATCCTTTGGGACAAGGAGCAAGCGGCATGACAGCAGGTAGTGTCCAGGGAGCAGTGTCTCCTGGACTAGGCCTAGACCTTGCCCCTTAGGCCCTGAGCCAACCTAAGTTCAGTGTTATAGGGAGGGCCCCAGATAGGGACTATCCCCTTTAGTATCAGTGTTACGCTGGTGGACAGAGGGCCACACGGTGCTCTGCGACCAGGCCGCAGTATTTCGGGACACTTGGGTGAGACACTCCAGCTGGAGCTCACCCAACGAGGAGGATCGGAACCCTTAGGTGCGAGGGGAATTGTTATTGGAGGCCCCACTGCGTGGGACCTGCTCCAGCACACCGCTGCAAGCCGCACCTGGGTACTGTAGCACCCAGGCAGGTACCCAACGTGCACTTACATCTGGGTGGGATTGCTGGGACAGGACACCAGGGGTTATTGGTGCCACAGCACCCTTCGTACTTTGGGAGAACAACTCAGTGTTTGGGGTCACGGCATTATACTGTTGGTACCTGATAGTGTGTTATCTGTGGTTAGTGTGTGTACAGTAAAGCTTAGTTATATACTTGGTGTGGTGTATTACTATTTGTGTGTGTTGGTTCCTGTGAGGGGTTATCCCGCCAATGCTGCGATCCCTAATAGGTGGAAGCGCTGCACTGCAAGGAGAAATAGCTCACCCAAGGCTCCCAGAGGCAGAGGCTTAGGCCTCCTGTGAGCAACAGGTATAGCAGCACGTATAGTTGCCCGTGTAGTTCCCTTACGTATAGGGGCTACACTCAATTACCCCCTCTCATTCATTTCCCCCTCCGCCCCATGCCACACGCGCACACACACTTCACCCCACTACCTATACCATTCCCCCCTCCCAATACACACTCAATACCCCCTCCCAATACAGATGCCATTGCCCGTCCCACAATTACAGACACCACTACACCCATCCGTAACAGAGCTCTATCCTGGATTTCCTCTTACCTCTCCCATTGTACTTTCAGTGTCTCGTTTGCGAATACCTCCTCCTCCTCCGTTGATCGCTCTGTGGGGGTACCCCAGGGACCTCTTCTCTTTTCTCTTTACACACGTGAACTTATCACATCTCTAGGGTTCAAACATCACCTTTATGCTGATGACACACAAATTTACCTTTCAATCTGGATGACCCATCACCGACTCAAACTTAACTTGTCCAAGATGGAGCGCCTCATACTTTCTCCCAAGTCTGGCCCTACGGACATTACTATTGGCAATATGATCATACACCCAGTATCAGAAATACACTGCCTAGTGGGCATACTTGGCTCCTCCCTCACATTCTCCTCTCACAATCACAAGGTAACTAAAACCTGTCATTTTTACCTCCATACCACTGCAAAGAAACACCCTTCCCTTTGTCGCTCTACTGCTAAAACGCTAATGCAGGCCCTCATTCTCTCCCGCCTCGACTATTGTAACCTTCTACTGTCCGGCCTTCCTGCCTCTCACCTGTCTCCCACTCTCCTAAATCTGTCTCCGCATCTCTGCTGAAATGCCTCTCCTAGATTCCAATTAAACTCTGTATCACGCACACAATTCTCCTCCTAACTTTTAAGGCTTTACACTCTTCTGCCCCTCCTTACATCTCAGCCCTAATTTCTCGCTATGCACCTGCCTGACTTGTGCATTCTGCTCAAGGATGTCTTCTCTCTACCCCTTTTGTATCTAAAGCCCTCTCCTGCCTAAAACTGCTCACTCACTGCCCCGCACCTCTGGAATGTCATTCCCCTCAATATCCAACTGGCACCCTCTCTCCACCTATCAAAAAACACACCTCCTTAACGAAGAATATGGGTAGCTCTGCTGCCTGATACTATACATCTCAGCTGCACTGACACCTTGCAACACACTCCCTTTCCTGTTGCTACTGTCATGCCTGAAGCGCTTATTCCCATACTGTGTTATATTATTATGTCACGTGTATTACTGCTGCGACGCGCTATGTACCTGAATAGCGCTATATAAATAAAGATATACATACAGACATCACTACACACACCCCAGATACAAACACCACTACCCCCGATTACCACCACCCACCCCAGACACAATTACCACTACCTTCCCCCACCCCTTACCTCTGGTTGCCACCACCAGGCTATGGCTCTCCCCAGCTGCTGCCTGCCTCTCAACATGCCGGCCTGCCTCTCTCTCCAGTCAGTGCGCGCCAAAAGCTGGGCCTGACTCCCGGGTGGGCACCCAGCTTCCGGTGCGCACCAGCGGGAGAGAGAGGCCCAGCGTGGGAAGTAGGCAGCAGCTGGGGAGAGCAGAGGCCCAGCAGCTGGGCCCGGCCTCTGGTTGCCGCCGCTGGTCCCTGGCTCACGGCTCTCCCCATGCCAGGCCTCTATCTTCTGCCGGAAGCTGGGTGCACCTGGAACTCAGGCCCAGCTTCCAGAGCACACCGGCGGCAGAGAGAGGCCCAGCGTGGGAAGAGGAGGCAACAGCTGTGAAGAGTGAGGAGCCGGGGCCCGGCGGCGGCAACCAGAGGTCCAGCAACTGGTCATAGAAGTTGGGCCTGGCCAACTTCCAGCGCCGGCCGGCCAGGCCCCCCCACAGCCACCAGACTTGTCCCAACTCGCCCATCGGCGGCCCTGACCGTGATGATTCAAATTAAATATCTCGGTCACGACAGGGTCCCCACAGATGGGAGAACCAGGTTTCAGCTACAGGGAACCATTCAGATCAATTTTGTTTTAATGTGGCTTCAAATAATATTTCACTTAATCACACAATACTTGTGACAAAGACGAATAATTTATTGAAACATGAATAACCCGACAGCTCGGAATATATAGATTTTATTCTTATATAAACACCATATACAAATAATACAATACTATACATCAGGATTGCTCAACTCCAGTCCTCAAGGACCCCCCTCCCAGCCCCCCCCCCCCCACAACACTCCCCCCACCGGTCAGCAGGTAAGGCTTTCAGGATACCCCTGCTTCAGCACAGGTGCTCAATCAGTCCCAGCTTCAGCACAGGTGGGTCAATCAGAGGCTCAGACTGAGCCTCTAATTGAGCCACCTGTGTTGAGGCTGGGATATTTTGAAAACCTGCCCTGTTGGGAGGCGGGGGGGGGGGGCTTGAGGACTGGAGTTGAGCACTCCCTGCTATACACGATAGTAAAGTCCTGCTCCAAAGAGCATACAAGCCAATATAGGAACTTGCAAAGAGATCACAAGCTCTTGCCACCAGGAACCAAACCTGTTCTGGACGTTAACCACTAAGTGTAGTTTTGGGAGGGAGGGGGGGGGGGGGACATTTGAATTAAAAGTACAAGACCATAACCAAAAACAGACAAGTAAAATATATTGCACACACGATGAATAATACTGCACAGGCATTCAAATAATGCTGCCAAAATGAGTCAGAAGCATGTTCTTCAGATATCTGGGTGTGTGTTCCTGGCTGAACACTTTACAAGGAGAATCTGGATGAAGTTCGATGTGGATACTTACTTTTTCCTCTTAGTAGAAAGTTACACAATCTACTCCCTGTAAACTCATGAAGTGTATAATCAAGGCCTACAGACAAAAACACACAGTGGTGGGCTGAATGTTATGTTCTCTGGCCATACCACTATATCAAAGCTCTTTTTCCTTGCTGTATTGTGCAGGATATATACTTTTTCTGTATCTTAATTTGAAGTGGAGATAAAAGATACATTCAAATTATATTCACCATTAACCGTAATGCACTATTTCAAATGAATTATAATCTCACTATGTATTCCAGATTTTTTCAATGTATGGCATTACTCCGGCTCTTTTCGTGATTGTATTGTATTGTATGTCTTTATTTATATAGCGCCATTAATGTACATAGCGCTTCACAGTAATAATACATGTGGTAATCAAATAAATAACAGATAATATAAATAACAGATCATGGGAATAAGTGCTTCAGACATAAAAGTAACATTAAGGAAGAGGAGTCCCTGCCCCGAGGAGCTTACAGTCTAATTGGTAGGTAGGGAGAACGTATAGAGACAGTAGGAGGGAGTTCTGGTAAGTGCGTCTGCAGGGGGCCAAGCTTTATGTATCATGTGTTCAGTATTGTCCACAGTGCTATTCATATGCTTCTTTAAGCAAGTGAGTCTTAAGGTGGGTCTTAAAGGTGGATAGAGAGGGTGCTAGTCGGGTACTGAGGAGAAGGGCATTCCAGAGGTGTGGGGCAGTCAGTGAAAAAGGTTTAAGGCGGGAGAGGGCTTTAGATACAAAGGGGGTAGAAAGAAGACATCCTTGAGAAGAACGCAAGAGTCTGGATGATGCATAGCGAGAAATTAGGGCTGAGATGTAAGGAGGAGCAGAAGAGTGTAAAGTTTTAAAAATTGTGAGAAATATTTGGAGCACATCCCCTGCTTGATGTACAGGCTTCCTCCTCCACTTGAAGTTAACTTTTGCTAACTGTAAGAAGTAGTTAGCTACTGTAGATCCTTTGTTGGAATGTTTTCATTGAATGATTCCATTCATGAGAATGTTGGAGCAGTGTTTACTGTGTGTACCAACATGACACACTGCGCGTTAGTGCACTAGATCCCAAGTTTTCATATGGCTTACTCCTTCATGAAAGTAACATGCAGAAAGTTGCATGGATTAGGTGTCAAAAGCTCGGCACAGAAGGTTGTAGTGTGTCCCAGCATGGAAATCCATCAAAGAAATTACTGTCAAAGCTCGAGCTGCACATACTAGGTCTGAACTGGTTTAGATCATCTAATCAAGAGTCAAGTGAACTATACCTACATCCTACACCTCCAAAATGAACTGCATTAAATGTGCAATTATTATATTCTCATAATAGAATGGCATACATTCATGGATTTGATACATTCTTACCTGAAAGTTACCGACCATGGTGAGACCTGCAGCACATATCCATCCCAATGCAAATGCCACGGTGTTCAGCAGGGAGGGACCATAGCGCTCAATCACATAGGCATATCTAAGTAAGCCAATGAGCATCACTGCAAGACAATGGAAAAAGCATAGGACATCAAATGTATTTTTTGCTGGTTTTTGGTACTGTAGCAACTGTAGATAAAAGAAGTCTGATTCTCTCAATGCACATGATTCTTGTCATATGTAATCTAATATGTTACTTATATTAAAATAAAGCATGATGCCCAGCTCAACTGTGAGATATTACATTTTAAAAGGGTTCCAGGGCTTGAAACAGCTCCCCCTACGAGTAAGGGAAGCTAAAAATAATGACGGATAAGGACCACTTGGTAAATCGAAGAGCAATGGGGTCAAGGGGAAGAGACAAGTTCGTGCATAGAAGTCGAAAGCAAGACCAATGAATGAGCAAGCAGAGGATCCATTCTGGACCAATGCCGGGGGAAGAAGACAAGAAGACAGACACAAAGCTTCTTGCAGGTGTAAACCTCATCATGCCTTGGCTATTGTCAGTGGTCGACAAATCACCAAAAAATCTACTCGCCGAACAAAAAAATCTACTCGCCACCTAGTACCAAACGTGTGCTGCTTGGGCAAATAGGAGCTCGCCACGATGTTAAATCCACTCGCCCGGGGCGAGCAAATGTATAGGTTTGTCGAACACTGGCTATTGTAATAGTTGTAATCTAATAATATTGTAATTGGTGGCACATTAAATATTGTTTTGCATAAGACCGTGTGCCTGCTTCCATTGTTTACCCTTTCCTCCATAGCTAACCCCATTTCAATTGATTTAACAAGCATCTCCTGGGCAGATGTAGCTCTACTTCCCTGAATGTAAAGCTATTTACTGGCTTTCCATTTTGTTCAAGTCAAAATCACAGTCTCAATATTTACAATCAAGATCTCCACGTAGTTCCCCCTACACACCACATTCTTGGTCCCACACCTCCAAGGTTTTTGCCAACTCCACCCCCTGCACAACCAGCTTAACCCGTACGTGTTTAAAGGAGTCTTAAAAAGCACACTTCTTCAAAAAGGTGCACTCTCTATTTATCATATCGTGGACACGGGAATATGTTAGTTATTGTATATGAGCAAATATGATCTGTTCGTAAACTAGTCCAGTCAATCGCAGTCTTGCTCTTCTATTCCAAATCGCTACCAACTTTGGACAACTGGTACACAGGGCAGTTTAAAGATCTTTCCAATATCACCCTTTACAGTGAGGACAGTAAGGAGTCATTAATGTGAATGCCTTTATAATTATAGAAAGTTGAGCTATGTAAATGGTTTTAGGGCTGCTAGATTATGTTCCACATAAAAAACAGTGTTAAACACTGCTCTCTCTGCACTGGGGAGAGAGTGGGCTGCCAACAGTTGTGGGCAAGGACCCCATGCCACCTATTGCCCACCAATGTCCTAAGGTCCCACAAAAATTAGTACTGCCACTAGGAGGGAGGGGGGAGGGGGGAGGGGGGGAGGGGGAGGGATTGCGGCTTTAAACAGTCTAAAAACGGTGTGTCATTGTGATTACAAAAATGAGCAACCACTTCCCCATATCAACCTCAGCTTTCTAATTTATATCACTCCGAAATTATTTTCTAACCAAGGTGTTTGCAAGTGAAAGATAATGCACCGAAAGCAGGGTCTCGATCAACATTTTTAAACATAAGCCGATGAGAACTTGCAAGTGTACCAAAGGCAGAACCAAGTCTAAAAAAGCCAATGCAAAATTGAATAGCACAACTGGAAATAAAAATAAGGCTTGTTATATATTCCTCGCTGCTGTGCATGCTGGCGGCCGCCCAGCGTTGAGCGTGCACGTGGCATGCGCGTTTAGTTGCTAGGGTGCAAGGGGTGACACGCGCGCGGTTAAGGGGCGTGACTCTGACGTCACAGCGTTAGGCCACGCTGTGATTGGTTTGAGGCATGGCAGCAGCACGAAAATACTATTTTATTGTATTTTCCCTGCTCTGCTGCACCCCCGCTCACGGCCGTGCGGGTGCTCGTCCCAAGTATACAAACGTCAGGCTAACACAGCCAATTATAATTCTTGGGCGCGCACATGGTAGTGCACGCGCGTGCACTATATTACACGCCAAACACACCCAATTATAATTGATGCGCGCGCACTATATTACACGCCTAAGTCTTCACCCTCCAGGCAAAGGTCCACCATAGAGCTCCTATTGTAGGAATAAGATGCAGAATAGGTTGGCCAAATGTCTCATCTGCCGTCAAATTCTTTATTTCTTTGTTATTGTAAAAGTGCAACTTCTCTTACCATCGTATAATATACCTACATACAGAAAAAAGCAATAATATGTGCTCATTCAACGCAGCAATCTCCCCAATTTTACAGGTTTAAAAAAAGTATGTAGACAATTTGAATAGGAAGATGCTCCTGCTCTGAACCGCTCCCCGGATCCTCTGGTTCCAGGTACCATTTACCGTTGTATTTGTCCCCTTTAAGGAAATCAAAATGGCTACCAAGTTAGCCCTTACTTCCGTGGGCCAACAGGAAGCTGCAATGTCATTGTCGCATGACATGGCAACTTCCTATTGGAAGACCCTGGCAGCCATCTTGATTTTTTTCTTCACTTCACCTGCAAAATACAAAAACGTAGCTTTCTCAGGACACTGTGAAAGAAGAGAAGAAACGAATAGAACTTTCAAGACTTTTACTTGCAATATCATATAATCTTCACCCAAAGAACATATATATATATATATATATATTTGTAATAGCCAAGTCAAACTAATTCAACTACATTTTAATGTGGCAAGTTTTTATTGGAATCCCCCACTCTCCAAAAAATGAATATTTGTGATGCGCATCGCAGGTGGCTGTGGCATATATATTCCATGCATGCCGGGCCAGAATTAGGCTGCATGCCTTTTATTGCACGGAAACAGGATGTGAGTGAGGTTGTGCCAAAACGAGAGTAACTCCACATGGTGGCATGAAGCTTGGAATGAAAGTGCACTGATCATACATGTTGCAGATCAGCACGCTTCAAGCAGCAATCCTTTGTGCTATTTTCTTTTCATGTCGTTAGAACTAACTGTAAGGTTTCTTTGTGTACAGGATTCAATCGTTCCTATACTGGGAAAATGTGTTAATGTTATAGATCAGGGATGGGCCAACTCCAGTCCTCAAGGACCACCAACAGATCAGGTGTTAGGAATATCCCTGCTTCAGCACAGGTCATAATAACTGAGCCAATGATTGACCCACCTGTGCTGAAGCAGGGATATTTTTAAAAACTGACCTGTTGGTTGGATTGGAGTTGTCCACCCCTGTTATAGACAGGGTTGCCACCACTCCGGGTTTGACCCAGAGACTATGGGTTTTGGCCACGTAACTCTGAGCTACGGGTTTACGTTGTAATCCTCCGGGTGGCGGCGTCTCCCAGCATCCTCGGCGTCCTCCCACATCTTCCCCTTGAACTCCTGTCAATATGGCCACGCAGCATCAAATGGCTCCGCTTTGCCATGTCAATGGGAACACCATGCGGCGTCACAGCGTAAAGGGACGCCCGTTGCCATGACAATGACACGCTACGTGATGTCATGTGGCACCACATTGCCATGACAACATACCGTGACGCCTCGGCGCCATAAGGCATCTTGTTGTCATGGCAACTTGACGCTGCACGACGGCACGCAGTGTTCCATTGTCATGGCAACGCGGTGCCATTTGACGCCACCGGCCATATTGACGGGTTGCAGGGGGAAATGCCGGGAGGATGTCTGAAGGATGCCAGGAGACGAAGGTAAGTGCTAAATGTAAAAATGTTGTCTCCAGGTTAGCCTTCAGTAGAAGGTGGCAACCCTGGTTACAGATAGAAAAGCTTTATTTACCAGTACCAAATGTGGCTACGGCCATTTAAATGAACGGGGTCCAAGTTCTTGGGGTATCAGTGAGCCGGCAGGGGGTGTTTCCACTTGTTTAGCATCTGTCACTGCAGTTTTCAGCATGTGGGGGTTTGCTTATTGATGCTTAGATACGAGCTCCTCAAGCCCAGCGCTCACTGGCGGTTTCCTAAACATTTATCTTCCCCTGCATTGTCTCACATCTATTTCTTTCCATTTCCGTCCGTTAAAGGTCAGGACATGCGCAGGGGTCAAGATACTAACATTAGAGTTAAACTCATACAGGCTTCTGGAGGAAATCGCTGCTACAGCACCATATACCGGCCATTTCTCCTTGGTATTTTAAATAACAAAGAAGTAGAAACTGGGTTTGTGCTAGCTCAGTAGCCGGAAGATCTACATTATCGTGGAATCTCCATACACCGCAGCCTCTCTGCGACACAGTTAATAGGGGGTTTCTCTTCCGAGTTTATGAAACATAATGAAGAACATGAAAGCACTCTGCTGTCTACAACCACCTTCATCATTTTAGGACTGGTTGGTTTAATCATTTAACTCTTCCTTCCAAAGGGCTCAGCAATGCTAAATAAAATGGATCATCAAATACATGAACTAAAAGCTAAGTGTACAGCAAAAGCTACTTGTACACTTCAACCATTGGCGACAGTGGGTTAAATCAATCTTCCTGATTAATGACATTCAGGGAGGGAGGACATGCAGTACATCCTGCTGTGGACCACTTCCTCTTCTGTACAGGCAGGAGAGACATTTAAATATTTATTGTGGTCAACTTTAACGAACATGAAACCTCCACACATTGACCTGGGAGCAACTGTGGTACGAGCTACCTCCGAGTAACTGCTATTATTTCTTCAGAGTCACATACTTATGTAAAAGGTGCAGCCCCGCGGGCGCCAGTCACCAGAAGGAACCAATGGGAAGACAGGTTTAAAACTTATGATTCAAAAAGTTGTAGATCCGCAAGCACAGTGTAGAAACCACATATGCTGTTCCAATCCCCACTCTCACCTCAGACATATGCCGAAATGGCACCACGCTCAGTGATCATCATCAGGTCCACGAGTGTGTCGGAAAAAGGCAAATCCCCCCCCCCCCCCCAGCTCTCCTACCGCCGCGTAGGTTCTCTGACAGGAAGCATTATTACTAATTCCTAGTGAAATTCTCCACAGCCCGTCCCTTTCACAGTATAACTCAGTAATAAAGGAGGGAGAGGGTGTGGCTGATGAAGGACCCTGAGAGGTTCAAAAGCTTGTAACCTACAGTATCACTTATGAGCGTGGATAGGAGGTGGGTGCGTGGATAGGAGGTGGGTGCATTAAAATAGCTTAAGCAACTTCCAACTCCCAGTTTACACTGTTTAGAGACATTTCCAAAACCGCTATATTAATCTTCAAGGTTTAACCCATGAATCATCTCAGTGCTATTAGTTGTCTTTAGTCTGTGTAGGGTTTTCCTTTCAAAAGGAGCATTGTATTTCAGAAAAGGGGGTATTGGTAAAGAATTACAATACGGTCCTCCATTCCAACTGCTTACAATTACTCCCGTTGCCTTTTTACACACCCCTCTGGCAGCTAAAAGGTTAAGTCATGAAAGCTCAATTTCTAACAGCACACCAATTATTACAGTGAATACAATTGTTGTCTATGGACTTGTAGTTAACTGAAGCAAGAGTGCAGTGGTGAAAGCTATACATGTTTAAAAAAACAAAAAACAAAACCAGGACATTTCTCGGTATGCCCTCAACTTTAATTTTCACATCAATATTTCTCTACTACACGAATATATAATATACCAAGGGCTCCACCTGGGAAGGAAGAACCATAGAGGGATTTGAAAAACATAGCTATCAAGGCTCAGTTATAGAAGGTATTAGATGGTTCAGTAAATATTGCTTAACATTCCTAATTGTAAAAAAAATTGATGTGATCAAAAGAAAAAAAAGGGGATGTAAGGGCAATTTCCATAAAAATAAATATATGCGCAAATCATGAACACACACACACACACACACACACACACACACACACACACACACACACACACACACACACACACACACACACACACACACACACACACACACACACACCAACTAATGGACAAAGTGTAGGGGCCACCCAAATTATGCTGGAGAATAAAACCCCACTGTGTTCTAAAGGTAAGAGTAGTCCCCCAACGGAATCCAGCACTGTTTTTGGTAATGCAGCTGAAACTAAATCTCGATAAATATTGTTCCTGGGCCACAACGTACTTTTTTTTACAATTTTATTACTGCCATGAGCAGGAAGGGAAAGAAAATAAAGATGTTCTGGATGGATAGCTAATGGACAAGGGCCAGCCTAAACAAGGAGTGGAACACAGAGGGGCCCACTTGGCATTAAATTACCTTCCACACAGATCCAAGGCGCTTGCAAACAAACCAAACTCACTCATTCTCCCTATTGTGTTAGCCAGTACTTTCAAATGGCTGGTTGATGGAACAACACCTAAAACGGTTTGTTCTGTACCGATACTCTTGCTTAGTAGCATGGGATTCTGGGAATCAGTTCTGCACCTGACCAGTGATGGCAGTATGATGGTACTAGGTGGTGCCGAGTACCCCCATTGTATTTGTACCCCAGCACCCTTTTTGCATTGATTGTAAGGGCTCTTTTCCTTTATGAAAAAATGGAGCCCAAAGAGCTTTGCTTTCCTCTTCTCAGAATTTACATCTCAGGAAATTACACCATGCCATGACTTTGCTTACATTGCACTTAACCAATACAACTGCTATGCTAAATATAAACGGTACTGCTAAGGCCCGGGCCATAGAGGGGTGAGGAGTTCCGAGCCGCGCTGACGCTGAGGCTCGCCTGCTGAAATCTGCGCGATTTCATGCCCGTGCAGGCGAGCCAGCGGGCGCGATCGGAGGCGGGGTGAGACTGGGGCAGTGACGTTGCTGGGCCAATCGCCCGCGACGCACTGATGTCGACGTCACGGCGCTGTGACGTTGACGCAGCTCCGCGCTGATTGGATGTTTTCAGCCGACAGCGCGCTGAAAAACAGCTTGGCGCTCGTCTGAAAACTCCAGCGCCTCAGCTCGCCTGCGGACGCTCACGTGAGCCCCCTCTAAAGGCATCCTCATTGAGGATGCAGGGGCTCAGTGCGGAGCGTCCGCACGGCTCAGCACGGCCTGTCCTTCTATGGACTCGGCCTAAGGGTAGTAGTAAGCAGATCAGCTTCCCTCAATGTTGGAGCGCTCTGGGCTCTATCAATGAGCGTATTTTGGCGCAAAGTTGTTATTTTGTTGCAACTCTCACTGAAATATCCCTGTGCCAGGCAGCGCCTGTGTATTAAGCATAGTTGCGCAATTTGGGGGCAGGCCTACGATGAGTTGAGGGATTTATGGAGCAAGTAGGAGGAGTTACATTTGCATAACGCCGCAGTTCTATGTTAGGAAATGTGCGGATTGAATTACTTTTCTTGACCGTTCTCTGCATCACTTTTCTTGATGTAGCCAGGTCCCCTACCTCCTTGTCCTCGGCAAGTGGGGGAGGCAGGGAAGGGGTTATCCAACTGCGCTTGGATCCCTCCCAGGTGGAGGCGCTGTCATCATATAGACCACGACCACCCCAGGCTCCCTGCAGCGGAGGATCAGGCCTCCTGTGAGCCACTCGGGTATCGCACCACAGGTAGCTGCCTAGACACGGGGGAAAGGGGCTACACTATTAAAAGGCGTCAATCTATTTGAAGGGGGCACCGTTTCACACAGGAAAATATGCTTTTTTTTACGCAACTGTGTCAGCACGATCGTACCCCTTAGAGCTGCAGACCAAGCAATATCCTACATGTTTTTTTTTTAAATAAATAAGTTCTGTACTATGAGAAAATACATGTACTGTAGCTTTTTTTTTTTTTATAAACAACTCTGAATTACATTTTTAATGTATTATAATGTAACAAGCATTTTTTGTTTCTAGGGCAACCATTTACAAAGTCACAGATACTGAGTCAACACTCTTCTGCAGCCCAAGACATACTTGAAAACGAGAGGAAACTCTTAAAGTAATGTAATGTACCTTCCCGGTAAAACATTTTATAAATAAAAATGTAGTGAACCCCCCGAGCCGAATATTCGCCGATCGATCACAGGAGAACGGATCGATCGTCAACTTAGCTAATTACTTATCATTGTGTGGATTGTATTGATGCACATATTAAAGAGGGGAAACGGCAGCTTGGACTGCTGCTTTAATACCTTCTGTATATTGGAATGGTGCCGCAAGTATTAAACTGGGGCTGTCACTAAAAAATTGGAGCTGGTTTTCTTCAATAGGAATCCAAAGATTTTCTTTGCGGTAGGGACCACATATGCTCAAGAATCACATGCTTCATCCCTCCTTGACAGCTCTCTCCTTGTTAGAGAAAATGAGCAGCATAGGAAAAGGAGTGTACTTTTCCTATGTATGCAGCGAAGTACATCTCAATACATAGTAATAAGAAGCAGGGCAGTCGACAGGGGGGGACAGCCAGGATAGGTGTCCCGGGCCCGGTGTCTGCGAGGCATGTACATCTCAATACACAATGACAAGAAGGGGCTACAAAAATACTCCTGAAATCCCAGATTACCCTGGCTATCAATTACTCAACTTTGACCCTTAAACATGTTGCTGCCTTTGAACTAATATGGTCCTAGAAAGGATTGATTTAAATGTGTATTATTTGTCATCAAGCATCTTTTTTTCATACCGGTCGTTATCATAAATACAGGTTTTACTGGTCCAAATATAAAAGGTTAAGACGGTACTGCATTTCTAGAGTGTAAAATGGGGCTAAGTCGGTGTATTAATGAGGCTATAGAGCGTGATTATAACAAAACTGCCCTCTTTAATTATGACCCAATGACAAATCTAACACATCTGGAAAGACACAGCACCAAACAAGAAACTGTTCACAAAATGTTACCGATTGTGGCATGATCGCATGGAAACGCCCACTGAAGTCAGAGTTTCCGAGCGCTCGTTCCCCGATCGGCAATATCACCGTTTAATACAACCATCCTAAGAAACCACACAGACCGCATCTACATTGGGTTAAAGCAATACCAATAAAAAAAAATGTTATAAAAAGAAAGGGAGTGCGGTAGAAGAGAGGCAGAGAAACCCGATTACTCCGGCCGCAACTCCAGCAATGAAACGCCCAAAATATGGATACATTAAATGTCAGATTCTGTATGTCGTATGCAGTCGAAATACTTGGCTACAAGATGACATTTTTAGCTCTACTTGGCCATCTTCCCAGTTTTATTTTCAACCTAAACTTTGCTTTACAAGTATTGTTCTACTGGAATTGCTACAGTATGTACACACCCGCGCTGCTCCCGGCATGGCTATTCTTGTGGCCCTCAACAAAGCAAGAGAGAAATATTTATAATGAACACTAAAAATACGAGTATTACAGAAAGTGTCTGATACCACGGAGGATGCCACCATGTTGTTACATCAAAATCCCATGGCCTCTTGGAAACTTTATAGTGAATACCACTGGGGAGGCTTAAAAGTTAAAACATAAACCATTACAAAGTTGCATGGTTAAAGATTGATGCCTGGTCACACTGCAACTCGGATGCAAAACTAGGCTAAAAGTTGGTTCCATTCTGTGTACAAGCAGGATAGTGTCTTTATATTGTACATTACGGGTTAATATGGAGAGAGGTTAGAGTTTATTGGTTCGCGTTTTGGAAAATATTGGCCGTGTGTAATCACTCAGCATTTACTTATGTTGCAGCAAGAATATTTTTAGGAGAGTTTTATACATGAAAAGCTTTTTATTTTAACACACACACAAACAAAATAAGTCAACAGAAGTGCAATTATAAAAGAGACGTGGTGTGGACGGCAAGGGTAGGATTTGTAGGAGGGTCACCTGAAGGTGGTCAGAAGGAACTTGACAGATATTGAAAGCAAGAGTTAAAAACATGTTTTCTGCCCTTGGCTTGCATATAGCAGAACGATTGCTTCTGTCTTTATTTATTCTCAGCTCAGACAATTAGAGAGCTTATTACATTATTTTCAGATGTTCTGCTCCTAGTCAAATGCCAAAGAAAATGACTTTCCACAGCTTTTGCCAGTATCGGATTCACTAAAAATGCATTAGCGTGTATGCTCTGAAGGACTATTATTGTTTGTCTGATTCTAGGAGATGAGGCCATTGAGGAGACAGATTGGGTCACTAAATGATGTTCTATTTTCCGTGTTTGGAGTATAAAGTAGCACAAAATCAACAAGTAAACAAATGCACATACTGCAAAGAGGAGGACATGTCCGGTTTAGGACTGTTTATGCCTTGTGTGTGTATTCCATTTAAAGTGGAGTTAACTATTACTTACCTACTGTATACTCAGATTTCTGATGGATCGTTTCACATTATATTTTTCCTCCCTAAATGTCTGTTGAAATTGCATCTTGAGATCCAAATATCTCCAAAAAAGAGGTCATTGTTTTCTCATCAACAACAAGTATTACATTTTCCGCTAGCAATGATAATAACTTTGCTGTAGATGTAGCGGAGGGTGCTACATTGGCGGCAATACTCGTGATCAATGTTAGCCAGGCAAGCAGGACTGGGGTATAACGTGGCTGCGAGGAAAAGATGCATTGGACAATTGAATAGTTCTATGCCACTACAATGGGTTGAGGGGAATCTCTGTTCACTGGTCCATATGGCTCCTGCCGGTGTGTAGTTTGTATGGGTGATTTGTATGGCCATGTGCGGTCTGCGTGTATATAGGATGATATTTAATGCTGCCATACATTCACATGGTCAATTGTTTTGGCCATAATGGTCTATACACCACCATGGATGAAATATTTCCCAATCCATAAAATGATTGGAAAACCACTCATGGTTTTTCCCTTTTGGGAACCAATTACAGTAGAGCTACTTACCCATAAAAGAGCCCAAACTGCATATCAGGCTGAAGAAGCAGCTTTCTGGGGGAAGGTTTCCACATTTACTGAGAAAAAGAAAGAAGAATTGTGATGAGGTATTGAAGGAAATTGACCAAGACCGTACAAATGTCTGCGAGAGAAATCCCTTAAAGAAGTCATCCAAGCGGGTGGTTGTGTTTGCAATTTTTGTAAACATTGGATTGAAGCAAGGGGTCCACAGAGTTGAACCCCATTAATTTGAACTCCAGAGCCCCCCTGCGTCCAGAGATACTTACCTCCAAATAGGGGGAGCCAGTATCCCTCTGCTTTTTAAAGCTCTTGCGTCATGTGGGCCAATAGGAAGCCGCGCCTGATGACGTCATGGCTTCCTATTGGCCCGCAAGGCCATTGCGTGATCCCTGCATGCCTTGTGGAGCGGCTATAGCACCCCCTATGGAGGAAATTATCTCTGGAAGTAGGGGATCCCGGAGCTGAAATTAACAGGGTTCAGCTCCACAGACCCCCCCCCCCCCTCTTCAATCCTATGTAAAAAAAAATTGCTTGCTTGGATGGCACAGTTACCACATATATGTAGCCAAAATTTTAAGAGCTGTATTGGTCCTGGAGAAATGTAGATAACCTGCAAACCATAGCGTTCTTTGTAGATTAAATGATGGTGTACAGAGCTTTCGGAACCTCATAGGTTTCCTCTTCCAGTGTACTCTTAAAGATAAAATATACACGGTTCTCATATATCTCTCAAGATTTCTTGCGATCCCAACTCGTAAACCTCGATTATCTTACTTTGTGCACCGATTACAGAACGGGGATGCCCAAGGCAAAAGAATTGGGGACTGGTGTAAAAAGGTTTGGGAACCACTGTATTAGCACCATTGCCAAATAAGCCCTGCGGGCGTGTTTCTCCTGTGCAGTCAGATCGAGCTGCAGCTCCGAGCCAGAAATTACATAAAATATTTATTCCGTTCAAAGCTTTTAGTGATTAAGACTTGGTTTTTATTGCAAAAGAATAACCTTTCACCCAGTTTCCAAGCAAAGGAGAAGGAAATGGAAACGAGAATTTCTACTTAAACCCTTCACTGCCAGACAGAAGAGGGCTTCTAAAAACATATAAAAGTCTAATTTCCTAGTGTGGGAGGGGTTTTGGGTCCCTAGAGCTGGGAACATCCCATTTGAGTCCTGCAGATACCCCCCCTCCCCTCAATCCTTATCTTATCCAAATCTTATTTGTAGTATTTGGTAGTAATCACATGACCGTGGGCAGGTCCCCCATGATGTAACTGAACGGGAAGGGTCTTCACGTCTGTTTCAGTGTTCACTGCGTTGTGCCCCTAAAAAAAACAAGCCTATAGCTTGTTGTACCCATTACATCATTGGGCCTCTTGCCTGCTGCTCCCCATGACGTCCAAGGTACATCAAAGGGCAACAAAGTGGTCAAGGCCGCAATCCTCCATGGCCAATTTTTTGATTTTTATACAGAATAAAAATCCAAGATATTTACCTTTTTATGTGCCGGGGTTTCTGGTCCTTTTGGGGAAAACAATATGGCTGCTATCCAAGCCTTACTCCCACAGGCCAAAAAGAAATCACAGTATCATTAGAGCATGATATTGAATAACCCTGGCAGTAATATTTGGTTTTACTTTCAATTTACCAACACATAATCTCATTAACCTGGGGGTCCTCAAGCTAGAAATAGCCAGGTTCAGCTCCGATGGAACTAGCAATTACTATTATTTTTTCTTCCACAAATGGGGGAATTTGTGCTTTAACTATTTCAGCGCTGTCAATCTTCCGGGATCGTCACCCCCAAGAGACCATGTGGTGGCCACTGGCCTCCATCGACATGAACAGAAGTAGGGGGATTTACTTACGTTCCCTTTGCATTCAACAATCCGGTGAACGTGACGTGATATTCCCATAAAAAAAGGAGATATAATGACATAACCCAGACCGTCATAATGCCCCTGGTGTGCCAGCCCTTATAACCTACAGAGAAGGTGATAGGGCACTCAACGGTAGGCATATGTAACCCGATTCTCACTACATTAAGGAGAACCTTCATTATAACCTATTAAATTATGAATCGGTTACTTTAGTTTGATTGTAAGCTCTTCAGGGCAGGGACACCTTACCCTCCATCTTTACTCTTATGCACTTATCCTTAATTGTATTTTTCTTCCCTGTATTACATTATACAGCTAAAACCCTGTGTACATCGACTGGTGCTATATAGACAGAAAATAATGCAATTAGTTTAATTTTGTTTAGGATCAGCAAATGTTAGGCGGTTGTAGGATCAGCAAATGTTGGGAGGGGGGCAAGATTTTAGCACGAGCTGCTTACAGCAGCCCCCAAACATACCCCTATTCTTTGGCTTTTTCTTCTATTGATCCTCCTGTTCGAGAGATACTTACTGGTTTAGTTTCTACTGTTACAGTTTTGATTTAAGAAATCAAAATGGCGGCCATACCAAGTGGTCCAATAGGATGCCGGAATGTAATGGGCTGGGGGGGGGGAGGGTTTGATGTTACGGATTCCTACTGGATGACGGTGGGCGCCATCTTTAAACAACCAGGAAGCAACACAGTCAACTAACCCAGTAAGTATATTGGGGAAGGGAGATGGGATCCCCAGAGCTAAAAATAGCACAATTCAACTCCAAACCAACCCCCTGTTTCAAATACTGGAAAAAATAAACCGTTAGGCAAAAAAAAAAACCAAACAAACAAAAAACAAAATTGCTGGATTAAGAAAAAAAAAGAGAAGAATCAATAGATGAATTTGCTCAGTTTCTTACCCCACTGCACCATTGTTATCAGTTTGATCTGGGTGAGATTGGGGAGTGAGCCGGCTGAGCCAGAAACAGCAGAGAGAGGCTGCATCAGACTAACTAGGGTCTGAGTTATGAGCTATTTTTTTAAAACCTTCAACAAACATTTCCAGGAACTGTGCTGAAAGGCAGCAGCTGTCTGGCTATTCTGTGGAGCAATCCTTATGTCAGAGGTGCAATCCCATGCCAAGTCCACTGAGAACTAGTGCAGGGGTGGGCAACTCCAGTCCTCATGGGCCACCAACAGGTCAGGCTCAAAGTCAAAGACTGAGCCACTGATTGAGCCACCTGTGCTGAAGCATGGATATCTCGAAAACCTGACCTGTTGGTGGCCCTTGAGGACTGGAGTTGCCCACCTCTGAGCTAACCTATGTGATGCTTAACCCCGTGAATGCCAAGGACAACATTGCTTTGCAATGCATTGGCCAACAGGTGCCCTTTTCGGGCCAACACTGCAGCTGGCCGTCAATTGTCCTGCCTTGCAGAACTGGCAGGCATTGCACAGGTTAATTCATTTCATTACAATGACAGCACCGTGGTATTATTCTCCACTACTGTAGTAATGTTTTGCCACCATTTGGCATTGCCAGTTCTACGGTTTCAGAGCCACCTTATGATTGGATTTCCTTCACACCAGTGATTCCCCATACTCTGCCGTTCCCCGCCTTCAGGCACAATCGTAGGTGTTTACCAGGGTCGGTTAGGCATTGGATAACCCCTCTCCCCCCGATCCTAGTGCGGCGGACCACACCGAGGTCTTCATTTTATATTATTCTCACGCCGTTGTTCAAGCAACTCCGTCCCCTTATTCTTTCAGTGAAGCTTAATTAAAATGGTTTTGTTTTTTTAAATTATACTCAGATTCTCCCACTCAGTATTTATGGGGGATTAGTTGCTTAAGCCAGCGGGGGCGGGGTTTAAAGAGGCCCTGCACACTTCCCGAAGGCACTTAAATTAAGTGCCGGGAGAGCTGCAGGGCCTCTGTAAACCTAACTTACCTTGTTTCCGGCGGCTTCTCACACGCGTCACTATGGCAACCGACGCCGGAACAGGGATGAGGGGGGGGGGGGCGTAGGTGAGGGGACCGTCGGCAGTGAAAAAAGTTTGCGCCCCCCTGGCTTAAGCCTCTAGTACACAGGGGCATAGTCAGTGGCAGATTTCCCATTAGACCTGGGCCTAGGGCGGTAACATTTTGGGGCAGCAAAAATGCGCACCTCCATATACATTTGCCGCGCTTTCGGGTCTATCGGGCCTGATGGGAAGTCACTTGCATATGCCGTCCTCCTCCTTGCTGTCTCCTTTCTGCCGTCCTCCTCCTTGCTGTCTCCTTTCTGCCGTCCTCCTCCTTGCTGTCTCCATTCTGCCGCCCTCCTCCTCTTCCCGATTCGCAGCATCAAAAGACGCCGCAGACCTCACCATCGTGGCGTCACACGGCGTCTCGTTACCATGTCAACATGATGCTGCGTGACGTCACTCGGGTGACGTCCGCGGCGTCCTTTGACGCTGGGAATCAGGAGGAGGGCGGCAGAGAGGAGGGGGCTGGCATATTTAGGTGCCTCGGGGTGGTGGATTTCGAAATCAGCTGCTGGGCCCCATTCACACTCAGTCTCCTACTAGTCCTACCCTTATAATCACACATAACTCTGTAGGTCTCTCCCTTCACTCAGTCCTTCTGCATTTATTTTTCCCATCTTCTCCTCATTTAGGAGATACTTGTCCAACAGAGCCTCTCCCCCCCACCCATATATGCTGTTTTCCCCTGGTGAACCTACCCTCTACCAAAAGTGCATCAATATAGGTTGAGCGGGTGATCCCTGTTCACCGTTCAATTCATTTCACTCCAGGAGAAGGGGGAAAAAAGGGTTAAAACGTGCCTCCGCAGGTCCGAACAAGGGAGAGTCAACACTGAAGTTGGAATTCTGGCAGGCGAGCGATGGAATGACACGATTTTCGCTGGTCACAGAAACCGAAGGCTCTGTTCTGGTATGCCACGATTTCTTTATTGTGCTGTAGGAATGATCCGGTTTCACGTGTTCAGGCACCAATTGTTCCTTACGTGTATGGGAAAGTACTCGAGTGCTACCAACTTGGCCGGTAATGCTACTGATTTAATGCGTTGGGAACACGTCAATGTGTTCCGCCCTTTACCAGCCCATTAACTGATGGTATTCTAAGAGGTGCCAAACCGTAAGGAACCTTTAGGCCCACTGACATGCAAAGTCATGGAGTGGATTATGGCTCAGAATAGTTTAGTACAGGTAGGACCAACTCCAGTCCTCAAGGGCCACCAACAGGTCAGGTTTTTCAGGATATCCCTGCTTCAGCACAGGTTGCTCAATCAGTGGCTGTCAAAAGGCTGAACCATGGACGGAGCCACCTGTGCTGAAGCAGGGATATCCTGAAAAACTGACCTGTTGGTGGCCCTTGAAAAAAGGAGTTGTCTACTCCTGGCTTAATAGATGGAGCCCAAAGTAAGATAGACTGTGGCTGTGGAATAATTCGTTAGACTTACTACACAAAAGAGAAGGGAGCAAATAAAGGGGGTTTCTGCACACACAAAAAAAGGTTTTGTGGCATGATCATAGGATGTTGTACTTATGGGTTAATGTATAAATAATTTCAGGAAGTGTACCTGTTCCGGTGAGGAGAGGCATTTCAGCGGGCACCACGAAGCAGTGGTGCCCGCTGAATTGCCTCTCCTCACCGGAACAGGTACACTTCCTCTACTTGTTATATCAGCCTGGAGCACACAGAACCGGCGTTCATATATATGTGAGTGCAATTGCTGCCCCATGAGAGCTGCCCCAGGCACATAGGTTTATTCAGTTCAGACAGACTGGAGAGGTCAAGGGGGGGTTTAAAGACTCCCCCCTCACAACTCTGCATATCTCTGCCATACCTGGTGCCATCTAGGGGTTTTATGCATACAGCCTCAAGCATGCATTATCACACCAAGTGATCCGGTTCAAATGCAGCTAGATATACTCATTTTTTATCATTGTGGGTTAATACAAAGCTCTGCAGCACCGGGTGATTGGGGTCCTCTACCCCATATTTTTGTTATCAATAATTTCAGAATAATCATTAGAGCTACAGGTGCGCCGACGATTATTCTAAAACTTGCCTTGGAAAATCTGGGGCTATCACCAACAAGATCCAGGTCCATGCTGGGTACATGCTGCAACATTTCAGTGACATTTCTGCAGAGACTAATGGCCCATCGGATTAACACAGCAGGGGTCCCTGGCAGTGCCATTCAGTTTGAATGGGAGTGCTAGGGACCCCCGCTGTTAATCCGATGGGCCATTAGTCTGTCTGCAGAAATGTCACTGAAATGTTGCAGCATGTACCCAGCATGTACTCAGCATGTACCTGGGTCTTGTTGGTGAGTGCCCCAGATTTGTTTAGAATACTCGTCGGCTTTACAGTGGAGCTGCTGTCCGGAAAAGCAGAGGTGGTGGCTGGAAGGAGTCCTATTTAGGCTCGTCAACTGAATACAGATCTTATGGAAATCCTTTTAGGAAGTGTGGGATGGAACTGATTTAGATATACTTTGCATAAGTGGAAAAACAGAACCATTAGCATATCATCCCAGGGTACCTCAGGTGTGCTCCTTTTTCAGCACAGGCATCACTCCCCAAGTTATTTGGCGGGAAGTTTGAGCGTATAAATATACAACTGGAGACACTACTAAATTAAAGCCATCCTCCACAGAGCATTGTGCGCATTGGCGGATTTCCCCGTTAGGCCCGGCCATAGGGTGGCAAATATACATTTGCCACGCTCTCGGGCCTATCAGGCCTGATGGGGAGGCACTTACATGTGTCGGTTGCCTCCTTGCTGCCGCTCTCCTTCTCCTCCGCAGCGTCAAATGATGCAGCAGCGCAGGTCACCAAAGTGACGTCACACGCCATCTTGTTGCCAAGGAGGCGGCCGCAACATATAAGTGCCTAGGGGCGGCGGATTTGAAAATTGCGAGTCCCTCTGGCAGCAAAAGTGTTAACATTTGCACTTAAAACACAGATTGAGACAGACCCGGGGAACATTACATGTGAGAGACATGTGGATGCCTGCAAGGGTTTTTACGTTTAGTTTTTTTTTTTTTTGGATACACTTTTTTTTGCGGTTTCACTACTTGCATTTAGTTTCTTCAGTGCCAAAGCCTCCAGCAATCGTTAATCCCCGAGAATCCCCAATTCTAAATGCGCCTGTCTATGAATTTATAAAGAAATTCCTGATTATAACTCAGCTTATCACTACCACATTCTTATATCATTAGGATACATATATTAACAGAGTTGCCCCAAGGAGGATCAGAAAGATTCCCTCTGTTATTAGCACTCAATGCTGGGTATAAGTAGGCGGACTATAGTGGTCCAACAGGTAATTACTGTTATTGGGTCTATTGACCCATTAAATACCGGGAAGATCAAAAAACAAAAAAGTTTTATTAAATTCAAATATTGGCTAAAAACACATATAAACATTCATCCATTAAAAAGAACTCCATAATGGAGTGGCTGTGTATGCAACCATCAAAGTTAGGTGTAACTTTCTATCGTAAATTCTGGCTGCTCTCACTAAGCATCCATTTCATAAGTATAGTACTGTTCAGGTCAGGTCATCAATTACCACTACACGAGATACACCTAAAAACCTACCATAGATTGTGGTCTGAGCATATGAAATCATGAGTACTAGTATGATGATGGACTAAATCAGTCCTTACTTGAAGTGAAAGTGTACACCAAAATTTCCTATCTGCTAATGCCAATACATACTTGCTGACCTGAACAGTACTATACTTATGAAATGGATGCTTAGTGAGAGCAGCCAGAATTTACGATAGAAAGTTACACCTAACTTTGATGGTTGCATACACAGCCACTCCATTATGGAGTTCTTTTTAATGGATGAATGTATATATGTGTTTTTAGCCAATATTTGAATTTAATAAAACCTTTTTGTTTTTTGATCTTCCCGGTATTTAATGGGTCAATAGACCCAATAACAGTAATTACCTGTTGGACACTATAGTCCACCTACTTATACCCAGCATTGAGTGCTAATAACAGAGGGAATCTTTCTGATCCTCCTTGGATCAACTCTGTTAATATAAGTCCTTCTTCCCTCCAAGCACCTGCTTAAATTGACCTTTATTTTGTTTATACATATGTAACGGTATTTCTGGCCCGGCCTGACCCACCCAATCTCACATTGGCCCCTGTGGTCTAACCGGACCCCATTACAGTGTGAATATGCCTGATGGTGCACCTGCTGGCTACAGGACTCCTGAGTCTCCCGCATGATGGTGTGTGGGGAGGACCCGTCAGACAGGCAGCTGAGGTAGTGTGCTGAGTCTCACCTAGTTCCAGTGCAGCGCCTCCACCTCACCAGGGTCCCTGCGTCCGCAAGGGGATGATCCTGGCGAGGAACTCCTCCGTGGTGCTCCTCTCTGTACACTCATTCCAGATAGATACACGAGAGGGTTTCTGGCTGAACTCATCTTTATTGACACGGCAGGGCAACTGCCCTCCACAAGGAGTATCTTCAGCCACTCATCTCGCCAGTGCTCCCTTTAGTTAGGTATGTCACCTAGATCAGGGATTCACTTATTCCCGCAGGAATCACTGTCCTGTGCCAGGTCCCTGGACACAGCCTCCCATGGAGTTACTATAACATAACTGACACTCTGATAGAACTGGAACTCCTTCCTCAGCTCTGACAAGAGCTGGAACTCCTTTCTCAGCAGAACAACTAACCACTAACTTTAGAACACAGTGCTGTGCCTTATGTAAGCTTCTGAGGCTGACACATCTCTGACATCACTAACCATGGAGTCAGAGCATGTGACCAGTCCCAGCCATACACAGAGCACCCCACCAGGGTGTGAGGGGAAACCTCCATAATTACTGCTGGCATGCCCACACTTACCAGGCCTTACTGCCAACAGGAGAGATGACTGTAGGCATTTTACATGACCGCTACATTCTCCCCCTGGTGAATCCCATCGTCCTCGCTGGGACCTAAATTTGCATACCTCTTTCCAGGAAGCACTGCAACACAAAACATAATTAACATCACACAAATTTCCTCATAATACAGTACACATGAATACAGTCATCCGCCAAGCCCGCCCCGACCAGCAGCCACGAACCCGCGTAATGTCTCAGTACCCCCTTAATAATAGTGATCTGGGTCAGGTTTCCTCACTTCCCGGTTACCCATATCCAGGACCGTAACATAATAATGCCTAGGTGATCCTCTCTCTGGCACATAGGTCACCCTATGTTTGTGAACATTTCTCCCTATGCTCCACACTCGCATCAGGGTGTCTATCCTTTCTTCCGCCTTCTTACCTACAATGTCGCTCCCCCTATTGGCTAAATACAGCTCTATAGTTTCTTGGAGCCACGTTTCCCTATTGTCCTCAATTTCATCCATCAGGGGCTCCGGAACATAGGGATACTCCAACCCATGGGATTTTTTATATTTGGCTATTATAGCCCTCTCTGCCCTACTGACCCTGGTCAGATCAGCATTACCTGCCCTCCCAGGTAACACCCATGATAGGGGCTCATCAGAATCTACTGGATCTGACAGTGTGTCAGGACCCATGGGCGCTATGTCTCTACACTCCAGCTGGAACCACCTCTTCTGTAGTTCCCTGTCCCTCTGCTCGGGTGTAAACTCTCCCTCTTTCCACCAGAAATCTACCACGTCCTCCCGCCGGATGAGGAACCGAGTATGGTCCATCCATGCGGAGTACCCCTCAAATAGTGGAGCCCACCACCGGGTCTCCTTAAAGGGATTAGGCCCTGGTTCCCGGTCGTCATCAAATGAAAATACCCCTGACGACCTTGTGGATCGCGAGTTGAACCACCTCGAGGACCCCGGAGCCTTTACTGCCGGTTGGGGTGCTGTATCCGCCACCCTCAATTCTCCCCCTCCCCGTGAATCACCTTCCGTAGCTCCACTGAGCTGTCTCTCCCCAGTCCGTCTTTCCTCCCCCCCCAAAGGTATGTCCACAGGTTCCAAGCTGGGCGGTGAACCCGGTGACCGTGTGATAGGGGTAGGGGCATTAGCTAGGGCATGGGGTTGGGTATAGGGGCATGGGACGGGACCCCACGGGGTTACGACGCGCTCCTGGCTGTCCGTAGACTGGTCCAAGGATGATGTCTCACCCTCCTCAGTCCTGAGATCGTCTCTCCGATTTCTGGGCAATACGAGCGGTCGGGGACCTTCCCCCAATCGCCGAAGCGTCGCTGCTTTCCCTTCCTGGGTTCCGCCGTCGCCACCGGAAGTGACGTCCTCCCCGGAACCGGAAGCGTCGCCATCTCGCGTTGGACCCCCATGCGGGATCTCTTCTTCCATGACGACATCCGGTTGCTCCGCCGTCGCCACCGGAAGTGATGCCGTCCCTCCACGTGCGCGTTGGGCCTGGCGCGGCCCTTCCAGCGCTTCGCCGTCTGTTGTGACCAGGAAAGAGATAGGGCTTTTTGGCTTACCCGTCCGCAGGGGTGTAGGCGTCTCTCTCCCATCCCCGCCAGGTCCTGGGATGGCGGGACTCCGTCGGTCGGATCGCCGATCTGCGGGGGACGTCCGGTCACTCACCCCACGGGGCGTCGTTCTCCCCGTCTGTCTTTTCCGCTCCGTTCTTGCTACCGCCAGCTCACGGAGGTCCTCATCAGAGTAGTCCCCTCGCCCCGACCTAGGGGTCTCGGGGCGGGGTGAAAGTCTCTTTGCCCCTGTCGCGGGGTTTAATCCAGCCGCCTCAATGGTTAGTGACCCAGCCGACTTGACCGGCTCCAGTCCCCTGTCTCCGGGACTCACGCGGTTGATCCACAGCGCGCCCGGGGACTCAGCAGAGCGCCGTGTCACATCCACCGGGGGGTCAGCAGGCTGTATTGGGACGAACGTGGGCATAGGCCACAGATACAAAGTCCCGCAATGAGGGCAACGTGCCATCGTATTCACAGTACCTCCGGGCAGCCCGCATTGTAGGCAGAGCCCGACTACCGTCTCTGTATTGGTCACCCTCACCACCAGCACCCCGCCGGGCACTGAGTAGGGCTGGGTGGAGACCATAGTGCCCACAGTGGAGGAGCAGGCCATTCTTTGTACAGGAGTCACTTCCTGTACAGGTCTCTCCTTCTCTGTGGTTCCTCGCAACTGAATGGTGGAAGTTGCTGGATCCGCCACTCCCTGCTTCGGCTCCCCCCTTCTCTGACAGAGTTGGAACCCGCCCCCAGGGGTTGCAATAATGGGCGGGTCCCACAGGGGAATATCATGCCCCTTAATTAAGGCCGCACCTCTCTCAGTCCTGGTGGGCGCGGTCTGCGTTTTCGCGCCAGTCTCCTCCCCAGAGCTGGAGTCCTTTCCCGCGGCTAGTTCCCGCCTTCTCCTTGCAGCAGCTTTTTGCACAAGGTACCTTTGTTTGCAAATCACCTCCACGGCCGGAACTACTTTTTGTAGTGGCGCCGTCTGGATATCAGTCCCTAGGCCCAGTGGGTGCATTCCCACAGGCCATAATTGAAAGTCACTCCCCCTGGTAGAAATCAGGGGAGGGTCCCATAGACTCAACGGTTGACTCAGCACAGGGGCTGAATTAGTCACTGTCCATCCCGGCGCAGCCATAGCTTTCGCGCCATGCCCCCCATCAGGGCGGGGCCCTGCTGTTCGCGCCATTCCCGGCCAGCTCTGTGCAAGTCCTGCAGCAGCCATTTTTTCTGCGCCTGGCCCATGCGGTTTCCCTAGCAAGCGGGAACCGCCATTTTGGGTGGTTTTGGCGCCCAAAAAGTCCATTCGTTCGCTCTCCTCACGGGGTTCTCCCCCAATTATTGCAATGTCCTCACATTCTTCAAAGGTGGCCCCTCGCTGTCCCATACAGGATAAAAACGGGGCAGCCATAGCCTTCGCTCCGCTCCAGAGCAGCCTCGTTAAGGACAATTCAGCGACAGTCTGCTCTTCAGTGGGTTGCACTCCACGGGTGCCCTCCCCATCAGCCTCTGTCCGCCATTTTACGTTCTCCGCGCCACGCGGATCCTCCACTCTCTCATAATAGTTGTCGTACATGAGGCTCCACTCTGCGGGGCAGCCACCACACCGGTACAATAAAGATTAGCTCAGATGCACCACCACATGTGTACCTTATCTAGGTGTGACTCAGTGTTGCACTACCTCAGGCTAGGCTCACTCTCTCAGTGTCTGCTGTGACTCCTTCCTCCCAGTCTGTGCTCCCTACGGTGAGTGTCTGGAATGGCTAGGTACTCTGGCTGGCTCTGCCATGCAGTACTTGGGGCGTCTACCTGTCTTGGTCAGCCTAGCGCAGACCCTCTCCAGGACTCCTGACCAAGTTAACAGGCTGTCCCTTCTGGCATCCTACCAACTAGCACTGCCTCAAGGTGACTCGGTCAGCTATAGCCCGCTCCAGACCCCTCACTCCCTTCAGGCCCCTAGGTTGTCCCTGCGAACTGACAATATCCCGTCAGCCCCCTGACCACCCCTAGGTCCGTCCGTACGCAGCACAAAGTGGCAGCAGACACTCTCCCTGTTTCCCAGTGACCTAGCTAAAAGCCTGTCCTGTTGACGGATCTGATCTCAGCAGCGCCTCCAAATGTAACGGTATTTCTGGCCCGGCCTGACCCACCCAATCTCACATTGGCCCCTGTGGTCTAACCGGACCCCATTACAGTGTGAATATGCCTGATGGTGCACCTGCTGGCTACAGGACTCCTGAGTCTCCCGCATGATGGTGTGTGGGGAGGACCCGTCAGACAGGCAGCTGAGGTAGTGTGCTGAGTCTCACCTAGTTCCAGTGCAGCGCCTCCACCTCACCAGGGTCCCTGCGTCCGCAAGGGGATGATCCTGGCGAGGAACTCCTCCGTGGTGCTCCTCTCTGTACACTCATTCCAGATAGATACACGAGAGGGTTTCTGGCTGAACTCATCTTTATTGACACGGCAGGGCAACTGCCCTCCACAAGGAGTATCTTCAGCCACTCATCTCGCCAGTGCTCCCTTTAGTTAGGTATGTCACCTAGATCAGGGATTCACTTATTCCCGCAGGAATCACTGTCCTGTGCCAGGTCCCTGGACACAGCCTCCCATGGAGTTACTATAACATAACTGACACTCTGATAGAACTGGAACTCCTTCCTCAGCTCTGACAAGAGCTGGAACTCCTTTCTCAGCAGAACAACTAACCACTAACTTTAGAACACAGTGCTGTGCCTTATGTAAGCTTCTGAGGCTGACACATCTCTGACATCACTAACCATGGAGTCAGAGCATGTGACCAGTCCCAGCCATACACAGAGCACCCCACCAGGGTGTGAGGGGAAACCTCCATAATTACTGCTGGCATGCCCACACTTACCAGGCCTTACTGCCAACAGGAGAGATGACTGTAGGCATTTTACATGACCGCTACACATACTTATGGGATGAGCGGTTACATCTTCTTTATATCATTAGGATACATTCAGCATGATACATTAAACCGACAATCCCACTTAGCAACACCTTTAAACAACAAGTTAGAAATGTAATAGTTTTGACCCCTTAGAAGGATTCCTTAAATCCACAGATTTGTACCCTATGACAAAAAATATATACTATAATAATAATAATAATAATAATAATAGCATGTTCTTGTATAGCGCTGCTATTTTTACGTAGCACTTTACAGAGACATTTTGCAGGCACAGGTCCCTGTCCCGTAGAGCTTACAATCTATGTTTCTGGTGCCTGAGGCACAGGGAGATAAAGTGACTTGCCCAAGGTCACAAGGAGCCGACACCGGGAATTGAACCAGGCTCCCCTGCAGCAATCTCAGTGTCAGTGAATGTCTTTACTCAATGAGCCGCTCCTTCTCCCTTATATATACGGTTTACAAGGGCTCCACAAATTTATTAGCATAGAGATCTGTTGTCCCACCACTTGTTTGCTTGAAGGCAGGGGCCGTTCCCCTGGCATGTATATTTTACTTTCTAAAGACCCCTTCACAATACTGTACAATAGGGTGGTCTGTTTTTACCTTTACGTTGTCCCTGCTCCCTGATTTTTAAACTGCGTATTTTATTCCTAACAAGAGAGCCAAAGGCCTACAATATTATAGCCAAGCCCCTCTCCCTAGCATTACTAAACATCAAAGAACTTTACCCAAGAAGATAAGACATTGTTTTCCGATAAGTCTGTAAGGGACACCACTCTGTGTTGCCTGGTGGAGGCTTTGCCGTGTGAACAATCCACTGCAGGCTGTGGGGCCTTTTAAAATAAAAATGCTAAAATCCCATCAAAACCAGCTATGGAAAAAAAATGAAGCTTGGAAATCTGCTTGAAAGGATTTCACGTGACTGAGAAAATAAGTCATATTGAGGGGGGAGGGGGGGAGACTGCTCTACAATAAGTCATAATCAATCAACCACGTTTAACCCATTTAAAACTCATTACTGACCTTAGTTCAATTAGGTGCTTTGCCCCATTAACCAGCCCCTAATTAAAGCTGTATGTAGTGTACAGGCTGAAGAATGTGTTGTTGAACACTTAGGAGCAGGGGTGGCCAACTCCAATCCTCAAGGGCCACCAACAGGTCAGGTTTTAAAAACATCCCTGCTTCAGCACAGGTGGCTCAAACAGTGGCTCAGTCAGAATGACTGTTGCTGACGAGCCACCTGTGCTGAAGCAGCGATATCCTCATACCTGGCCCATTGATGGCCTGGACTAGAGTTGTTTAGGAGTATAATTTATGACCCTTAATTGAAATATCTATTCAAAACAGATGTCCAGTTATAAACAAACATTACAAAGATAAGCAAGGTGTCACATGCTAAAGTGCTTTCAGCTTATTGTAAACCCAGACAAGTGAAAAAAATAAGTGTACAATAGCGCTCGCGTGACAACAAATAATATATCATGAAAAACCTGTGATTAAGAGTCCAAAAGGAGTCCTGAAGCTGCCCAAAAGGTTCCTCTGGCTATCTCACAACCAGAAAAGGATGTAGGGATAGAGAACTTCTTGTGGCGCTGAGGCAAGGGGTGCCCTGTGGGGTGGGGAACGAGTGAGGACAAAATCTCTTCTTAGGAATGATGACCCCAGAAAACGGGAGACAAAACATACAGAACACTACAATAGTGCATTACCCAAGGATGATATATAAACAGAGCAATTTAATATGACACAAATACAAAATATAAGACAGCATATATAATTTAAAAACGACTAAGTGCAGCTGCACTTGATGAATAAAACTTGCTCCGCCGTTTAGAAAAATTGGAATCCTACTCACCAAAGGTGGCTAGGACATGTGCATTGGTTTTTGGTATCTTTATAGTCTGTGGACACCGCTCGCTGTGGAATGACACCCGTCAGCTGCTCGAGGGGATCCGTCTTTCGTGCTCTGAGTCAAACGCTACCAGAGTCTCAACGATCGGCTCCTCCACTGACGTCACTTCCGGTATCTGCTACGGTGTCTCTGCTAGTCCAAAAACCCTCCAGCGCGTTTCGAAACTCCTATTAGTGGGTTTCTTCGTCAGGGATCCCACAAGAAGTTCTCTATCCCTATATCCTTATTGCAAACCCAACAGAGGTTGCTAAGTGACACTTGTCATAGGAGACCAGGCAGTTTACACCTTTTTATACCAGGATAATTCATTGAGCAAAACAGGTAATGAAATAAATTGTAGTTTATTCACTTAAAATAGGCATACACACAGTGGAACACAAACTACAGGCAAAAATACACACTTACTTGAGAACTGAGGTAAAAAAAAAAAAACTACTTTACTAGTTGCAGGGAATCATAAATAAGGATTTCCCCCTGACCGGGACTTAGCCCGCAATGTCCTGAACTGAAATCAGCCTGGAGTTCCAGACGACACCGCTCCCCTCACTCCAGAGGACTGGAATTTACTTGCTGGACACCCTGCTTAGAATCTACAAATCTCATTGGCTCAGGGGTTTATAATACTTCTGAGTTTCATTCACAAAACCCTGCAGCCAATCTGGGCGTGGGAGATTCCTAACCAGCCAATCAGAGGGATGCTGGTCTTGTGAAGCTGGGCAAGTGGGGGTGCTGAATCTGCTAAGGGCATGTGCAAGGTTGCCACCTCAGCCACTTGCTATTCAGAAACCACACGCTGGGTTGGGCTCCTCCAAGTCTGGTGGGGCAAAGGGAAATTCAGAGAACTTCCATTCATCCCATGACGTGGGTACTTGAGCTCTTCCCTCCTGCCCAAATGGTCTTGACACCTCAGACATCCTCTGTGGCTTTCATCTTCAATGTCCTATTCAGACTTACTGGCACCAAGTTGGTAGCCACAGCGGCCTGGCAGAACATTGATTCTGAAAGTCCCAGCTCATTTACTGTGCACAAAGCATATATGTACTTAATACACTTTGTTAATAAAATATACACTTTAAAAACCTAAGTCTTTCTGATATGGGAAACAGAATAAAAAGCTGCACTTTATTTTTCACTAGCCATATTCCCAACACGTGTGTGTGCGTGTGTATATATATACACATACATATATATCCTCAGAACCCCTATACCGGTTCTGAGTGACCTGGGCATTTACTGGGTATCTCCCATTAACCTAGGGACCTCTTGACTTTTTCCAGGGACACCTCACATCCCTATGCCCCTTTTACCTTTCTGGTCTGTGCTGAAGCAGGGAACCACTCATGAACCCATATGCAGGTTCTGGGTGACCGGGGGCCTTAACTGGGCATCCCCCTTAACCCAGGGACCCCTCATAGTTACCAGGACACTTTGCATCCCTATGCCCCAATTACCTCGCTGGGCTATGCTGAAGCAGGGAACCCTAGCAGTGAGTCGCGCAACCGTTTCAGGAGAGATATTGCCGGGACAATGTGCCTTTATGTATCCAGGAATCAAGCATGATTCTCGGGTACATTTTTGTGGTATCCAGCAACTCTGGACCGCCACTACCTAGACACATTCTGACAACACTTTCTCTGGAAAAACCCCCCTTGAAACTCCTAGCCCAGCAATCCCTGCTCGCTGACATCCCTGGAAAGGCAGAAACCACATCAAATCTTTATTATCGCACAATTACAGTTTATGCATTTAACAACCCTGGGCTCAAGAGCTGACTCTTCTTGAACCCTTGTTACGGATTAGGGGTAACCAACCCTGCTTAAACCTGTATTTGAGAGCCTGCTTACCCCTCTAACGTCACAACATTCTATTACTATGTTCAACCCCCTTGATGCCAGGCAGGGGTGGGAAATGCATAGCCTCACCGTATCTTGCATGTTAATGGGGTTAAATCCGCGTGAAATGAAGCCTGGAATCTGCTTCTATTTCAGGCCCATCTGAGTTTTAAATGGGAACAAAAATAATGGAACGTGTGCTATCAGCATCTTTGAAGCGTCCGTGATTTAAGATGTGGTATTTCGGAGGTTCCCACAGAGCAGCCTAAGCTTGGACTGTCTGCGTGTGGGTAAATACGGCAGCAGGAACGACTGGGACTGTGGTGGGAACAGCAAACACAGGAATAGCACACACAGCAAGTGCAAGGGAAAATATTCCCTGTGCAAAATCCAGTGGGAAATGCACCATACCACATTCACAGAGACAGCCCCTATTCTGTGCCAGAATGCACCCGTTATAAAGAACAAGAAGAAAGGAGCCTTTATTTTGTATTAAACATAGCAGCATTAAACGGTGCAGTTCTGTCTACGGAAAAATCTATGGAATTGGCTTCCTCAGAAAGATCCAATGAACCCGAACGAAAACACTCATTTCTCTTTTTTTCCATTTAAAAAAATAAAGATGTTTATAGTTTGAGTTTTATGTCATTCTAATCTGAACTGTAGTAACAAAGGAGGGAGAGGGAGTAGGATACCTTTTATTAGACCAACAAGTAGTTGATATGTTAAAAGCTTTTGAACCTCGCAGGGTCCTTCATCAGGTGTGGCAGAAATACAGAAGCAAAATATTATATATACAGTGAGTGTCAGAGAGATATCTGGTTAGAATTGATGTTGGGAGGAAATCCTCACTACATGGACGAAAGCACCAACACGGATACCCACCCTTCTTTGCCTAATTTTAACTGGCAATTATTGATTTCACCTTTATCTAACTATGGCAGCATAATTAGTTTAAACTCTGGATCAATAATTTCCCTTCATATACATCAAATTAGGAATCGTATCACACAAGAGATTAAGTAAAAATTGTAAAAACACGCCAAAGTATTGTTACTATGAAGAGGTTAAACATTTGAAATTTTGAATGAAAAAATACTTGACTAAAAAATAAATAAACGATGTCAGTCCCCTACATTGAATCCATGAAACATGCCACTGACAATAGTTCACTATGGCCTGGTAGGGATGTCCCCCTTTACAGGGCGGCTTTGGTACCAAAACAACTGCATTCGTCCAAACGAGCAGAGATGGGCGAGTTTTTTTGGTGGGTTTGGTCGATTCCATTGTTCTGCGGATCCATCTGAAAGGGCGATTCATGTTTTGTGGATTTTATTATTATTATTATTACCAATACACTCCGCAACCCGTGGATGGATTTGTAGAATCCAATCCGCGGATCGTTAAGAATCCGCCAGCGCATCGCTGAATCCGCGGATTGGATTCGACAAATCCCTCCACAGGTTGTATCCAATGGCGGTTTTTGATGAAACCGCGCAGATTGAAACCGTCCAAACGGATTTTGGGGGTCACATCAGCGAACATCCGGGAAATGGATTTAGGTGGATTCACCCATTTCTAAAAAAAAAAAAAAAGAGCCACATGATGAGAACACTCATCATCAAAGGGGCATTTCTCACAACGAAAAAAGCCTAAACCTTAATAATAATAATAATAATGTTTCATGGCACCGCCAATCTCACCACTCATTTCTAAACCAGGTGAAGAATCAGGCGACAATCTATGGTCAGGATATTGGCTAAGACTTTGTTCATAGCTACCCGACATAGAAAATGTGCCCATGGACTTTCTTTTTGTAATAAAAATGAAGTGCTTTTAGAACCCGAAAAAATTAATATCTCTCCGTTCTTCAAAGGCACAGCACATGGTACATAAAACGTTACCATTTCATTTTTTGTAAACAAAATGTGCTTTTTTTCTTTTTCAGAGCCAGTCTCAGGATTAAAGTTTCAGGTTGTAGGTTTAAAAAAAAGTTCTTATTGTGTATTCTCCGATTTCCAATGAAAAACAGAAAATGATCTTTCCACCCCTGAGAAAACGCAGTATATAATGGCACTACACACAAATCTTTTCCAGATGGGCAGTGTTGATTTTGTGTGAGGCCGTCTGCTAATCATGGTTTCTCTGTGTATTGGGTGTAGCAGTGGGAGGTCCAGAGGTCTTCTCTATTGAAACATTCATTCAATGAGAACTTGTAGGGCAGAAGTGTCTGGAGATAGGCAGTTACAGACTCCATACTCCTTTATATTGTAGAATTTTATTTTTAGTACAGATCTGCAGCATTAAATTAGGTTTTAAAAGTGTATGTTTAGGGGACACTAGTGAAGCCGTTATGGACATTTCCATGTGTCACATACGTGTAGAAAAAGCATGTTATGCTCAATGACCTGGCAGTGACATGGGACTGTGAAACATCTTTCACATGCCCTGTGCCTTTGCTTTCTGGACTCGATACATTCACATGTATTCCACTGTATGGTTTGCTGCAGGTTCTGGGACCTTCTGTGGACCAAAATAAGAGTTCTTCATAAAAGAGGGTTATGATTTCTCCAGCATGAATGGGGTTACTATATTTTTGTTTTCACAGTAAAAGACCTACACTACCGCAGACAGGTTAAAACAGGCACTCAGACGGCTGAATGATAGATATACCTATTTGTATATACACCCATGTTCAAAAACTGAGCCAATTGTGCTGAAGCTGGGGATATTCTAAAAAAACTTAATTCGCTGGGGGGAAGTCTTAAGGACTGGAGTTGAGAACCTCAGACCTAAAGCAATTTGGATGAGCAGGCAGCAGCTTTAGGATCTTCAATGTGGGCACAGGCTATGTATTAAAGCAGCAATACTATAGTCCAACTTTCTAAATTATTTTTACATGTAAATCATGTGACATTGTAGAATTCTGCATTCTTACCTAAGATGGCAATTCGTTTTGTGCTCCTGTTCTAAATCTGTCAAAATCCTGATTGTGTGCCTAACATAATGGCAGCTTCAGTGAGTGTAACTCAGCAGCTACACTGTATCCTTATATTACGAAGGTACCAGTATCTATTGTTACAGTTTACAGCTCGAATTGCAAGAACATTGGCAACAAATGATCAAACAGGAAAGCGTTGCAAATGTCTTTAGACTACTTGGCAGGTAGGCTAAAACATGCTATAAAAATCAAAGGATACTTTAAAAACGGCTTTAAAATGGCATTAAGAGTTGAATAAAAACAAACAAAACAAGTCACTATTATCTAATACTGCAGAACTGAGTCATTTAAAAAAATAATGAACCCCATAAGATTTCATATGTTTTGTTGCTTTAAATAATTTAAATTCCCAGCATCATGAAGGAACTGCAGTTAACACGATCACAAGGAGGTGCAGGCCACTGGACTTTGGTACATTTTGCTGCTTTAACATTTTTTCCCCCTTATATGATGGGGGCTGGATAAGAATATATCTGCAGTCAGAAGTAAAGGGGTCTACTGATTCTTGCAAGACAATGTCAGCCCCTCCCCTCTTGGGCCTGTGACCACAATCACACCCTCCTTGGGTGTGATTGTAACATCCATGACTGCAACATCCCCTCTCCAACAACCAAAGCAAAAGCAATGCATAGGTTAGGGGTTCGCAGCCCCAGTCCTGAAGCCCCCCAACAAGTGAGGTGTTCAGGGTATCCCAGCTTCAGCCCAGGTGGCTCAATCAGAGGCTCAGTCTTTGACTGAGCCACCTGTGCTGAAGCAGGAATATCCTGAAAACCTGACCTGTTGGTGGGGGGGGGGGGGCTTGCGGACTGGAGTTAAGCACCCCTGGAATAGATAACGGAAAAACCAAACAGAAAGCAATAAGTACTCCCAGCGCACAATGCAATATAGTACACACGAACTTCACTCATCTCTTATCTCCTACCTGACAAGGGGAATGTGATCCATAGTGCAGCATGTGCCATCCTCAGACTCACAGGTTTGATTATAAACCCTGTAAAATAAAGGATTCAGTTAATACAGGGAAACCTTTTTTTTTTCCTGGTTAAATTTCTACTCTAAAAGTGCTACATCACAGGATGGCCGATGTATGTAGGAGTTTGCCTTTCTGCGATGCAATTAGTTATTTCGCTCGTCCAATGGCTGACCGAGAAGTGGGGAGGTGGATACGGCCATATTGTTCTATCCCAGGTTGCTGGTGACGACTTGCGATTGCAGCTTTAATGTAGCACACACAACAAAATCCGCATTGCCAATCTTAAAAGGTGTGTGTTGCCCACTTCCAATGTTGCAGAGATCAGAGCGGAGTTACACAATTGTTTTTAGTCTTGGGCTTTATCATCTGTATTTTTATTCTACTGTACCTCTCCCAAAGGTTACTGTTCAAGCCTGGGGACAAGTGTCATGCACAGACATATACCCACGTCCTTATTGGCATAAGGCTACGGTTATATGCAAACACCTTACCGAGCTCCTTTGCCACAAGCTTATCCTCAGGCACAGTTGAACAGATCTCAACAAAGAATACTTTGTGTGTTTGTAACGTATGACTTCATATAAGCATCATTCAAATCCATGAACCACAATCCTGAACCACAATCCTCTGGCACAGGGAAACAGAATATCATTATCAGTAAGGACTGCGCTACCAAAATATCACGGAGCACAGCATCTCCAACAGTAAAACACAGCCCCCGTCTAAATTAAAAGCCTGGCAAAAAAATAAAAATAAAATGAAAGTGTCCAATCGTTTAACATCGCTTATCCTTTTTCATTTGTCCTGTAATTGAAGATACGTTTATCACTTTTGCAAGTACAGGTCTGGAAGCCAAAACAAATATTACAGAAGTACAGACTATATGGAGTACCCGATGCATTCTTATGAGCAGTGTTCGACAAACCTATACATTTGCTCGCCCCGGGCGAGTGGATTTAACCCCCGGGCGAGTAAATATTGGCCCAAGCAGCACACATTTGGTACTAGGTGGCGAGTAGATTTTTTTGTGTGGCGAGTAGATTTTTTGGTGATTTGTCAACCACTGCTTATGAGACTTGTTAAATAAAAAAAAATTACAAAATGTAGAAGTGATCCCAAAAATGTGGGAATCAGGGTATAGTTTTCGGGGGGGGAAAAAAAATCACAATTTTTAGAGGACACCCAAAAACAATGGGATTTACATCAAACTTAGCATAAAACCATTGCGCGATTTCACATGGAGGCGTGCGATTAGGGAGAAGGTTAGTGCAATCCTGTAGATGTAAAAAATGCATACAGCTGTGAAGACAGGATCAGTTATTTTTCAGTATGTGACGATACCGTTTTTCCCTTGCCAGTGGAGATTTAAGCTCCTTTCATTTTAATGGAGCTGGCCTCATGATGCAGTACCACAAAATGTCCACCAGACTGGAGACATTAAAAGACTACAACTCCCAGATGTCTTGCAGCCTAGGACTCGTCCACTTCCTGCTCTGAGGCCTATGTAAGGTCAGAAACCCCCGGGGTGTTGCAACTCAATTTCTGTTGTGCCCATGCTCCTGACTAGTCTCTTAGGCCGCGGATATAGTAGGCTCGCGGCCCAGAGGCGATCAGTGGCCTATGGGATAGGGAGAAACGACGGGGAGGCGTGCCCATGATGTCACGTGAGCGGGTCGTCCTCATTGGCTGAACCGCTCACCTGACCCGGCCGTCACGCGACAAAATCAAATAATTTTGTCTGCCCGGGAAACCGCGTGCACGGTCGCGCTACAGCGCGCGCTCTACGGTTGAGGTATGGCCTTTTCTTAGCGCGGACTATGGACGTGGCCTTAGCCAAGAATTGCCTGCTATACTGTGTATGATGTCGGATCTGCTCTGGACTTTGCCTTGCTTAACCCCTCACGCACCTCGTCTGCTATACTGTGTATGACTGCGAATCGGTGCTGGACCTTGCTTTGCCTAACCCCTCACGTACCTCGTCTGCTATACAGTACCTTGAATCGGTACTGGACCTTGCTTTGCCTAACCCCTCACGTACCTCGTCTGCTATACAGTACCTTGAATCGGTACTGGACCTTGCTTTGCCTAACCACTCGTGCTACCTTGCTTGATCACCCTGTAAATGACCCTGGATTACTTTTGACTCTGCTCTGTCTAATACTTTCCCCCTGATTTACGTTCCCGAGTGTCATCCCCAGCGTTTTCAGAGATTCTACTTAAAACATCAGGGGTTTCCTCAGAGATGAAACGCGGAATATCAAGCTCAAGCTCTGAGGATACCCTGGTTTCAGAGCTACTTACCGGTAAAAGTAGTGCGGCAAGCGGAAGATTGAAACTGCCATTTTGTCCCCTCGAGGGGATTGGATACGTACTACTTTTACCACAGGTATCATAGTGTCTTTGACATGTACAGTCGTTCTTTCTGGTCCCATGAGAAGGACGTCACTTTTAAAAAGGTGTTTTCCCACAAAGTCGGCCAGTTAATTTATTGGGGGCCTATGAATGGGGAAGTATTTGTCAACCAGGTGTTTAATTCACCCTTATCCCACCCGGTCCTTATCAGAGAACCAATAAAGATAAGGGGAGCTGGGGAGGGGGGACTCTGGCTGTACAAGTGCTCTCTCATCACACAGTGACATCACACAGTGACATTACACTAAAGAGAGCAGACAGATCAACTCAAACCCTCCCAAGTCTGACTGTAAAGTAAAAATACTTAAAGGTATTAGTTTTTGAAAACAATATGTATCAATTACCCAGATGAAATCCCTTAAACAGGTCACTGGAATTGTATTGTAGTCTTTATTTATATAGCGCCAAAAAAGTGTACTCAGCGCTTCACAAAGAATATAGAACAGGGAATTATAATAATACATTAAGCGAAGCAAAATCAGACAATAGGAAAGGAAATCCCTGCCCCGAAGAGCTTACATTGGTTCACGTTGGCCCTACGAGGCATTTAGAGACCTGTCCCCACTCTTCTGCAGCTCAGTTTTCTATGTCACTAAATGACTGACAAAACACCATTGTATCACTCTCTCGAAACCCCTGGCACATACGTAAGACTGCATTCAGGAGACACCTGCAAAACAAACAGTAGAAGAACAGCCACCACTAAAAGCCCTTATCGGATTATGAAACGCTACTCCAGGGAGTCTGCTGGTTTGAAAACAGCCCAAGTGAAAAATCTATACATGGCTTCATTAATAAATGCAAAGCAGAAGACGAGCTATCTCTGCCGTGCTGGAGAAGCATCAGACTTCAGGACGTCAACTCTTTCAAACCTCTACAGAGAGATTCATTCCTGGAACAGACAGGAGCTTTCCCGTAGAGCCGCTGTGTGGCGGGGCAGATACATTCAACGTTTTTAACAAGCAATCTGTGCAGACCCACTCACGCACACATTATTTTCTTATTCTAAATATCTTCAATCTGCTGGCCTCGTTCTCTTGAAAATTATTTTCTGTATTTTTGGGACATTTTCTATTCTAGAGTGGTCTATCCCACAAAACGAAAAGCAGGTCTCAGGGGGAGGGGAGAGGGCAAATAGCACGATTGAAATATTCCAAGTGGTACACGTGCTGCATTAACGTTTAGGGCACGAGAGCCGGCACACCAAGGGCCCTTAAGACGTTCTGGGAAAGTCATCCTATTAATACTGGTTTTCTAGGGGGCAGACTATTCTAGATTTCCCTTAATGTTACATAAAACCTTCATAAAAAGAATTAATTTAAAAAATAAATAAAAAAATCCCACTAGGAGTTGTTATTCAAATAAAAAAAAGGACAAATATCAATCGCTGAAATGAAGTTTGCGATAAATGCATATAAATATAAAACTTATTCCTGAAAATAATGAATGGGGTGTGACAGAGAGAGTAAATTGACGTGTTGAGACAACAAAAAGTTAAATCAATATAAAATAATGGTTAACCCCAGAGCTACCTAAATGCTATTGGACAGATTGAAAAGGCATATTTTACAAACAATTCTAGATTAAAATGGTATAGTCTTCCCTGAAGAATAATTATTTTTTAAGACTAGAAATTGAACATACATGATCGAGGTGTGATGCTAATTAGTAGATTAATATAGGACCCCAGGATTATATATATGATATCTGTGCCTTGGTTAATCAAACATGTTTAGTAGTTAGGAGAGAACAGCCGTCAGGCTATCGTTTGACAAACAGTGCAACATGACACGGGATCATCCAGCTGAAACCCCTCTGTGTGTTGCAGGCCCATCCTGTTCTGAAGTGTTCAATGTAGCAGCAGCCTCCTCTCAGAGTAAATAGTGCTGGGTTAGTGTGTGATGGGAGCAGGAGATAAAAGTACCACCATTTTTTGTCTTTCCAGACAAGGAGTAACTCTATTTTCATGGTTTACCCATTTACAGAAAAGGAGATTTATTTTAGGGCCCTCCCGTTAGCATAAATATTGTATAAAGCAGGTAAAAAAAAAAATTTTAAAAAAATAGTAGTCGAACAGGAGTTTAGCCTTAAAATATACTAAATGTACATTATTATTATTATTATTATTATTAATCGTGCACAGTATTAATATTTGCTTAAAGCCACTTTTACCATTGAGTGCATAGCATTGCTTTACTAAAGCTAAAATCAGATTTGTGGGGACCCACCATGAAAGTTATTATGCTGCAACAAGAAGCAACAATTAGGATATCGATGCGCTAAAAATCTACAGGAAAACTCTATGGAGTGAAATGTTTACATGTCTCGCATTACTTTACATTGCAAGCTACTAATGGTAGGTGTCACGAACGGCTCGCCTGTGAGCACGTGACTTGGATATGTAACAAGGGTTAATACACACTAGCTGACTCGCTTCACTCCCGCAGGGTCCCTCAAAATGAGTAATATCTAGCCCCAACATGTCACCTTATTGCTTCCACCACCACCACAGTGCCATCAAGATGTACTTGGGGAGTCTTTGGTCTCCGTTTATCAAGCAAAATATGCAATTACGACACAACATTTTTAACCAAAATGTGTCAGAAATGTTATTTACTCATCAAAACGTGCACAGTTCAATTTGAGCCCAAAGACATACTTATTACATTTTAGATTTACTATACAAAATAGTATAGGGATCATGTTACAGAAAGAGATTATTACAAGAACATACAGTACAATAAATGCAGACAGTTTCTTACAAATGAAGGGAATAAAACAGATGATCTAAGCACGTTACTGAATAACATCGTCAGATTTCCTTCAGAGAGGCTGGAAGTTAGAGATATGGAAATCCACATGTGTAGTAGAGTAGACAACACACCCTCCATGTTGAATTTCTAAATTCATATTCCCAAAATGCAAGGCTTATATCCTAAATTTCCTTTAAATTCAAAACATAAGACCACCTTCTGGGTGCATCCTTAATCCCCCTTAATCTATCTCTAATGACACTTTTATGGCTAGAGGAAAAAAAACAAAAAAAAACCCCACACCTTTTCTATTAAATAAAAAGATGCCTGGATATAGAAAATGTCCCATATCTTTAGTCCTATAATACGTAGAACACCATCTTCACTGTTCCGTCGGTAGAATTAACATACACAACTAGATATCAATCTTGGTTTGTTTAATGCCACGTTTGATAAACAAATGGATATCTGATCTTTCCATACTTGCAACCGTTGACCATTTAGCATGACTCCATTAATCTAATCCCGGGGTGGCCAACTCCAGTCCTCAAGAGCTACCAACTGGTCTGATGTTCAGGATATCCCTGCTTCAGCACAGGTGGCTCAATAAGTGGCTCAGTCTTTGACTGTGCTGAAGCACAGATATCCCGAACACCTGACCTGTTGGAGGACTGGAGTTGGCCGCTGTGGTCTATTCACAAATGTCACAAAGATGTATTCATTATTCTCATGAATCATTGTAAGCCCCATGATATTTTAGATGTATACAATCCTGTGGACTATCTTCCTGGCCACACCCTCGGGCATGTCCAGATAGGGTTGCCAGGTGGCTTCTCCAAAAATACTGGGCACAAATGGTGAAAGGTGCAACATGCTCAAGAAACACACACACACACACACACACACACCTCTCTCTCTGCACTCCATGCTGTTTCCTCCTCTCCGTGGCCCCACCCTCAGACTCCTGAGACTTCCTGCTGATTAGCTGGATTACCCAGCAGCAGCAAATCAGGATGAAGGAAGCAGTCCGGTTCAATACTGCACACCTGGCAACCCTATGTCCAGAACACCAGAGGAATTCCTTTGAAGTTCTACTAAAAGGGTTATTGCTTATGGACTACTGTCAGAAGGCGTTGTGATGCCATGTTGCAATCATCCTATTTCCAAAACAGGAGTTGTCCCTAGATAAACTCACATCTAGAAAAAATACAGATAAACAGGCCAGGGCAGTGATTAGACCTGCCATAAAACAACGCATGTAATTTTAAGCTGTAACTAGTAATTAAAATTAACCTCTGGTATGCCAGATTCATTAAAATACTGAATATCTTCTGGCATTATCATTTCAGTAGGAATAACAAAACACATGCTCTGCCTCATGATGTGGTTTATTTCATGCAGGGGAAGAGAGCCTGCACGAGAATATATTTGGGTAGCAATACTCAGCATCATCATATCATATTCAGGGTGCGTCAAAGACTTCTCAGAAACATGCAGCCACCACTTAATTATCATTATTAAACCCTCTGCCGGCTGGAATTTCATCTCTGTGCAGATGCAGCTCGCAGAGCAGATGTGGCAAGAAGTGAGGCCCTGTGAGCAGACTCAGGGAAATGACAGGGCGTGTAGATCAAACCGATTTATCTGATCTGGTGAAGTGTACCAGATCCTGGAAGACACACTGAAGGGACAGAAGGAGACATTGATTTTTCTCAAACAGCAGAAGGCCTGGGTAATAATAGTCCTTTGGTATTAGAATTAATTTAGTGAATGAAATGTAATTGCCTGTGAAACTCTTAAACTGGGTAATGTCAAAATGTGCCATGTGAGAGCTAGTGTTTTGCGGTGTTACCCAATACGTAACGTCATCAGTGATATGTGGTAGACAACAAAAATCAATGGAATTTTATGCCAAAGAACTGCCCATTCTAATGTTTTTTTGTTGTTGTTTTTTTTTAACTCTAGCTACCGGAAGGGTAGCCGTCTCGTTGCTGGTGATTACAAAAAACAAACGCTAAATATAGTCAGACATTATTTGAATTTGTGGCATCATTACTGACACTGGCATGAACCGACATAATACACCGTGTAGGTTTCTTCCAGTGGAAGGGTGATCCGGCTATGGAAAGCAGGAAGGGTCAGCCGGTGATATAAAAGAAATAAAAAGCCAGGGGTTTGAACTGCAATCCCTGTGTGCATTGATATTATCCGTCCTGTAGAGCATGTATACTGTTACAGACACTGATGCACAAGTGTAAACCAATTTACATGCTCCACAAATCTTTGCCACAATCACAGCATCTGTGTCCTGCAGCTGTGACAGACGCTCAATCAAAGACAATAATTCCATTGTCTGTGCTTGCTGTGTGTGTGTATTGTAGTGTATTGTAGCTGTTGCGATAAACCCATTGCCTGCAGTGAGAGGGCAAAAAACAAACAGACACATATGCCGATTCCATTTAAGTCCATTTAAGCCAATAATGGTGCTGTCCTACTAATGGATCTGCAATAAAGTTAAAGCAACGGGGCACTCTCTATGAGGCTGGAATAAATGGAAGTAGTCAGCTTCATGGCTGCCAACCTAATCCGTGACAGAACGCATTAGTCCGGGAGTGGCCAACTCCAGTCCTCAAGGTGGCTCAATCAGTGGCTCAGTCCTGTGCTGAAGCAGGGATATCCCTTAAATCTGACCTGGTGGTGGCCCTTGAGGACTGGAATTGTCCATCCCTGCACTTGATCTTCTAACAAAGATGATGCCATTAATAACCACAACCGATACGGATTCTGGTATCAAGAGCATTACAAAAGGCTTTTAATTTAAATATGGCACAAAATTAGGGGCTATTCCAAAATACGACCTGCCCAGAGGTTCAGACTCTGCTTGCACCAGGATTGATGGTTTATAATGCAGCCTCACCAACTCAGCCTTGTGCTTTGGAGATGACCTGACCAGAGGTTGGCTCTTACAGGATTGAACATGGGATTCTTTAGACTTAATAGCTAAGAGGTTTATTACAGATTTACCAGCATCTGAAGACTGAAAAGACCACGAAAACAACACTTAGGTATGCAAGACGGACGCATGCGCACGGTTTCCATGTGAAAGGGATTTTAGTGCTGAGGTCCATTCCGGACCCTCTGTCCTGGTGGGAGGAAAGAGTTTATCTCAAATGCAGGAATTTCAGATAAACGGCCAAAAATAACTATTCCTGTACTCGAGACTTCCTAAAAGATTTCATTTCGCTGCTCTGTTGCTTTCTCCTAAAGGAGCAATCCAAACACTATCCTACGTGTGTTTAAAAAAAATCAGTTCTGTAGCATTTGATAACACAGTGCATTATTTTAATTTTATTACTCAACGCTTAATGCCATTTTTCTGCGTTTAATATACTGAGCATCCTTTGATTTCTCTAGCAGGCTTTAGCAAACCTCCCCAGCAGTGCAAGATTTTTGCAACACTTTCCTGTTTGTGATAATTTGTTGCAAATGTTCCCAGCCTTTTGAGCTGCAAACTGTAATAGAATACATTTGTAGCTGCTGAGTTACACTGACTGAAGGATTGAATCTGAAAGGTGGCTATTAAAGCTGCAGTTCAGTCTTTTTTTTTTTTTTTTTTTTATTCAATAGTTTCATGTGGGCAATCTCTAATTACCTAAAGAACTGTATAGCTGCCAGTCAATTCGTTCTCCATGTATTGATTGGCGAAATCTTTAGATATGGGATATGTTTTTCCTCTGCTTCTGTCACTCAGTGGAAGCTCATGAATATTCATGAGCACTCCTGCACCGACATGTGCTAGAGGGAGGGCAGGGCTGACAAAGGGGTGTGCCAGGGCTTGTGACAGGACATGAAGGGGGCAGTGCCTTAGCAAATGGTTGTTAAAATAGAATACAAGAAAATTGGTCTTTCAAAGTTGTTTTTTTAAAAACAGAAAATGCTAAAAGTATTTTTTCTTACTACAGAACTGATTTATTAAAAAAAAACACACATGCAGGATATTGACTCAACTGCAGCTTTAAGTGAACCCAGGATTTTTGCTGATCGATCATGGGAGAACTAATCGATCGGTAGGTTAGGTAATTAGTTTTCAATAAAGAAGACTGAGCCACCTGCGCTGAAGCAGGGATAGCCTTAAAACCTGACCTGTTGGTGACCCTTGAGGTCTGGATTTGCCCACCCGTATGTTAGAGGTTTAACAGAGCAAAGCAAATATTTAATGTGAGGGACAGACAGCAAGATTCCTGAGGATTTGTTTATGCATAACAAAACCAAGGAAATGCAGCAATCCCACGCAAAACTTTGACAGTATTTTGGAGAGTATGGAGCTGAACTGCACCCTTATCAGCTCTTGGGAACCCCGTCATTCCTTACAGTTCAAGCTGACGGTTCCCTTCCTGGTTATTTAAACATGGCGGCAACGATCGTTTAACAGGAAGCGGCAACATCATCCGTTGCAGCTTCCTACTGGCCGCAGTTCAGAGGCCATTATTATGTTCCGGGAGAGGAGAACACAGGCACCTCAAAGTAATTCAGAGCTGGGGGTCCTCAGAATGGAAAATAGTGAGGTTCAGCACCATGGAACGTCCCCAAATACTGTTTAACAAATGTGCATATACAGTAGAGAGGTAAAAAAAAAAGCCAGCACACCAAATGGTACAATAAATGAGTCTTTACTAACTCAACAGGAAACAGGGGGAGCAAGGGGTTAAGACAATCAAATAACCAAAAACTGATAAGAATTGGACTTCCAAAAGGAGGATAAGACCTCCTAAGGTAGAGGGGGGAATGGGGATATATAAAAATGGAGTCCACAATACTTACACGGCCTAGTGTAAGTATGGGTACTGAGAGTGGTATCTGTGGGGGTCCCACCCGTCCACACCGGTCAACACGACAGGGATCAGGTGTTGCTCGTAGGCAGGGTTCTGGCAGAGGAATTCCTCCGCTTGGCAAAAGCGTCCCGATTACTCCCAAGTGTGGCGGCAGAAGGTAAGTGAGGCAAATGTATAAGTAACAGATCAATACATTTATTGGAGTGTAACAACAAATCACTCACATAAATGAAAAGTCCCAGGTCTACTCCTGTAGAGAGGTGATGCGTCCTACAGCAGATAACCCTCTCACCGCGTCCGGAAGGCACACTTGGGAGTAATCGGGACGCTTTTGCTAAGCGGAGGAATTCCTCTGCCAGAACCCTGCCTACGAGCAACACCTGATCCCTGTCGTGTTGACCGGTGTGGACGGGTGGGACCCCCACAGATACCACTCTCAGTACCCGTACTTACACTAGGCCGTGTAAGTATTGTGGACTCCATTTTTATATATTCCCCATTCCCCCCTCTACCTTAGGAGGTCTTATCCTCCTTTTGGAAGTCCAATTCTTATCAGTTTTTGGGTATTTGATTGTCTTAACCCGTTGCTCCCCCTGTTTCCTGTTTTCATCTTATGCTAAGGGTCTTGGATGGTCCCTCCCGGGGTTGAAGCAGAAGGGATTTCATAGGTCATCTCTCATTGCCTAGAGAGACCTTTGTACTATTTGTTGGTAATGTTTTTACTCATTCTTTTGTTGGATTTAGAGGTTAAGGTTAGCACCTGGGTTCTCTGTTTTCCTTTTACTAACTCAGCGTTTCGCCTTCCTAATGGAGCTCTTGAAAAAGGCTCCATTGGGAAGCCAAAACATTGAGCTAGTAGATACACATTTATTGTACCATTTGGTGTGTCTGCTTTTTTTTTACCCTTCTACATAGTACAGTTTTGTACATTAGTAGTACCATCTTCTTACTGTTGATGTGTGCCGTGACGCCTTTACTGTATTATATAGATATTCCAAAGAGTATTGACTTTCAAATATAATTAACATTTATATGTAATCAAATACTTGGGGGTTTTTTTTTTTTTTTACAATCAGTCTAAGGACTGTGGCTTTCAGGAGTGACACAGGTATATCGTTCTTCTGCTTTTGTTCACTTTGCAAAGTAATTATGATGCCATAATATGGTCAGACAAACTAGAGTGGCTGATACGCTTGAATGTGCAAAACAATAAAATAATAAGTTAAACAGTTCTGGGTGATTGAAACGCTAAGGAAGCAAAATACACTGAGAAGTTGTGTAAAAGCAATTTTGTTTTACACCCACTATCCTGAATTGCCCTTATTGTTGGATCCCTTTGGTCTGTGCCTCTTTAATACAATGTGCAGACATGGGGTGGCAAACTCCAGTCCACAAGAGCCGAAGACTGAGCCACGTGTGCTGAAGCAGGGATATCGTGAAACCCTGACTTGTTCGTAGCTCTTGAGGACTGGAGTTGGCCACCCCTGGTGTAGATATAGCAGCAATGATGCATCCGATTAATGAAGGACAAGGATAGATAAACAAAACAGAAGACATCAAAGCATTTTTTATTTTTTTCAATTGAGGGATTGTCACCTAACAGAAATAGTACAAGATAACACCACCATAGAGCTCATGCTGCAAGGTCATGTAAGGGTAGCACTATGACTGCATTATGAATGAGGGAAAGCAGCTAGTAGACAAACCATACACCAGGATCCTGGATGTGTGCTGATGTTTGAGCCCAACATGCACACTGCCAGAACAGATGAGGAAAGCCAACAATAATAAACGTTGTATGGACACCTTTCAGCTCCAAAACACTTAACAACTAAAGTAATTCATGAAAATCGGCTCCAGTGTGAAATCCTGGTAATTGTGGCGTGCAAAACAACCTCCAATGGATGAGATGGGACAATGGTATGAATGATCATCTATTTCAAAGGGCAATTTTTCCTAGGACCCAAATAACCTCATGTTTGTGACATGATTAATAGCTTCAATTAAAGTTATTGACACCATTTTTAAACAAATTAAAGGATTAGTTTTTTTTAAAAACATTTAATGTCCCCATCATATTCCTAATTCACGTACTGATCTTGCCCCGCCTTGACTACTGCAACCTTCTCTTAGTTGTATTTCCCCTCGTCCGCCTGTCACAGCTCTAATCTACCCAAAATACTGCCGCCAGACTCATCTACGTCACTCACCGCTAAAGTTCTACTGCTCCACTATGCCAATCTCTACAGTGGCTTTCCATGTCCTCTAGAATCAAATTTAAAGCCCTAGTTCTGCCGTCCAACCTTACATCTCAGCCCTCACTGCAGACCGGGGAATTCGGCTGCAGGTGCCGCCGGGCGCGCGTGCAGCGCAGGCACTGGGGCCGTAGCCTCAGGCTCTTCTTTACCCATCACCAATATGGTTCTGAGGGCTCTTGGGACTTTCAGGATTCCCGAATGCTTATATTTTACAGTGTATATGTTTTTACATTGTGGTTGTACCCGTTATTACCTGCACCTAGGACTGTTGGGGTTTTAGCTTATTTTATTTCATTTTTTTTTGCAAGTAAAGCAAAAAAATAAAAAGAAGTCTAGTAACCATCTTGTATTTTTTTCACACCAGTTCTGCGTTTTTGGAAATTGCGTACTGATTTTTTCTTTTGATCTAAAAGAAACCCAAACGTCTTGCAACATATACCAGCGGCTTTCTGTTGGGAGTGCTGGAGCCTAGAAAGGATTTAGAGCATTTGGGGGGTATTGGGGATCGTCTCCTCGCACCACAGATAGGCTATACATTTATTTTATTCACAGGGTGCTGTTCAGATTAGTGGTCTGTCACTCTGTTGTATATTTCCTTTGATTATGTGCATATACATATTATATTTAAAAAGGGAACTTTGCTCACAAAAAAATGTGAGTTGGCTTTATTAGACTCAACAATATATATATATATATATATATATATATATATATATATATATATATATATATATATATATATATATATATATATATATATATATACACACATACATACACACATACACATAGATATATACATATATACACACACACCTTTTTTTAGTTTCTTTATAAATTGGGTACAGGTTTATTTTCCGTTTGGACTTTACCTGCAATTTTTTGGTCAAGTCTATGTTGACATCATTATAACAAATGTCCCTGTCAGACACCCAAACAAGAGCAATGGGGAGGGAGAAGGCAGAATATGTCCAACACACAGGCACAGGACACAAGAAGTGAGACTTTTCTTTCCTTTGCTCCCAAATTAAAAATGAATAATAAAAAGGAATTAGAACAGGTTTAGAGATTTGCTGTAGGTTAGCGCTCAATTTGTTAGCGAGACAACACAAAATGCCAGTTTAAATTGGTTTAGTTAGTATGTGGATGACAAGGTTAACAGTTACATATTGGTTTAATTAAAATATCAATAGATCCCCATCCTTACCAGTTTGATATTGGACATATATGGTTGTTTGACAAAGCCATCGCGTACCTGCAAAAAATGACATAAAAAGACATTGCATTAGCCCTCGTTTTAATGAAGAAATAGTAAATTATTTATTTTTATGACCGTTCCCCATTTGAGTTTCATCAAACACAAGGTTCCCACAGCTCATTTGTAGCCTGTGTTCTCATATCCGATACACCGATTTCCCTTTCCCCATATCTACTGAAAGCCACAGTTTCCCCTTCAGAGCAGCGTCCTTAACTACTATACCAGGGTTTGTTAACGTTGCACATTTATACAAAATATAGTATTATTTGACTTTCACCACCTATGTTTGCATCTTATAAACGGATACTGATAATAAAATCATGAATGTACCTGCACCTACTGTATAACATTATGTGTAATTGTATTTTTGGGGTACTATGCTGGTGCAGAACAAAATTAGGTTGAGAACTACTTGTACGTATATCTTTATTTATATATCCCCCGCAGTGTACTCAGCACTTTACAAAGACAATACCGTACAGGGACTTATAATGCAATAAGCGCAGCAAAGTCAGAGACTAGTAAAGGAAATCCCTGCCCCGGAGAGCTTACAATCTAAGTTAAAATTTCACTTACACATATGTTAAAGCCAACATGTATGTTTGAGGAGCTGAGGCAGCTAAATACTCTGAAACACCAGTAGGGTTTAAGAGGAAGGAGGCAGGAGTATTTCAAGTAATAATGTGTCTGACAATAAACAGGACTCGGCCCCCATCTCCCCTGCTCCTGCCAGCCCCAGATCTGCATGTCTGAACCATCATTAGAAACGAGACCAAAGAGATCACATGACCTGATAACCGACCACTCCACAGCAATAACAGGAAAGCTGCACATAGGTGCTGGGGTGGAAGGGACAGGGCCACACAAAAACACATCCCTGGTAATCCCTTTGCATGGGATGCCAGGCTGAGCATACAGAAATTAATAGGTTCAAGAGACTAACCCCCTCTGCTGCAACCAATGTGTTGTTGGTCCTTCTGGCAGAAAGGGAGTCACAAAACGCCCCTATAATATACTGTATTTCTACGGGACTAGGCAGGAGTGGCCAACTCCTGTCCTCAAGGGCCAACCGACAGGTCAGGTTAAGGATATCCCTACTTCAGCTCATGTGACTGAACCACCTGTGCTGCAGCAGGGATATCCTTAACCTTACCTGTTGGTTGGCCATTGAAGACTGGAGTTGGCCACTCCTGGACTAGGGGTTGTCATCTTATTGATGCGTTCACAATTGCAGAATGGCTAAAAAACAGTATTCCCCCTGCAGTCAGCACTTTGCAACCGCTCTACAGAAAGGCCACTCAGTACTTACCTTAACTATCTCTGGCTACCCCCCAAACTGAGGGCATATTGGTGCTCCGATCATCTAACATTGGGACAGTCCCGCTACCAGGATATCCTTAAGCAGGGATATGCTTAAAACCTGATTTGTTAGTGGCCCTTGAGGACTGGAGTTGGCCGCCCCGGCACTAAACAGAATATTAAACCACATGCCAACCTGGCTCCACATTTCCATGAAATCGGAGTCCAGTATTGGTTTTCCAGAGATACAGAACAGAATGCACAGGGATCAGTTTAGAATTCCGGGACTGGATTATGATGGAGACCACTTTGAGAATACTGAATGTGACATTTCTCTGCTATTTCCTCCAATGAAAGTAATAGCTGGAGAAGGCGCTGTGTCATTAAATGCCTATTTTACCATTTCTAATGAAAACGGAAAATAAGACATTTCGGAAAAGGTTAAGTTAACGAACTCACCATCAGCACAATGTTTTCATCTGCTCAGTAATTAAAGATCGCATTAACAGGTTTTTAAATATAGACGCAAAAGGCTAATCCCAAAAAGCACACCACAAATCTGCCTTATATTCTAATTTTGTGAACAGGTATTTTGGAAATTTAGGTTCAAAATGTAACTGATGTTGGAATATTTCTTAAAGGAGCAATTCATGCCATTTTTTAAAATTATTTTTAAATTCAGGATTGAAGCAGGCGCTCTCCGAAGCCGAACCCAATTAATGTCAGCTCCGGGACCCACTGCTTCCTGAGATACTTACCTCCAAAGGGGGTGCCGGTATCTCTGCAAAGTTTAAAGCTCCTGCGTCACTCTGGCCAATAGGAAGCCAACCCTGATGACGTCACGGCTTCCTATTGGCCAGCAGGGCGCGGGGGCTTTGAATCTCCATTACGTGAACCCTGATAGCCAAGCGACTCCCGGCGCCCCCTACGGACGTATCTCCGGAAGCAAGTGGTCCCAGAGATTAATAGGCTTCCGCTCCGGAGACCCCTTACTTCTAAACCTATGTCCTACTTTTAATGCACGCTTGGATTTCTGCTTTAAGTTACAGGCACGCAGCCTGACTTATTAAGCAGTTCTCCGAAAAATTTACAAGCATCCCAGAAGATTTTACTGTTAAGTCAACATTTCCACAAGACAGAAAACAGAAGAAGAATTTAGGGGGTGGGGAGGAGAAATCAGGATTAAACACACCAAGACAAGTTAAAAAATAAATAAAATAAAGAATAAATCATTTATGTGCAAACTTTGAGGCCCCTTTTGTACAAAGCTGTTAAATAGAAAATAAAAATAGAGGCCACCATTGATCATGTCAGCTTGACTATCTAAGGGAAGCAATTGAAAAAAAAAACACAGAATGAATTAACAAGAATTTCTACTAATCATATAGCCACGAGACCCACCTTTGTAGCCATGTTAGTAATTTTAACAAGCAGGACAGCTGAGGTGTCTCCTCTCTCTCTTCACATCGATCAGAATAAGTTCCTATCAAATAACCATTAGTGTGGCGGATAGAACGACTTTTCAAGCTCTGAGAAAACTCACCTAAACCGTTTACCTATAGAACTCCCTGCAGCAGTATTTCACAATATATACTGGAAATATATAGAACACACGCACAATTTTTTTTTTTTTTTGCGACGGGGAGGCGTGGCCATGACGTCACGTGAGCGGTTCGCCCTCATTGGCTGAATCGCACACGTGACCCGGCAGTTGCGCGGCCAATGAAAACATTTTGTCTGGCCGCAAACAAAAGGCCGTACCTCTATGAGGCAGGCCATAGTGCACGCGCGATTCTCGGCCAGACAAACAAGAACTATAATCGCAGCCTTAGAATTTATGTCATTGAAAAAAAACCTGAGGCTGCAAGGAGGCGCTGCTGGAGTCCTGTCCGGACGGGAATCCGGAGCCGCCGCAGCGGGGAGGGCTGCTGGGTTACCCACAGCTGGTAGAGGGTGGTGGTGGTAGGGGATGGGGGGGGGGGGGGGGGGGAAGAAGCAGGGGAAGGTTGCAGAAGAAGGTGGAGCAGCTGTCCCGGGAGCTGGCCATGCTCAGGAACTTGTTCCAGCACCACTATGGCTGCTAATGCGAGTCAACGTGAGGATCCCATGATCTCCTACGTTGCGGAATGACGTCTAGAATGCGATGCTGCCAACCCTAGCGCACCGCCCGTAGTGCTGAGCAGGAGGTTGCTGTTGCCCTATGACAAGCTGAACGTGCCTTTACTGTAAGTTGTCATTGCCTGTGCATATGCGGAATAGCCTAATCAATGTAGTTTATTTCCCCCCCCCCCCCCCGAAAAGTGTTATTAAATCAATGGTGCGTCTTACAATCAATGGCGCCTTAGAAGCGAGGAAATACGTTAATATAAAATCAGTAAATGTAAAACAAAAAATATTAACAAATTAATATGCAGTACAAAATACAAGGCATAACCTATACCTCTATAGAGCAGTGATTTTCAACCAGGGTTTCGTGGTACCCCGGGAGCACCCCTCAGGGGTTCCGCCAGGGGGGGGAGCTGGGATAACTCTCCGAGCTGTCCCAGGCCAGGCGGCACTCCACGTAACAGTGACCCGGCTGCTCCGGAGCTCAGCAACAGCAGCCGCCCAGTCACTGCTTCTCTTCCTCTACCTGCTCCTGCGGGGGCCAGAAGTCACGTCAACTTCTGGCTGACAAGAGGGAGAGGAAGGATTGGGTAAGAGCGCGCGCTCTCAGCTCTCTTAAAGTGAGAGGGGGATGGGGGGGATGTTAGCTCCGTGTGTGTGTGTGTGTGTATAAGTGAGAGAGGTTGTGTGTGTGTTTATAGAAGAGAGAGGAGGAGAGGAAGTGTAAGGGAGAGAGTGTGAGAGAGGAGAGACACAAGAGACGGGGGCGAGAGACAGGCGAGAGGGGGGGCAGGGTTGGGGTTCAGCTCTGCGGAATATATTGGCGCTTTACAAATAAGCGATAATAATCTGCACCAACACACTTTAGAGCAGGGGGCCCAAGTCCAGCCCCCAAGGGCCACCAACAGGTCAGGTTTAAAGAATATTCCTGCTTCAGGACAGGTGGTTCAGTCAGTGGCCTTATAAGCTTCTGCCTGCCACATTACACAGCGTTTCAGCACAGCCTGGGTTAAAGACACGCACATTCTCTTCAGTGTGAGGCTGGTTATACTGGCTTTGCAACGTGAAGCTGGGAGAGGCTTCAGCCCCACATTATATAAGTTATGGTGGGTAAAAAAGTGACAGAAAGCCTCCCCCCCGGACAGCAAATAAAAATGGAGGAACATGAAATTAGTATTTTCAACCTTGGAATTGATGAATACAGTTCAATGTTGAATATAACAAGTCTTTAAAGCTGCAGACCAAGCAATATCCTACGTATGTGTGTGTTTTTTTTAATAATAAATCAGTTCTGAGAAAATACTTGAATATTTTTTTTTTAAACAACCCAGAATTGCATTTTTAATGTATTATAATGTAACAAGCATTTTTTGTTTCTATAGCAACCATTTACAAAGTCACATCCTCTTCCTCTTCTGAAACAGGCTCTGGCACACCCCTTTTTGAGCCCTGCTCTCTCTCTAGCAGTCCACCAGTCCATCTAGTGACTGCCTGGTCACATGATCTTCCCCACAGAACTTTACATCCTTGGTCCTCTTCTGCTGCACTGACAGCCATTTAGTGAACCCCCGAGCCAAATCTTCTCCAGTCGATCACAGGAGAACGGATCAATCGGCAACTTAGCTAATTACTTATTGTGAGGATTGTATTGATGCACATATTAAAGGGGGAACAAAAAAACAAAACAAAAAACCACAGCAGCTTGGATTGCTGCTTTAAAACTCTGCTTTATTCCTAGGCTGTGGCAATGACTGAAGAGAGAGGTAGATGTTCCTTGAAGAAAATGAGGGGGCTTTCACTTCTAGGCAAATACTGTATTTAGAAATGCGTGTGTTTATGTTGAGTAACTAGTTTACTTAAGGCTTTTATAGCACCATAAAGTAATTTTTTGTAAGTCTGATGGGTAGAATGTGATTTTAGCATGAGATAATGAGATAGGTACAGTATGTCGAGATAAATCGGGAAATTTTCTGAGAATTTCTTAAATTGGCTCACGTGAGTTTAACTCGAGTTTTCAGTCATGGAGGTGACTGTCAGGTCAGCACCACAACATAGGCGCCAGGATTACATTTGGGGATTTCCCCCATCCCTGGTATTGATGGTGTTGTATAGGGAATGGTTTAACCCAATTGTAACATTATTATTATTATTATTATAAGACATATGCTAGATTTTGGAAGTTCATCACTGTAACTGTTTCATACGCCCATAATATATGTTTTCTTTAACTGTGCACGCAATGTCTTGTATATAATGTATACCCTGTTCACCCTGTTCATTTATGTAACTGTACTTGTAACCATGTATTATTTGTTTTACTCTGTGCCCAGGACATACTTGAAAACGAGAGGTAACTCTCAATGTATTACTTCCTGGTAAAATACTTTATAAATAAATAAATAAAATAAATCAACAGGACTGATGCTGCTAAAAAGCGAAAGATCGAAATCTTTCCATTCTTCAGCTATTTTGGGTTTAAAGTTTAACTCTGAGTTGGATAATATATGAAGGTAATTCATCATCGTTTATTCTATATCCTGGGAAAGTAACAAAATTATCGATTAGTTCCATTATTAAATGTATCTTTGCATGTGGATTCTTAACAAAAAAAGAAGAACCATAAATTGTGCAAGATGATTTTCCAATCCCTGGATCGTCTATTTGATTGAAATCTCTCTCAAGAACAATGCCAATACAAAAAGGAGTGGAGAAAGTGGGCAACCTTGTCTTCTTTCTTTACCAAAAAGAACGAGGGCTTAGACATACTTCCATTTACCAATAATGAGGCTGAGGGGTTACAATATAAAACTTCTAATGCTTGGACAAAATGACATGCCCCTCTGATTCCAAAGGTATATAAAGTATTGCAAATCTGATCCTTACATAAAAAAAGGCAGGATCAACCAGTTTTCATCTTTTCCCATAACATTATATTACTGCTGCAATTTTCCTAATATTTGACATTCAGTGCTGCAGCTACCCGTTTCTTCTTTTGAGATATCAGACAAGATTTATTTATTTTTTCCCAGTCAGTTTTCTAGAAATTTTACACTAACGTGTAATCCACATATATCAATGAGATGTGCCAAAATAATGCCGCACACTCGAGGTCTCTACCTGGTTTTTAATTCCGATAAATATATAACATATAATATTGGAGGTTTATCCTTGTTCCTTAACGTAAAAGTATCTGCTGGATACCCATTTGAGCCTGGCGCTCCATTATTACTAAACTGAGCCAATTAAAGATTCTACTCCTTCGCAGGTGATTTCCCGATTCAAGATATCTAGAGAGACCGATGGGATTTCCCCCTTCCCAAATTTGTACATTTCCATTATCATTTAATTGTTCCTGGCTGCAAAGAGAGAAATAAAATACATGGCATTGATCTGCACCGTCAGTCACTGTTGTTATCAAATATGGATTCAATACAATTATTTGATCGGGCTGATTTAATAATATTACTTAACAATTTACTTGGTTTAGTACCAAATTGCAGCAATTCATCTTTTGTGATAGTATTGGGGATTACATTTAAATTCCTTATACAACAAGGTTAATTGGTCATTTAGGTTAGCCAATCTTTCATTGACATCTTTATTTCTTTTCGTTACAAATTATATTAACACGTCTCAAAGCTGCTTTCGCAGTGTTCCACAATAAAATGTGATCTGAAATATATGTTGAGAATGGTTGATCTGATCATGTTCCCAGTCGGTCGACAATTTTTATTTATTATGTATATATTTTAATATTAGACAATAGATACCTAGAGAATCAACAGGCAACCTCTTTCTTATCCATAATAGGGTCGTCTACAAGATTTAAGTCCCCTTTCAAAAACACCAGTGTTTTATCAAACCCATTATGCATAAAAACTTCTAAAATATTTGAAACATATGTTGCAACTAAAACCTAAAATGACAACCTTTCATTTCAATTATGATTCTATATCCTTGGTTATGTTTGTGTTTTGCAATTAGTGCAAACGTAATATCTTTATTGATAAATATAGCGCACTCATTTCCTCCATAGGAGAACCAGCACACGTCCACCCATTCGCCTCAGTGGATAAAACAGGGAGTATCCAGCAGTCATGCAATATCTGCACTTCATTTGTTCAAATGCTGTAATATTTTCCTCCTCTTTGTAGGGGCATTAAAACCACCTCATGTTCCATGCGGTTAAGCATTATATAAATGTAAGTTACAATCTTTTACATGTGTCAAAACTATTAGATTATGTGGAGGAATTTTAAGGCTAACCAAAATGAATTTATCTCATTTTGGAGTGCCACGCTAGAACCTTATTAATATCCAGGGGCAGACAAAGGTGTGCGAGCTAGAATTTTTAGGAGTCAATGTTTTGTTGAGTGGAGCTTGGGGAGGGAGAGGCCTCGAGCGCTAACACTTTGGACAATATATATATATATATATATATATATATATATATATATATATATATATATATATATATATATATATACAGTATATATATATATATATATATATATATGAAATCTTAAAAGATCAACTGTAGTGGTCAAGTTAATTGTTAGTTAAATAAGAAAAAAAAACTAAAAAGGATGAAAGCTTGGTGCAATAAAAGGTATGAAATAAAATATACAATGTGAAGTATAAATGATGTTTCTCAAGTTTGTTTTAGATGTACCTGCGTATAAGCGTGATGGAATCCGCACCAGAAAGAAATGACGATGTGGAAATTTATATACTGTATAAATATTGGATGCAGAATTATGTACCAATTCTATGCAAATCTTCCTAACAACAATCTTTTTTTTTAAAAGTTGCTTTACTTTATACTTTACTTTGTGACTAGAAATAGTCCGGAGTGGGAAACGTGGGACGCAGAGTAAGGAGATTTTCTCAAAAAATCAAGTCCAACAATAGGAAGTCTGCCAGTGATGGGACAAGGCTGTGGTCCCAGTGTGCACTGTAGCTCACGCGCCCGGCGGCGCGTGCACAGCGCTTCACTGCGATCTGCAGTCTGGGACAAGACTGCAGAGTTTGCGACGGGGGTGGCGTGGCTGGGCTTTTCCAGGGGCGTGGCCATGACCTCACGTAGCCGGTTCGCCCAAATTGGCTGAACCGCCGGCAGGGGCGCAGCCACCCCTCCGTCGCAAACTGTAAACTCAATTTCACTGTCTTTTGAAAAATCTGGTAGCACAGCGCGCCTGCACCTTCCGCGCGAAGGTGCATACTGGGCCCAGCCCCATTGAGGGGCGGTGCTTCTACGCACAGCGAAGGCCTGACACTGGGACCGCAGCCTTAGGCTAAGGCCCCGCTCCCTCAGTCAGCGCGCCCGCACTGCAGACAGGCGGGGGGCGCTGACAGACACAGACTGTGATATGCGGTCTGTAGGGAGCCGGGAGCTGGAGTGGGAGGGAGGCGGGAGTAGGAGGGAGAGGAGCGGGAGTGGGAGGGAGGGGGGCGGGATCTAGTCAAATAAAGTGGAGAAAAGGGTGATTACCCAAAAAATTATTGATTGGTCATGGCAGGAGGTGCACAAATAGGACCGCCTACGCGTGTCGCGCCGCTTAGGAGCTGTATCAAGGTGCAGCTCTCCCACGCACTTTCCCAATTTTTACTTTATGGAAGGACTCAATTTTTTAAAAAAATTCAAAAACCAAGAGACTAAACATAGCTTTTAAAAAAGGTAACAAAAAAAAGGTTTGATTGAAATTGTAAGATTAAGAGATACAGTACAAATACATAAATAGGGGAGAAAAAAAAACTGTGTGTGGCCAACATAAAGAAAAATGGTAGTGAAACTGATTTTCCCAATATGAGACACAAAGAGCTCTACTCACAAAACCCATAATGCAGTGTCCCTTATCGAAGGAACAGGGGAGAATATAACGTTTCATGTCCCATACTGACCTGTCATCAGGTTCCTTCAGTAAATGGAAGGCACTGCATCAAGAGTTTTGTGAGTATCAAGATTAAAAGATACGCACTACAAACATAAGCCCTTCTCTGCCAGAAGGGCCAGGAATGCATTGCAAAGTGACCCTGACAAGAAAGATGCCAGTTTGCTGGCCACTGTGGATGCAAAGGGATTATCTGTATTGGCGGCACGCCTGGGACAGGTTAATGTTCTGCGATCCGATAGAAGCTCTTCTAACTTCAACGCGTATCTAAAATAATTGCAGTGTGGGTGGTGACCCAACAAATGGAAACTATACAGATCCACCTGGGGAGGTATGTTGGAGATGACCACACTGGTCTTCTCTACCACTATTAATAGTCCAAGAAAGCAAATGATAAAAAAAGGAGGTTAAACATAGTGAAGATGGTGATACGGAAATATGTTATGTAACAGCACTCCCTAATGAAAATATTGGCAGTGTGTTGAAATGATGGGTGCACGGGAACGATGGAGAGACCCCAATCCCTCCCAGGCGAAATATAAAACACAAAGTGTTCCCACTTCCCAGCACTCCAAATGAAAGGAAAACTATGAAACGTGCTACTGTATACGAAAATAGATACGTGTACTGACAAGGCTAATTGTGTTTTATAGTGAAGATGGTCTTCCATGGCCAGCTTGTTTTTACTTACAATATATATTTCATAGGGCATCTGCACCTTTAATAGGACACCCCAACATTTATAACATTGGATCTCGCTTTACTTTTAAAAAACACACACAGACCCAGAAAGCTCTTTGTGTGAACCCCTGAGCCACCACAAAATATATATGTATACACAGTAAAATACTTATATATTCTCTTGAAAAAGGGTCATTTAGTTTAACCCTTTGGCCAAAGCATTGTAAGCCTGCAAGCCACGTCAAGGCAGACCCAGATCACAGGTCCTAACACTACCAGATAAAATACTAATATACCTCTATTAGGATTAAAATTCTAATTCACCTCTATTAGGAGGGAGAAAGACCACATTACTGGATATTTATCCAGTAAATTTAGTATATTAGTATTTTTTCTGGTAGTATTAGGACCTGTGAACTGGGTCTGCCTTGTCGTGGCTCACAGGCTTACAATGCTTTGGCCAAAGGGTTTAACTAAATGACCCTTTTTCAAGAGAATATATAAGTATTTTACTGTGTATTTTTGTCATATTGGATGTAGCATTGGGCTTCTCCATTGCTTGTTGTATATTTTCTTTTAAAATAGCTGAAATAGTGGACAATTGTTCATAAAAAGGAAATGCATCTTGAAATCAGGCACGGGCTGTTACTTTTTTTTTTTTTCCGGGCAGATCTTTCTGAGCTTGTTTTTTGGGAGAGAAAAAAAAAGTGCAGAGAAAGGTTATATTTATCCCCATTATTCCAAAATAAAGTGGTACGGGGTGAGTAAAGTACTCCGTTCCCCATAATAACATCACAATTTCACCACTTGATATGATCACCTATTAAAAGGGGACAAGCCCAAAATATTTATCTATACAGGTGTGTGTATATATAAATACACACACACACACACACACACACACACACACACACACACACACACACACACACACACACACACACACACATACATACACTGCATATATACACACATACATACACACACACTGTATATGTCCGTTCTTTGCATAATATTGTCAGACTATGTAAATGTCATGACTCATAGCATTTACAAGGCGTGTGTACTGCTCATTTCTCCAGGGCTGTACAAACGTGGCCCTGTGCCGATACGCTCACAACTTCTTGTGTCCGTTCCTGCAGATCTCTTTTCTAATGTGGTGAGAGCTTGTTTAGATTTGGCAGCTCAGAATACATACATTTCAGTCCTCACAGCAATGGGAAACAGGCCCGGGAGGCGTGTGAGAACATCAAGAAGAAATATGGTCACGCACAGCCAGGATGGAACAGCCTGAGACTGGCCGGCTCTAGACATAGCAGCAAATGTGGTAGCTATAGGGTCAGGGATGATATGCCAAATGATACAGTAGGACTCAATATCCCAGCAAGCCATGACAGAAATATTGTTCAAAGGGGGTTTCAAAATATCTTCCACACCAGAATATTAGCATTAGCATACAGCATTGTATAATAATGATTGGGAGTATGTATAGCCACTCAAGAGGCCTTACCTCTTCCTCACAGCAGAATACATTGCAGGCCCCTCTAGCAGTGAAAGTGTGTCCTAAACGAAACTTTAGGATTGGAACAATGGTTCTGGCAACATGTACACACTGTTCACTAATCTGTTCACCTGCTGGCGGTTAGCTCACCCCTGCACCCCCCTCACCCCGGCTCCGGCGTCATGACGTCACATGACCTCATGGCGTCATTTGACGCCGCGTTGCCATGGCGACGCGTGTGGAGCTAAGGCAAGTAAAGGTTTACAGAGGCAATGCAGCTCCCCCATCACTTAATTTAAGTGCCTTTGGGAAGCGTGTGGGGCCTCTGTAAACCACGCGCCCCCCCACAGGAAGTCTCGCGCCCCCCCTGGGGGTCGCACCCCCCACTTTGCGTACCGCTGAGACTAATCCACTAGGACACATTTCCCCCTCAGAGGCCCACATGGCAAAATATATCGAACATGCCATAAATGAAAGAGTCCTGAGATATAAAACACGATTGTGAATGGTCATTTCATAAGCCGGATTTATTAGCTTTGCAAACTTAGCCCAGAAAACTGAACAATGAAAAGCTCAAAAAGAAATAATCGCAGAATATACGGAGAATGCAGCTATTGTTGGCTAGAAGGTCATAACAAACGGACGAAAGAATGCAGGAAACATTACAAATCTGCCGTGATCGGGGCCATGCCGTTTTTAGAAAATCCCAAATGGCCATTTTTAACCAGCCCTGCAGAACACATTTTTACGTCAATAACTCGCCAGAACAGGAAAAAACTAAAATAATTTCCCAATGAGGAATGTAACAAAGATGTAATGCTGGGGCGGCCAACTCCAGTCGTCAAAGGCCACCAGCAGGTCAGGTTTTGAGGATATCCCTGCTTCAGCACAGGTGGATCAGAATGACTGCGCCACCTGTGCTGAAGGCCCAATACCTGGCCTGTAGGTGTCCACCCCTGATGTAGAGGGTTAAAGAAAAATGCAACAACATTTTTACAAAGGTAATTCATTTCAACCGGCAGAATGGAAGTGTCCGCCTACAAGATGCTGTAATACTCAGTTAATGATGCATCAACTCCATCCAAGTGAATGGAAGCTAACGCATCGCTAAGTGTGTTAACCCACATCTCATTACACAGAGTGTTAGGTTAGTGATTAGGAGGGTGTCTGAGTGCATTGAACGTAGGCAGTAGGGTCAGCAACTGTAATTACAGTATTGTGGGGGCTGAAAAAGAATGGCAAAATGTTTCGTGGGGAAGGAGTAGCCCTCCTATCGCTTTATATTGCAGATTGCCCATTTTCGGGAAACGGGGGCCCACGAGTACAAGCTGCAGCTTAAAAAAAAAACACAAGCCAATAAAATGATATTAAGTGAAAGCGAGCAGGAGAGACAGAAAGCTTATTAACAGCTATTGTCCATCCAACATGTACTGCCTGGTCTCCTTAGGGACAGTAAGCAAACAGTGCTGTAGGCTGGGTAGCATCCAGCTTCCCCATCACACAATACCGGTGTCCCCCTGTTACAGGTAGGAGATGTTTGTTTGTACAGTTCAAGATGAGGCTAAAGACCAATTAAGGTTTCTAATGACTGTACTGATGGATGTAGAAGACAATTAAAAATAACCAAACACAGCCTAGATGCTGAAAAGAAATACTTCATATTAATTAAAGCAGCAATGTACAGTACTCAGAAATAACATTTACGTCATCGTTATGTTGCTTTGTGCGGTAGAACGCAGTAGATATTGTATATGCACTTGGACAATAGCCTCTGGCAGTGAAAAGACAAATAGAAAAGTACTGGGTGTCGTCAAATTGTTGTGGGCTCAGAACCCTTTAAATGACTTTGGTTCATGTACAAAACACCTTAAGATTGGATCGGCAATCCACCCCCATACACGTGTACAAGATCAGGATATAACCGTTTTGTGGTAAGAACATGGAGTTTTTATTTCATTTAATTCTAGTGTTATGTTGTCATTATTACTCTGACAAACCCCACTGACATTGCAAATGCATTCAATGATTACTTTGTGGGGTGTGCTACTAACTTATTAGCAAAACGCAAACCAAACCACAAACAAGGACCTCATTCTGAGAGAACCCCTATTGCCCAACCCTCTCCCAACACTGCCCACAATTTTCAATTTGTCCCAGTATCTGAAGAAGAGATTACATAAGCGCTCCTCAAATTAAAACTAAGCAGGCAATGTGGAACTGATTTACTGCAATCTAAGTTTCTACAACTTGGTGCCCCAGCCATTCCCAAACCGCTTGATTCCCTAATCAACTCTATTCTGTTTGCAGGCCATATCCCTAAGACCTAGAAAACTGCCAGTTGTCCCAATCTTCAAAAGTGGGGACAAAAACAGTGTCTCAAACTACAGGCCAATCTCTCTTCTCCCAATACATTGTTAAAAGTTTGCAATGAAATCCAGTGTGGAATGAAACTGGGACAATTTACTGGTGCAATATTCCTAGATTTTGCAAAGGCTTTTGATACGGTTGATCATATCTTGCTTAACAAACTCCAGAGCTCTGGAATAGGGAAGGATGCCTTAAACTGGTTTCATTCCTACCTATCAGGTAGATCCCAACAAGTGTCTATCTCAGGCTTTAACTCCAACCCCGTGGATATCACCTGTGGTGTCCCGCAAGGCTCTGTTCTGTGGCCCCTACTCTTCTCAGTGTTCATCAATGATCTTCCCACAGCTTGTAAGGAAGCCTCAATACACATGTATGCAGATGACACAATCTTATATGCACACAGCCATAGCCTCTCCGACCTTGAACACATACTTCAGTCTGACTTTTTGAGACTTGAAAATTGGATTTCCCAAAACAAACAGATTTCAAGCACTGACAAGACTGTAACAATGGTATTAGGGACAAAGGCCACATTTTTAAAGCTTCCAATGACTGAGCTCCAGATCAGAACCAACGCTAACATCACCCTAACTCCTGTTACTAGTTTTAAATTCTTGGGCATATGGTTTGGCTCCCATTTAACATTTGGGATGCACATTGATACCCTGACACCCAAAACCTATGCCAAACTAGGTGTACTTTAAGGGAACAAATCCTCCCTAAATCTGCTGGTCAGAAAGCGTATGCCAATTATCGACTATGGGGACATAGTATTCGGCTTGGCACCCCAAACCCACCCTAGCAAACTTGATACCCTCTACAATTCAATATGCTGTTTTTTTTCTCCAATGCAACTACAACACACATCACTGTGAAATGCTCAAAGAACTAGATAGACTCAAGTGATGACCAAGGCGCAAAGTTCCCCTTTCCTGTCTTGCCTTCAAATACTTTCTGGACAAGCAACCCATCTATCTGAACAAGCTCCTCACCCCTACCACATGCAGCACTTATCATCTGAGATCAGACTCCAAAAGACTGTTCATGGTCCCAAGGTTCAGCAAAGTATCCGGCCGCTCCTCCTTCTCTTACCGTGCACCCCAAAACTGGAACAACCTACCAGAGACTCTCACAGCCACCACCAGTCTTAGTTCTTTCAAAACTAAAGCTGACTCACATTTTAATCTGGTCTGTAACTGTATAATAATAATAATAATAATAATAGCATGTTCTTGTACTGTATAGCGCTGCTAGTTTTACTTAGGATTTTACAGAGACATTTTGCAGGCACAGGTCCCTGCCCTGTGGAGTTTACAATCTCTATGTTGGTTCCTGAGGCACAGGGAGATAAGGTGACTTGCCCAAGGTCACAAGGAGCCGACACCGGGAATTGAACCAGATTGCCTTGCTCCAAACTCAGTCCCAGTCAGTGTCTTTACTCACTGAGCCACTCCTATAATCACGCCTATAATATATAATCTTTAACTGTGCATGCAATGTCTTGTATATAATGTACTGTATGACCCTGTTCACTTATGTAACTATGTATTTGTAACTCTATAAAACTATTATTTGTCATCATAACTCTATGCCCAGGACATACTTGAAAACAAGAGGTAACTCTCAATGTAAATTACTTCTTGGTAAAACATTTTTATAATTTTTGCTCTTTCCCAAATGGCTCTTTAAACCGATTATTGGGCCACCAATATAGAAAAATACATATGTATGTACAATCTCTGCATATACCAACGTTTTACAATCTTATCACTAAAGAGATTAGTTAAATGTCACTTAAAAAAACTCAAAAGTATTGGGTTACTAAAGAGACATGAAAAGTTAAACAAAGATATGTAAAAATGTATATTTACTGGTCTAACTTGTTTAAAAATGGTGTCTATGTATATTTAACCTACTCAACACACTCTCCAAACTGTACCTATTTTTTTTAATGCCCTATAACTATTAAAGCCCAATTGTACCTATTCCTACCTTGTGTAAGAGCCACAGCCTTACAGCCGCTCTCCAATTGGTCAAAGTTTGGATCCTTCAGTTATATATGGCCACTTTAAGATCGATTACGGGCTTTGTAAAAGGTCATGGTGTTATAAGGAATCCATCACCTTTCTGCTTTGTGTGTAAGTATAGTAAGTATATGGAAAAGATTTCATTAGGTTTCAATAAATCCACTTTGAATATTTTTCCAACAAGGCCTCTGGAGTGCCATTTTTTCTCCCTTTATTAAAGTGATTTGTATACACACACACACACACACACACACACACACACACACACACACACACACACACACACACACACACACACACACACACACACACACACACACACACACACACACACACACACACACACACACACACACACACGTGTTATTGGTGACATGATGCATATAACAAAGTGTTATGGACCCTTCATAGCTTCTCACTTGCTTATAAGATAGTGTATCTCGCACTGACCAAGGAAGTGAAATATCTCCATATGCCCAATGTCGAACGGTCTGAACACGCCATCGCCATTAGTTCTATCGGGTGCTTAGAGGAAGAGCCCTCTTAAAGGGCTGCTGCATACTTGGTCACATGCTATAGAGCAGAGGTGCGCAAACTTCTTGAGCTGCGCCCCCCTTCCCGGCAGCCGCAGCCGCAGCGTTCGCGCTCCCCCCACTCTCCAAGGACTCGACGGCAAATGACGTTGTGTGTCGTGTGATGTCGTCACGTGACCCCGCTGCATCATTTGACGCGTGTTGCCATGGTGACGCGTCGCCGAAGACCCGGCAGAGAGCAGGTAAGGGAGTTACAGAGGCCTCACGCCTCCCCTGGCATTTAATTCAAATGCCGTGGGGAAGAGCGCGGGGCCTTTGTAACCGCCGTGCCCCCCCCAGAAATGCTCATGCACCGCCCCCCAGTTTGCGCACCCCTGCTATACAGAACCAATACCTGCATAGAACCCCTAAAGAAGTGCAGTGTCCGCTATGAACGAGGTTGCCTTTTAAATGGAGGTTGTCCCTGCGGACGGCTCTTAGAAAAACACTATTTTATGGAACTTCTTTAAGCCAGCCTTGTGATGCAATGGAAGGGCTAACAAAGGAGCGGCTGTTTGGGATTTCATTGAAAGGGTCACCCAAACCTTGAGACGCACACAGGGAAACATAAATGTACTTCGCAAAAAAGAGGAGAGGCTAATCTTTCAAAACCCTCGCTATCAGCCTTGGAGAACTGGCTCAGTTACATCTTGTTAATATTTCAATCATATATTATTTGAAGGTGCAATCCCACTTAGCAATATATATTTTAGTTGCGATCTGGGGAAAACTCTGTAATGAAACTGCATCTCTGCAGTATAATAAATGTGTAATAATCTAACTAATTCAATGCAAAGCTCCCTTAGCAACAATGGGGTTAAAATACACACACAGACACACACACACACACACACACACACACACACACACACACACACACACACACACACACACACACACGCATAGTAGATGAGGTTGAAAAAAATACATATGTCCATCAAGTTCAAAATATGCCAAATGTAGACGACAGATACTCTATCCTATATCCCTGTAGTATATTGATCCAGAGGAAGACAAAACACAAAAACCCAGAGTGGCATATCATCCAATGATATCTCATAAGGGGAAACATATTCCTACATCCAAGGATTGGATTCAGATTACTCCCTGGATCAACATCCTTCCCATTTTTTCCTATTTGGTATATCCCTGTATACCTTTCCTTTCTAAAAAGATGTCCAACCTTTTTTTGGAAGATATCTATTGTATCTGCCATCACAGTCTCCATGGGTAAAGAAATCCACATTTTAACTGCCCTTACTGTAAATAACCCTTTCCTTTGTTGCTGGTGAAATCTTCTTTCCTCCAACCTTAAGGCATGCCCCTGTGTCCTTTGTACTGCCCTTGGGATGAATAGTTCTTTTGAAAGCTCCCTGTACTGTCCCCGAATATATTTGTATATATTCATCATATCCCCTCTTAGACGCCTCTTTTCCAATGTAAACACATCTAATTTAGCTAGCCTCTCCTTAGAAGTAATTTTATCCATCTCCTTTATTAATTTGGTGGCTCTTCTCTGCACTGTCTCTAGTTCTTATAATGTCTTTTCTAAGGACGGGTGCCAAAAATTGTACCCCATATTCAAGGTGCGGTTTTACTCATGCTTTATAAAGGGGCATCATTATGTTTACTTCCCTTCTATCCATTGCCTGTTTAATGCAGAAGTCTACACACACTATTCCAAATTCAACCTCAAAAGACACTCAAACAACGTACAATGCGTTTTGTTTTTGGCGACTTTCCAAGGGTGAAACCCCAAATTAAGGAATCAGAGCAGTTATAATGCGGTTACTGGAAACACACATTGGCAAAACAGCAAAAGCAGGTTTGTATTCCAATATTTTCCTAAAACCAATAAGGACTGGCGGACTTCACAGTAAAATATACACATAGCAATGTAGTACAATGTGGGAGGGAGGACAAACCCAAACATACAAATAGGTACCATTGTATTTCCACTACTTGTGATGGATGCAGATACGTCCCATCAGTCTCAATGGAAATCCCCCAACCTATGCAGCTTCCCACACACAAAAACTTATGTTTAATTACCACAGCTAGTCTTACAGGACACAAACACATGCATACCTGCTAACAAAGGTTCAGTTGGAGGGAAAATACACACACACACACAAAATTGTGATTTAAGAAGCGTACCATTTTCACAAGTCTCCTTTAATTTCCATACAAGAGATTCCAATGATATGAATAAAGTGTCTGGAAGAACATTTTCCTTTTATTAAGTGCCAGGGCTTGTTCTGAGGGAAGAACTCGCAGGCCTCAACTCGTCTTTGATAGCTCCAGTCTCTGCCAGACTTTTCCAAGTGTCATCTCTGGCATCATCTTCACCCTGTGCTCCTCATCACCAACCCAAAAGGGTGATGAAGTGAAGGGAGGGAGAAAAGGAGCCAGCAGGAGTTCCAATGTCTTCTGCTCTAGTGTAGGGATAGATTGGTGTATATATTCATAGGGCTATGTATTCAGAAGTCGAGATGTGCAAAGTTGCCAAAATTGGCTTTGCAGATGTTCCAAATTCACCCCAAAAAGTTCAATAGAACTTTTTAGGCCAAAAGGTTTGGCTGAAATTGACAAAGGAAAATGAAATGATGGAAAAATAATTGTCACTCTTAGCAAGAAAAGAATATATCCGGAAATATGGGTTTTTGCAAAAAGGAGAGAAAGACTTATCTACACAACATGTGGAGAGATACCCGTCAACACACCTGGGAAATATATACTGTATCACCATCCAGGTACATAGCGCTTTACAGCAGTAATATTAGTGACATAATATTCTAACATAATGGGAGTAAGAGCTTCAGATATAAAACAATAGTAAAAGGGGGTCCCTGTCCTGAAGAGCTTACAATCTGAGTGGTAAGTAGGGAGAACTCTCAGAGGCAGAAGGAGGGTGTTCTGGTATGTGCGTCTGCAAGGGGCCAAGGTCAGTGCATCTGAGATGTACAGTGTCAGCCAGCGGAGCTACCCATATGCTTTGTTAAGGAGGTGTGCATTTTAAGAAAGGTCCTAAAGGTGGAGAGAGGGGGTGCTAGTCTGATATTGAGGGAGAAGAGCATTCAAACCATTTAAATATAATTAGCATAATCAAATGAGGCTATTTCCCAGGTATATTAGGTTGTTTTATAAAGAAGTGATTATAGAAACCAATAAGTACGGTTACCCCGTCCATTATTCTGCCCCTTTCTGAATTATATCTGATTACACTCCAGCAAACAAAACAGACAACCAGCCCCCTGTACAGAATTAAAGTATTTTTAAAGGAGGAACACAGTAATTTAAAAACATTTAGAATTCTCTTCTCTCTCTCTCAATAAGGTTACTGGATTCATTTTTTAAAGGTCAGATTTACGACCCTTTGTATGGATTTCGGATCCCAAATTGCTATTCATTAGTCACATTTAGCCCTAAACTGGACGAGAAATCTGATCAAACCTATTTACTGTACTTGAAAATCAGCAAGACTTATGAAGACGGTGGTTTTTCTGGTCAGACAGAAATGTACATGGACGTACCTGCAGGCGATTCCTTCTACAAGAGCCCGAGAGAGAAGGCGTTCAAGTTTGTAATTACAAAGCTGCGCGGAGCCGTGTTATTATAGGGAAACGTGCGCTTACGTTTGGGCAAATGACTCAGGTGAGAGCTAGACATCTGGGAGAGAAAAGGTGTACCAGGCTGCAAGCTCAGGCGTGAGCACAGACATGACATACTTTACAGTAGGGTGCTCAACGCCAGTCGTCAAGACCCTCCAACAGGTCAGGTTTTCAGGATCTTAGCTTCAGCACAGGTGGGCGAGTCTTCGATTGAGCCACCTGTGCTGAAGCAGGGATATCTTTAAAACGTGACTTGTTGCAGGGTCTTGACGACGGGAGGTGAGCTCCCCTGCTTTACGAATTTCAGCAGTCTGTTCTAATCTAATTTGAAGAAGTCTCCAGACCCTGGCCTAATGTATAGATTTTTTTGTTGGCGTAAAAATGCTATATGATTTAAAGTCATTAAATGTTCCAGTGTTACTAGTTGAAAGCATGATATTAAAGCTGCAGTTCAAGCTGCTGTTTATAATATATATATAATATATATATAATATATAATTATTTTTTTCCCCCATTCAATATGTGCATCAATACAATCTGCACACTGACAAGTGATTAGCTAAGCTGCAGTTCGATCCGTTTTCCTGTAATTGATCACTTGCTCTGGGTTATTTAATTCAGTTCTTGCACAGCATTCTGGGCAATGTAGTTCCTTGAATATGATTGACTGGCAGTTACTAGAAACAATTGGTGCACTGCTAGAGAGAGGGCGGAGCTCAAGAGCCAGAGCCTATCAGAAGGGGAAGGGGCTGTCACTTTGGAAATGCTTCCTACATTAGAAATATTTAAAAAAATGTTTTTAAAACATTTTTTTTTAAATGCTACAAGTATTTTCTCATAGTACAGAACTGATTTAAAAAAACAAAAAAAAACACATGTAGGATATTGCTTGAACTGCTGCTTTAAGAGTGCTTGCTACACTGTATGTGTACTGTACTGCTCCTTTAAAACTCTGGAATGTGTCAAAGCAACAAGTTCCAGAACAATGCAATCATTTATTCCCCAGGTCTGAACTCTGCAACATTATTTGCTTAAAGGTCTTTGAACAATTTTGATCGACAGTGTAATATTGTAACTGTTCTGCACACCAAGTGAATCAATGAATGCTGTGTGAAGTTACTGAATGCAGACAGTACCATATGAGTGGAATTCACCTGCACCTTTCATTTTTCCTAAACTGTCTGGATTCAAGACAAAAACAGATGTGGAGGAAAAGCAGATTTCAACATGCCAGCAGTGGTTCTTTAATGTACACAGGCTGGCTGAAACTCTATAGTCACAATAGTAAAGATGGGATCTATAATAAAAAAGGAAGCATGAAACGACTGAAGCACCATACACAAAACTTCCTCTACTTGTGCAAACAAGAGCTGAACAACAGCGCATACATTTTCCCAGGAACTGCCATAAACCTAGACTGGATAAGGTGTAATATATATATATGAGCCAACAATGATTATCTTTCAGTCCATTGGGACACAGTTTATGACTGTAATCCAAACGGACCACATGTTGTGTCACTTTTATCTTTTTTTTTTTTGATGAGCTTATATTTGTTATTAAAGCTGAAAGCTGCAGTTCAAGCTGCCGTTTATTTTTTTTTTAAATATATATATATATATATATATATATATATATATATATATATATATATAATCAAAAAATAAATAGATGATACCGTTCTGTGGCTAACGAAATGCTTTTATTTGTGCGAGCTTTCGAGATACACTGATCTCTTCTTCCGGCGATGTTACAATGAATGAAGCAAGGATAACTTAAAAACAGTGTCTCTTGGAATGTTATCTGTGCTTCTCCTTCCCCCGGTGTGGATGTGTTTTATGGCTAGAGGTGTCAAAGGGTAACTGAAAGCAAGTGAAGAAAGAGTGTGTATGTGTATCAGTGTGAATAAAAATGAATGGAGAGCCCACAGTATAAACAGTGCTCTACACAAGGTGTGTGTGGAGTGAGAGGGATATAAATGGTGTGGGTGGGTGTGGAAATGTGATTGTTTGTAGCACAACTAAAAGTGTGTGTGGATACTATGTGGTCCCTATTGGTGTATATGGATGGAAAAATAAGGAGTATTAGTATGTGTGAGAGACAGCTGTGTGTGCATAAATATAGCACAGTATGTACAGACATGGCCTTTAGCGCTCATGGGAAGAGAGTTCGCTAGTGTCAGTAATGACTCATAAAATTTCGATCTCTGTTTAGGCCACTGCTAAGTGTCCCGAACAGTTGCATAAATTTGTATTCATGCAACCGTCTCTCTTTCAGGGTTTTAAGATTACCTTTGAGTATGGCAACCCTCAGATCGTTCATCTTATGGCCAGTCAGAGAAATGTTCGCCAACAGGACTGTCTCTTGTTCCGCGTGTGATGCTGTGGCGATGCAGGTTCATTCTCTTGTTAAAAAACAATGAAGCTAAAGGATTTACTGAAAAAACAATGAAGCTAAAGGATTTACTGAAAAAACAGGCACAACTAGACAGCTAGTTTTTGATTATTGAAGCTCGGCTAACACGGTA